>NC_141873.1:116076840-116379870 GCF_056163025.1 Triticum urartu
GACTGTCCTGACAGGGTTGCTGAAGGGAAAATACTTTTCATGACAGGCTGTCCGGGTACTTGGTTCCACGAGTGCATATACCTGGTCTGATTTGATTGTTTGACTTTTGATTTACCCATGTTGTCGGTATACCGAGCTGAATATTGGATCTGACAGAACAGACTTGGTTATTCCGCACTAACCATTTTAAGCAGGATACGAAGTCCTTGTAGAATAGAGTAATCCTCTGAGGGTATGCCTTTGTGGCTCCATATGTAATTATGGCTTCCAACTGACTTGGGTATCCGGACCCTGATGGCCGCGCAAAAATCATCATCGTACCTTTGCTGTCAGTCTCATCCTTTGACGGTCATTATCTTCTTTGTCAGGATACCTTACTGAAATAACTTGGCCACCTATGTCCTTGCACTGGTACATAGACGTCCTAAACAAATGGTTTAAAACCCATTTCCGCGACTGCATTTGGAACCGTCGCCAAGTGAGTGTGGGCGATAGGGGGGGTCCTTCCCACAGGACCCAGAAATCGTCGAGGATAGGCCCTCGTGGGACCCAGGCTAGAGCCGTGTGCGATCGAGCGAGGCATGGAAACCCAATCATTTCCATAGGTATGTACATCCCACACGATGAATCCCAGAAATCATTTCCGTAGGTATGTACATCGCACACGGCGAATCCCAGAAATCATTTCCGTAGGTATGTACATCCCACACGGTGAATCCCAGAAATCATTTACGTAGGTATGTTCATCCGACACGGTGAATCCCAGAAATCATTTTCGTAGGTATGTACATCCCACACGGTGAATCCCACAAAACCATTTTTGTAGGTATGTACATCCCACATAGTTCTTTGTGTGGAAACGTGTGTGCAAGGTGGCCTAACACAAATAGTTCGCTGCCGGAAGCCGTGTGTGATTGTTAGTTGATCGAACACGCCTACTTTCTAGAAACCGTGCGAGTTGTTTGAGTTCATCGCCCACGGTGCTGTCTAAGTAACCGTTTGCAATAGAAACCCCCAATAAGCAGGGTAATTAGCATATTATTGATAATCCATGTACTAATCAAACTGATATTTATTATAAAACATGCCAGATATTTCATATCCTTATAAAAGCAATCAGGATTTCATAATTGAATTACATAACATAGCTTCGGCACTCAGTTACACCATAACAAAACAACACCAAGTTTCACATGTAGCATCAAAAATCTTTGGAAACTAGCATCATACATGGTAAATAGACAGATGAATCTCATCTGGGAAACTGCAGAAGCGGAAGGCAAATATTGAGCCTTTAGTGATGTTGAATGTCCTTGCATCTTTAGGCCAGTGGCTATGGATAATTGCCCACCCAACCTTTGTCCTCTTCAGCAAGACTTCAATGTTCTACCATGGGTGTTGAATGAATACCTCCTCGCCTCTTGACCATGCAGGTGGTTTGAGAGGTAATCATCGGTGAACTACTTTGAAAAGTACTGAAAACAAAGCTATGCATAAATCACTGTTGTAAATTTTGAAATGGCGCAAGGGGTAAAAACAAGGTAAAAGAGTTGGTACCATCCTATAGTTGACTGATGTCTTCTTCATTGTGCAAACAAAGATCTTGCTGTTATTCGTCGCAAGTTTCTTCATCCTAATAATCTTTCTGAGTTTCTTGACTTGAATGATATTCATGGACATCTCATTTCCCCATATGCAAAATGGGTCGAACAGTGGGTCTAAGCCTCTAACAACAGGACCTACATGTGCAAGACCAAATAGTAAGAAACCTAAATATTAGAATGATTCCTGCAACTGCACAATAATGTGCTATTAGCTAAAGGACCCTTCTTGAACAAACCTCGATGGTAAACCGCAGTGTCTACCATTGTTTCCCTGCAACACACATAAGGAAGATCTTGATCAGGTTAACTGAGAGTTGCCATACTATCAGTAGAATATGTATTGAGTACAGCCAAATTCGATTGGTGTCACATGCATAACAATACAAAATTGTACCCACAGCAAATGAAAATCAAATTGCAGAACTGAACCAAATAGTTAAATGGACAACAGACCAAATGAACCAAAATAGTTAACTGAGCACGACATTGCAGACCAAACAAAGAATGCTTGAGAATAGTACTACGAAATGTAGCAATTGTTGGACCAAAGTGTTAACTGAACATTACATTTCAGAGGACCAAACTATTAACTGAAGATCAGATTGCATATTAACATTACAGAGGACAAATCACTAGAAGGCACTGGCAGTGGCCTCGAGAAAACATCACGAACTATATTTTAAAGTAGACAACCGTGCGGCGGTGTCGACGGTGGCCTCGAAGATGAGGTGCTCCTCCAAGATCTGGTGGTCGACACGCATTTCAGCCATAGCGACCTCGTTCGCGCGTGCGGCCGCATGGTACTCAGCTCCATGTTATACTGCGTGTAAAATGGCTTTGGGCGGCGCTTAATTGGAGGAGGAGGGCAGTGATTTTGGTGGAAGGTGTCGCTCCGTCAGTCGGGGCATGTGGGACGGGAAAGGAGGAGGATGGTGTGGGTGGGGTGTGGATTACCTGACCATATCGACGAGGCCGCGCAACAAGAAGAAGGGGCAGCGGCAAGGAGGTCGCGCGGCAAGAAGAAGGGTTGCCGGCGAGGAGGTGGCGCTGCAAGAAGAAGGGTCGCCGGCGAGGAGGCGGTGCTGCAAGAAGAAGGGTAGCCGGAGAGGAGGCGGCACTGCAAGAAGAAGGGTCGCCGGTGAGGAGGCTGAGCTGCCAGTAAGAAGCAGTGAAGGTTTGAACTTGGAAAGCAAGGAGGAACAGTGGAAATGTGGCTTTTGGTAGGAGGGAGGGGGCGGGGAGATAGATATTTCCGTGGTGGCAAAAAAATCGCTCGGTTCCGCGAGAAACTAGCGCGCAAGTGTGGTTCAAGCGGGGCGGTGGAATGTAGACGACGAAGCTTCCTGCGTAAGCTAGACAAGACGGTGCGCCAAGATATTTTAAATCGCATCCCACACGATTCTTTCTAGTAAACTATTTATGGTATACTTGATTTTTTTTCATTATGTTTTGAAAGACAAAATGGTGTTACGGAGGGAAAGGATGGTGTTCGAATTGCTAGAACATTTACGTACAGTGAACATGCAACTAGTACATGAGTGTCGTGTTTAAATTTGGGATTATTCCGGGTTCGTTTGGCATTTTTATGCATTAATTGAGTTTCTGGGCATTTAATGTGCATAATTCAAATTTGAACTACAAGCACATGCTCCAATGCACCAAAGTTTGCTGAAAAATCACATATGTGCCTTTGGGTGAATTTATAGGTCCCATGCAAGAAATGGGAATAAAATTCCAACATCTGGGCGTCATGGCTCGGCTAGAAAGATTGAGAAACTTGCTTTTTTTATTTCTGTAGATCAAAAACACGGCTGAAAATCATGAAACTTGGCATGGTCGCATGACATGGCACCAACATGTTGCGGTAATTTTTTTGGCCGAATTGGGACAAGCTTTGGTGTAAGATTCTTGCAAACGGAGCTTCCCTTAGGAAGGCTCCTAGTTCTGAGAGGGAACGTGTCACCTCCGTGTGCGAAACGACATACGTACACTGCCTTCTCCCGCCTTAATTTTTTGCACAGGCGGATTAGACCAAATAGAAGTATCGTGCTAAATTTTGAAATTATTCCATGTTCGTTTCGCCTATTTTATACATTAATTGAGTTTTTGGGCATTTAATGTGCATAATTCAAATTTGAACTACAAGCACGTGCTCCAGTGCACCATAGTTGTTTAAAAAATCACATGTGTGTCCTTGGGTGAATTTCTAGGTCCCATGCAAGAGATGGGAGTGAAATTCAAAGATCTAGGCATCGTGGCTCGGTCGGAAAGATTGAGAAACTTGGTTTTTTAATTCCTGTAATTCCAAAACACGCCTGAAAATCATGAAACTTGGCATGGTCTCATGACATGGCATGAACATGCTGCGGTAATTATTTTGGCCGAATTGGGACAAGCTTTGGTGTAAGCTTCTTGCAAACCGGAGCTTCCCTCAAGAAGGCTTGTGGTTCCGAGAGGGAACATGTCACTTCCGTGTGCGAAACGACATACGTACACTGCCTTCTCCCGTCTTAATTTTTTTGCACATCTAGATTAGACCAAATAGAAGTACCGTGCTAAATTTTGGAATTATTCCGGGCTCGTTTCGCCTTTTTTATACATTAATTGAGTTTCTGGGCATTTAATGTGCATAATTCAAATTTTAACTACAAGCACAGGCTCCAGTGCACCAAAGTTGTTTGAAAAATCACATGTGTGTCCTTGGGTGAATTTCTAGGTCCCATGCAAGAGATAGGAGTGAAATTCAAAATTCTGGGCATCATGGCTCGACCGAAAAGATTGAGAAACTTGGTTTTTTTAATTCCTGTAGTTCCAAAACACGCCTGAAAATCATGAACTTGGCATGGTGTCATGACATGGCACGAACATGCTGCGGTAATTTTTTGGCCGAATTTGGACAAGCTTTGGTGTAAGCTTCTTGCAAACCGGAGCTTCCCTCAAGAAGGCTCGTGGTTCTGAGAGGGAACGTGTCACCTCTGTGTGCGAAACGACATACAAACACTGCCTTCTCCCACCTTATTTTTTTACACAGCCAGATTAGACCAAATAGAAGTCCTGTGCTAAATTTTGGAATTATTCCGGGCTTGTTTCGCCTTTTTATACATTAATTGAGTTTCTGGGCATTTAATGTGCATAATTCAAATTTGAACTACAGGCACATGCTCCAGTGCACCAAAGTTGTTTCAAAAATCACATGTGTGTCCTTGGGTGAATTTCTAGGTCCCATGCAAGAGACGGGAGTGAAATTCAAACATCTGGGCGTCGTGGCTCGGCCGGAAATATTGAGAAACTTGGTTTTTTATTTCCTATAATTCCAAAACACGCCTGAAAATCATGAAATTTGGCATGGTGTCATGACATGGCACCAACATGCCGCGGTAATATTTTTGGTCAAATTGGGACAAGCTTTGGTGTAAGCTTCTTGCAAACCAGAGCTTCCCTCAAGAAGGCTCGTGGTTCCCACAGGGAACGTGTCACCTCCGTGTGCGAAACGACATACGTACATTGCCTTCTCCCGCCTTATTTTTTCACACAGCCAGATTAGACCAAATAGAAGTACTGTGCTAAATTTTGGAATTATTACAAGCTCGTTTCGCCTTTTTTATACATTTTAAGTTTTTGGGAATTTAATGTGCATAATTCAAATTGGAATTATTACAAGCGTACATGCTCCAGTGCACCAAAGTTGTTTGAAAAATCACATGTGTGTCGTTGGGTGAATTTTTAGGTCCCATGCAAGAGATTGGAGTGAAATTTAAACATCTGGGCGTCGTGGCTCGGCCAGAAAGATTGAGAAACTTGGTTTTTTAATTCCTGTAATCCAAAACACGCCTGGAAAACATGAAACTTGGAATGGTGTCATGACTTGGGCACCAACATACTGCGGTAATATTTTTGGCCGAATTGGGACAAGCTTTGGTGTAAGCTTCTTGCAAACCAGAGCTTCCCTCAAGAAGGCTCGTGGTTCCGAGAGGGAACGTGTCACCTCCGTGTGCGAAACGACATGTGTATGGTACGTCTCCGTCGTATCTACTTTTCCAAACACTTTTGCCCTTGTTTTGGACTCTAACTTGTATGATTTGAATGGAACTAACCCGGACTGACGCTGTTTTCAGCAGAATTGCCATGGTGTTATTTTTGTGCAGAAATAAAAGTTCTCAGGATGACCTGAAATCAACGGATATTATTTTTGGAATATATAAAAAATATTGGAAGAAGAATCCACGTCAGGGGGCCCACACCCTTTCCAGGAGGGTGGGGGCGCGCCTACCCCCCTGGGCGCGCCCCCCTGCCTCGTGGGCCCCCTGACGCTCCACCGACATCAACTCCAACTCCATATATTCATGTTTGGGGAGAAAAAATCAGGGAGAAGGATTCATCGCGTTTTACGATACGGAGCCGCCGCCAAGCCCTAAACTCTCCCGGGAGGGCTGATCTGGAGTCCGTTCGGGGTCTCTAGAGAGGGGAATCCGTCGCCATTGTCATCATCAACCTTACTCCATCAACAATTTCATGATTCTCACCTTCGTTCGTGAGTAATTCCATCGTAGGCTTGCTGGACGGTGATGGGTTGGATGAGATTTATCATGTAATTGAGTTAGTTTTGTTAGGGTTTGATCCCTAGTATCCACTATGTTCTGAGATTGATGTTGCTATGACTTTGCTATGCTTCATGCTTGTCACTAGGGTCCGAGTGCCATGATTTCAGATCTGAACCTATTATGTTTTCATGCAAATATGTGAGTTCTTGATCCTATCTTGCAAGTCTATAGTCACCTATTATGTGTTATGATCCGGAAATCCCGAAGTGACAATAATCGGGACCACTCCCGATGATGACCGTAGTTTGAGGAGTTCATGTATTCACTATGTGTTATTGCTTTGGTCTGGTACTCTATTAAAAGGAGGCCTTAATATCCCTTAGTTTCCAATAGGACCCCGCTGCCACGGGAGGGTAGGACAAAAGATGTCATGCAAGTTCTTTTCCATAAGCATGTATGACTATATTCGGAATAATGCCTACATGACATTGATGAATTGGAGCTAGTTCTGTGTCACCCTATGTTATAACTGTTGCATGATCGATCGCATCCGGCATAATTCTCCATCACCGATCCAATGCCTATGAGCTTTCCATATATTGTTCTTCGCTTATTTACTTTTCCGTTTCTACTGTTACAATCACTACAAAACCCAAAAATACTACTTCTGCTACCGTTACCACTACTATCATATTACTGTGCTACTATATACTTTGCTGCAGATATTAAGTTTCCAGGTGTGGTTGAATTGACAACTCATCTGCTAATACTTGAGAATATTCTTTGGCTCCCCTTGTGTTGAATCAATAAATTTGGGTTGAATACTCTACCTTCGAAAACTTTTGCGATCCCCTATACTTGTGGGTTATCAAGACTATTTTCTGGCGCTATTGCCGGGGAGCATAGCTCTATTCTTTGAGTCACTTGTGATTTATATCTGCTTATCATTATGAAGAACTTGAAAGATCAAAGAACCAATGTTTTTCCCTCAACTACGAGGGGAGGTAAGGAACTTCCATCTAGCTCTGCACTTGATTCACCTTCTGTTTTGAGTAAACTTGCGACACCTACACATGCTATTGATTCTGATAGGTCGCATGTTATTGATGATGCCACTTCTCCTATGCATGACACTTATGATGAAACTACTTCTATGCTTGATACTATTGTGCCACTTGGTGAATTTCTTGATGAACAACTTGCTAGGGCTAGAGAGAATGAAATTATTGAAACTGATAATATTGATGAAAGTGATGATGAGGATTCTCCCCCTAGATATGAATTGCCTGTTGTTCCTGAGGGTTATGTTATGGATGAAGAAACTGCTAGAGACTTTCTTGCCTGCAACAATAGAAGTGATCTTAAGAAACTATTAGCTATCTGAAAGAAAAATCTCTGAATGCTAGAAAGAAATATGATCCTGCTTATGCTACTTCACCTATCTTTATTACTCATAAGGATTATGATCTCTCAGTTGATCCCGATATAATTACTTTGGTTGAATATGATCCTTTCTATGGCTATGAATCTGAAACTATTGTGGCACATCTTACTAAATTAAATGATATAGCTACCCTGTTCACTAATGATGAGAAAACTCACTACTATTATATCCTTAAATTATTTCCTTTCTCATTAAAGGGTGATGCTATGATATGGTTTAATTCTCTTGATCCTTGTTGTGTGTGTAGTCCCTAGGATATGATTCACTACTTCTCTGCTAAATATTTCCCCGCTCATAAGAAACAAGCTGCTTTAAGGGAAATATATAATTTTGTGAAAATTGAAGAAGAGAGTCTCCCACAAGCTTGTGGGAGGCTTCTCCAATTACTTAATGCTTTGCATGATCATCCTCTCAAGAAAAATGAAATACTTGATATCTTTTATAATGGACTAACCGATGCTTCTAGAGATTACCTGGATAGTTGTGCTGGTTGTGTTTTCAGGGAAAGAACCATTGATCAAGCTGAAATTCTATTGAATAATATGTTGACCAATGAAAATAATTGGACACTTCCTGAACCAACTCCTAAGCCAACTCCAAAGAAAAGGGGTATTCTATTTCTCAGTCCTGAAGATATGCAAGAGGCAAATAAATCTATGAAAGAAAAAGGTATAAAAGCTGAAGATGTTAAGAATTTACCTCCTGTTGAAGAAATACATGGTCTTAATTCATCACCTATTAAAGAAACACACGGTCTTGATAACCCGACACCAGTAGTAAAGGTAACTTCTCTCTATAGATATGATAAAGCTGAAATCCCTCCTGCTAAGTTTGCCAGCCAATGTTTGGATGAATTTGATAACTTCATGGTTAAGCAAGAAAACTTCAATGCTTATGTTGGTAGACAATTGAAACATAATGCTTATATGATTGAACACTTGGGTGCTTATATGTCTAGAGTTAAAGGTGAACTTAAACTCATTAGTAAACATGCTTCTATGGTTACCACTCAAGTAGAACAAGTACTTAAAGCTCAGAATGATTTGCTCAATGAATTGAATAGTAAGAATAATGACTTTGCTGTTAGAGTTGCAACTAGAGGAGGTAAAGTGACTCATGAACCTTTGTATCCTGAGGGCCACCCTAAGAGAATCGAGCAGGATTCTCAGAGAAATAACATTGATGCACCTAGTCCTTCTAAGAGGAAGAAAAAGAAAAATGATAGGACTTTGCATGCTTCTAGTGAACCTGTTATTGACACACCTGAGAATCCCAATGATATTTCTATTTCTGATGCTGAAACACAATCTGGTAATGAACATGAACCTAGTGATAATGTTAATGATGATGTTCATGTTGATGCTCAACCTAGTAATGATAATGATGTAGAGATTGAACCTGCTGTTGATCTTGATAACCCACAATCAAAGAATCAACATTATGATAAGAGAGACTTTGTTGCTAGGAAGCACGGTAAGGAAAGAGAACCATGGATTCAGAAACCCATGCCTTTTCCTCATAAACCATCCAAGAAAAAGGATGATGAGGATTTTGAGCGCTTTGCTGAAATGATTAGACCTATCTTTTTGCGTATGCGTTTGACCGATATGCTTAAAATGAATCCTTATGCTAAATATATGAAAGATATTGTTACAAATAAGAGAAAGATACCGGAAGCTGAAATTTCCACCATGCTTGCTAATTATACTTTTAAGGGTGGAATACCAAAGAAACTTGGAGATCCAGGAGTACAAACTATACCATGCTCCATTAAAATAAACTATGTTAAAACTGCTTTATGTGATCTTGGAGCCGGTGTTAGTGTTATGCCTATCTCTTTATATCGTAGACTTGATTTGAATAAGTTGACACCTACTGAAATATCTTTGCAAATGGCTGATAAATCAACTGCTATACCTGTCGGTATTTGTGAGGATGTGCCTGTTGTGGTTGCAAATGTTACTATTTTAACGGACTTTGTTATTCTTGATATTCCCGAGGACGATAGTATATCTATTATTCTTAGAAGACCCTTTTTAAATACTGCAGGGGTTGTTATTGATTACACCAAAGGCAATGTCACTTTTCATGTTATTGGTAATGAGCATACGGTACACTTTCCAAGGAAACAATCTAAAGTCCACAGTATCAATTCTATTGGAAAATTTTCAACAATTACTATCGGAGGTTTTGAATTTCCTCTTCCTACTGTCAAGAAGAAATATGATATTTTTATTGTTGGGGATGTGCATATCCCCGTTGAGGTAACCTAGTGTTATTCGAAATTTCTCCGGTTCCATGTTATTCGGAATGAGTTTGTTAACAAGACTTGATCAACATAGTTAGTGGATTCCTTTTGATGAGCATGAGATGGATGAAGTTAGAAGGCACAACCTTCTGTACCCTCCTTTTACTTTCTGTTATTTATATTAAATAAAGCAAAAATAGTATTTTCTGTCTGTTTTCTGAATTATCCGTGCAATAAAAAATACCCCAAAAATAAAAGTTCTCCAAATGCCCTGAAAATTAAATATGATTTTTTTCTAGAATATTTGAGAATATCTGGCACTAAAAACACAGCAGGGGGAGAAGCCACGTTTTCCAGACTATAAGAGTATGGTAGCACATGATTTTATCGTTAAGAATAAGGTAAATATGCTTAAATACAAGCTGATTTTTGATAAAAATCACCCTGAGACTATCACTTTTCCCGCTCCTTCCTTGTTTGACTTATCTGCAGGCAAGTACCTTTTCTGCCGGAGGCCATTCACGCCTACCGAAACCCCACATCAGCTACAGAGCCAGAGCCGGAACCACAATTTGATCCTTCACGATAGTCTATTTACCAGTGGGATCCGGAGGAGATTGCCAACCAGTGGCAACCCGAGGCTCTATCACAGTACGACCCCAACTACAACTTTGGATATCGCAGACTAAGGCATAGCCTAGTGGTGGAAAGGGGCTGATGCCTTCCCACCCACCCAGGTTCAAGGCATGGTACTTGCAATTTGGGTTTGTTGCACCAATTATATTGTAGGGGTTCCCTTACAGTCTTTCTGTCAAAAAAACAACTTTGGATATCTGCCAGGCCAGCCGTGCCAGTAGACCAACTTAGGCCAAAAGCCTAAGCTTGGGGGAGTATGTACTTCTCACCGACATTACATTCTTGTTCACACACTCATGCTAGTTGTTGGTGCTCATACTTTTTCATTGTAATATCCATGCTAGTTTATTTCCTTTTTTATGCTTTCTTCTTGTGTGTTTGATAAACCTTAAGAAAAACCAAAAAATTGGTTGTAGTTTTTAGTTAGTTTACTTTCCATGCCTGTAGTAGTAGTAATTAAAAAGAAAACCCAAAAAGATTTCTCGTTCTTCTTTTGCTTGTTGGGAGCTTTCCCGTGAAAATAGTTTTGTTTCTTTTCTTTGGGGGTCAAGAGGAGAAGACCATAATGAAAATGTTGAGTGGCTCCTATATGCATTATTGTTGATCTAACAAAGAGCCCATATTACCTTGTCTTCTCTCTTGAATTGAATACTTGCAGATTCCAGCTTAGTCCAATGCACGTGCACTATTATTATTATCCACACTATTCGGTCGTGCAAGTGAAAGGCAATAATGATGATTATATGATGAACTTATTGAGATGAGAAAAGATGGTATGAACTCGACCTCTCTTGTTTTTGTAAATATGATTAGTTCATCGTTCCTGATTCATCCTATTATGAAAGAAACATATTTCCAATGACAATTAGAGATTATAGTTGCTTATGCCATGCTTAATTAGCTAGGAGCTTATAATGGTTTACCTTGCGTGCCAACATGCTATTAAAATGGTTGTGATGTGGTATGATAGGGTGGTATTCTCTTTTGAATGATTTGAGTGGCTTGACTTGGCACATGTTCACGCATGTAGTTGAAACAAAATCAACATAGCCTCTATGATATTTATGTTCATGGTGCATTAAATACTACACATGCTTGCATTCGGTGTTGATTAATTTTAATGCATGTTCATGACTGTTGTCGCTCTCTAGCTGGTCGCTTCCCAGTCTTTTTCTAGCCTTCACTTGTACTAAGCGGGAATACTGCTTGTGCATCCAATTCCATAAACCCCAAAGTTGTTCCATATGAGTCCACCATACCTACCTATACATGATATCTACCTACCGTCCCAAGTAAATTTGTATGTGCCAAACTCTAAACCTTCAAATAAACATTCTGTTTTGTATGCTCGAATAGATCATGTATCAACTAGGGTGTCTGTATCTTCCATGGTAGGCGGGTTATCCTCAAGAGGAGTGGACTCCGCTCCTCACTCACGAGAAAATGGCTGGTCACTGGGATGCCCAGTCCCATGCTTTATGCAAATCAAATCAAAATAACTGCAAACAAAACTCCCCCAGGACTCTTGTTAGTTGGAGGCACTCGTTGTTTCGAGCAAGCCATAGATTGATGCTTGTTGGTGGAGGGGGAGTACAAACTTTACCATTCTGTTTGGGAACCGCCTATAATGTGTGTAGCATGGAAGATATCAAGATCTCTCGGTTGTTATGTTGACAATGAAAGTATACCGCTCAAAATATTATTCATATCTATTTCAAAATCGAGCTCTGGCACCTCTACAAATCCCTGCTTCCCTCTGTGAAGGGCCTATCCATTTACTTCTATGTTGAGTCATCATCCACCTATAAAAAGCACCAGTTAGAGAGCACATATGTCATTTGCATCCATTACTGTTAGTTTACATTGAGTATGACTATGACTGGATCTCTTTTACCATGAATTACAATGTCTAGTCAGTCCTTGATCTTTAAAGGTGCTCTCCATTTATTTTTTGCAGTCTCGGAAAGGGCTAGCGAGATACCATCTTGTTATATCATATCATATCATGATTGTTTTGAGAAAGTGTTGTCATCCGAGATTTGTTATTATTGCTCACTAGCTGATTATGCCATTGATATGAGTAAACATGAGACCTAAATGTTATTGTGAATATGGTTAGTTCATAATCTTTGCTGAAAACTTGAATGCTGGATTTACATATTTACAACAACAAGAGCAAACCGAGTTTGTAAAAGTTTTTCTTTATCACTTTTAGTTTATCAACTGAATTGCTTGAGGACAAGCAAAGGTTTAAGCTTGGGGGAGTTGATACGTCTCTGTCGTATCTACTTTTCCAAACACTTTTGCCCTTGTTTTGGACTCTAAGTTGTATGATTTGAATGGAACTAACCCGGACTGGCGTTGTTTTCAGCAGAATTGCCATGGTATTATTTTTGTGCAGAAATAAAAGTTCTCAAAATGACCTGAAAATCAACGAAGATTATTTTTGGAATATATGAAAAACACTGGAAGAAGAATCCACGTCAGGGGGCCCACACCCTGTCCACGCGTGCCCCCTGCCTCGTGGGCCCCCTGACGCTCCACCGACCTCAACTCCAACTCCATATATTCATGTTTGGGGAGAAAAAAATTAGGGAGAAGGATTCATCACGTTTTATGATATGGAGCCGCCGCCAAGCCCTAAACTCTCTCGGGAGGGCTGATCTGGAGTCCGTCCGGGTCTCCGGAGAGGGGAATCCATCGCCATCGTCATCATCAACCTTCCTCCATCACCAATTTCATGATGCTCACCGCCGTGTGTGAGTAATTCCATCGTAGGCTTGCTGGACGGTGATGGGTTGGATGAGATTTATCATGTAATCGAGTTAGTTTTGTTAGGGTTTGATCCCTAGTATCCACTATGTTCTGAGATTGATGTTGCTATGACTTTGTTATGCTTAATGCTTGTCACTAGGGCCCGTGTGCCATGATTTCAGATCTGAACCTATTATGTTTTCATGAATATATGTGATTTCTTGATCCTATCTTGCAAGTCTATAGTCACCTATTATGTGTTATGATCCGGCAACCCCGAAGTGACAATAACCGGGACCACTCCCGGCGATGACCGTAGTTTGAAGAGTTCATGTATTCACTATGTGTTAATTCTTTGGTCTGGTACTCTGTTAAAAGGAGTCCTTAATATCTCTTAGTTTCCAATAGGACCCTGCTGCCATGGGAGGGTAGGACAAAAGATGTCATGCAAGTTCTTTTCCATAAGCACGTATGACTATATTCGGAATACATGCTTACATTACATTGATGAATTGGAGCTAGTTCTGTGTCACCCTATGTTATATCTGTTGCATGATCGATCGCATCCGGCATAATTCTACATCACCGATCCAATGCCTACGATCTTTCCATATATTGTTCTTCGCTTATTTACTTTTCCGTTGCTACTGTTACAATCATTACAAAACCCCAAAATATTACTTCTGCTACCATTACCACTACTATCATGTTACTTTGCTAATAAATACTTTGCTGCAGATATTAAGTTTCCAGGTGTGGTTGAATTGACAACTCAGCTGTTAATACTTGAGCATATTCTTTGGCCCCCCTTGTGTCGAATCAATAAATTTGGGTTGAATACTCTACCCTCGAAAACTGTTGTGGTCCCCTCTACTTGTGGGTTATCAACGTACACTGCCTTCTCCCGCCTTATTTTTTTTACACAGCCAGATTATACCAAATAGAAGTAGCGTGCTAAATTTTGGAATTATTCTGGGCTCGTCTCGCCTTTTTTATACATTAATTGAGTTTTGGGGCATTTAATGTGCATAATTCAAATTTGAACTACAAGCACATGCTCCAGTGCACCAAAGTTGTTTGAAAAATCACATGTGTGTCCTTTGGTTAATTTCTAGGTCCCATGCAAGAGATGGGGGTGAAATTCAAACATCTGGGCGTCGTGGCTCGGCCGAAAAGATTGAGAAACTTGGTTTTTTAATTCCTGTAATTCGAAAACATGCCTGAAAATCATGAAACTTGGCATGGTGTCATGACATGGCACCAACATGCTGCGGTAATATTTTTAGCCGAATTGGGACAAGCTTTGGTGTAAGCTTCTTGCAAACCGGAGCTTCCCTCAAGAAGGCTCGTGGTTCCGAGAGGGAACGTGTCACCTCCGTGTGTGAAACGACATACGTACACTGCCTTCTCCTGCCTTATTTTTTTACACAGCCAGATTAGACTAAATAGAAGTACCATGCTAAATTTTGGAATTATTCCAGGCTCGTTTGACCTTTTTTCTACATTAATTGAGTTTCTGGGCATTTAATGTGCATAATTCAAATTTGAACTACAAGCACATTGATACGTCTCCAATGTATCTATAATTTTTGATTGTTCCATGCTATTATATTATCAACCGTGGATGTTTTATATGCATTTATATGCTATTTTATATGATTTTTGGGACTAACCTATTAACCCAGAGCCCAGTGCCAGTTTCCGTTTTTTCCTTGTTTTAGAGTATCGCAGAAAAGGAAAATCAAACGGAGTCCAATTAACCTGAAACTTCACGGAACTTATTTTTGGAACGGAAGCAGTCCAGAAGACTTGGGGTGTATGTAAGGGAAGCAACAAGGAAGGCATGAGGCAGGGGGCGCGCCCACCCCCCAGGGTGCACCCTCCACCCTCGTGGGGCCCTCGTGGCTCCCTTGACGTATTTCTTTCTTCTATATATACTAATATACCCTAAAACCATCGGGGAACACAATAGATCGGGAGTTCCGCCGCCAGAAGCCTCCGTAGCCACCGAAAACCAATCTAGACCCGTTCCGGCACCCTGCCGGAGGGGGAATCCCTCTCCGGTGGCCATCTTCGTCATCCCGGTGCTCTCCATGACGAGGAGGGAGTAGTTGTCCCTCGGGGCTGAGGGTATGTACCAGTAGCTATGTGTTTGATATCTCTCTCTCTCTCGTGTTCTTGAGGTGATACGATCTTGATGTATCGCGAGCTTTGCTATTATATTTGGATCCTATGATGTTTCTTCCCCCCTCTACTCTCTTGTAATGGATTGAGTTTTCCCTTTGAAGTTATCTTATCGGATTGAGTCTTTAAGGATTTGAGAACACTTGATGTATGTCTTGCGTGGGATACCTGTGGTGACAATGGGGTATTCGATGATCCACTTGATGTATGTTTTGGTGATCAACTTGCGGGTTCCGTGACCTTGGGAATCTATGCATAGGAGTTGGCACACGTTTTCATCTTGACTCTCCGGTAGAAACTTTGGGGCACTCTTTGAGGTTCTATGTGTTGGTTGAATAGATGAATTTGAGATTGTGTGATGCATATCGTATAATCATACCCACGGATACTTGAGGTGACATTGGAGTATCTAGGTGACAATAGGGTTTTGGTTGATTTGTGTCTGAAGGTGTTATTCTAGTACAAACTCTTGGGCTGTTTGTGACACTTATAGGAATAGCCCAACAGATTGATTGGAAAGAATAACTTTGAGGTGGTTTCATACCCTACCATAATCTCTTCATTTGTTCTCCGCTATTAGTGACTTTGGAGTGACTCTTTGTTGCATGTTGAGGGATATTTATGTGATCCAATTATGTTATTAGTGTTGAGAGAACTTGCACTAGTGAAAGTATGAACCCTAGGCCTTGTTTCCTAGCATTGCAATACCATTTGTGCTCAGTTTTATCATTAGTTACCTTGCTCTTTTTATATTTTCAGATTACAAAAACCTTTATCTACCATCCATATACCACTTGTATCACCATCTCTTCGCCGAACTAGTGCACCTATACAATTTACCATTGTATTGGGTGTGTTGGGGACACAAGAGACTCTTTGTTATTTGGTTGCACGGTTGCTTGAGAGAGACCATCTTCATCCTATGCCTCCTACGGATTGATAAACCTTAGGTCATCCACTTGAGGGAAATTTGCTACTGTCCTACAAACCTCTGCACTTGGAGGCCCAACAATGTCTACAAGAAGAAGGTTGTGTAGTAGACATCAAGCTCTTTTCTGGCGCCGTTGCCGGGGAGGTTAGCACTTGAAGGTATATCTTTAGATCTTGCAATCGAATCTTTTTGTTTCTTGTTTTAGCACTAGTTTTGTTTATAAAAGAAAACTACAAAAAATATGGAATTGAGTTTGCCTCATACGCTTCATATTTTTAATATCTTTCGTGAGTATGATGGAAAGGAAAATTGTGCCAAAGTGTTAGAAGAAGAATGCATTAAAATGTTTGGCACTAAATATTTGAATGCTGAGCATGATTGCAATGTTGTTAGTATGAATTCCTTGAATATCCATGATGCTAATGATATGCAAAGCCACAAGCTTGGGGAAGCTATGTTTGATGAAGATGATATTTTTTGTCCCCCAAGTGTTGATGAGCAAATTTATTATGATGAAAGCATGCCTCCTATTTATGATGATTATATTGATGAAAGTGGATTTGGAGAGGTCATGACTTTATTTTGTGATGAATCCACTATTCCAGAAGAGGTTCCAATTGATTATGAGAACAAAGTTGCTATCTATGATGATTATTGTGATGACTTGTATGCTATAAAGAATAATGATATCCATGAAAATTTTCATCATGATTTTAGTTTTCAATTGGATTATGCCTCACGTGATAATTATTTTGTTGAGTTTGCTCCCACTATTATTCATGAGAAGAATTTTGCTTGTGTGGAGAGTAATAAAATTTCTATGCTTGTAGATCATGAAAAGAATGCTTTAGGTGCTGGTTATATTGTTGAATTCATTCATGATGCTACTGAAAATTATTATCAGGGAGAAATATATGCTTGTAGGAATTGCAATAATACCAAGTTTCCTCTCTATGTGCTTAAAGTTTTCAAGCTATGCTTGTTTTGCCTTCCTATGCTAGTTGATTATGGTTCCCACAAGTTGTTTGCTCACAAAATCCCTATGAATAGGAAGTGGGTTAGGCTTAAATGTGCTAGTTATACTCTTCATGATGCTCTCTTTATGTTCCAATTCTTATCTTTTATGTGAGCATGATTAAAATCATCATGCCTAGCTAGGGGCGTTAAACGATAGCGCTTGTTGGGAGGCAACCCAATTTTATTTATGTTCCTTGCTTTTTGCTCCTGTTTAGCAATAAATAATTTATCTAGCATCTGTTATGATTGAGTTTTTATGCTTTGAATTAGTGTTTGTGCCAAGTAGAACCGTTGGGAAGACTTGGGGAAAGTCTTGTTGATCTTGCTGTAAAAAACAGAAACTTTAGCGCTCACGAGAATTGCTGCCATTTTTTATTGGAGAGTGCTATTTAGTTAATTCTTTTTGCAGATGATTAATAAATAAATTCCTCACGTCCCTCAATTTATTTTAGAATTTTTGAGGTTCCAGAAGTTTGCGTTAGTTACAGATTACTACAGACTGTTCTGTTTTTGACAGATTCTGTTTTTCATGTGTTGTTTACTTATTTTGATGAATCTATGGCTAGTAGAAGAGTTTATAAACCATAGAGAAGTTGGAATACATTAGGTTTAACACCAATATAAATAAATAATGAGTTTATTACAGTACCTTGAAGTGGTGTTTTGTTTTCTTTCGCTAACGGAACTCACGAGATTTTCTACTTTAAGTTTTGTGTTGTGAAGTTTTCAAGTTTTGGGTAAAAGATTTGATGGATTATGGAACAAGGAGTGGCAAGAGCCTAAGCTCCACCCATGGCACCCCAATATAATCTAAAGGACACCTAAAAGCCAAATCTTGGGGATGCCCCGGAAGGCATCCCCTCTTTCGTCTTTGTTCATCGGTAACTTTACTTGGAGCTATATTTTTATTTACCACATGATATGTGTTTTGCTTGAAGCATCATTTTATTTTATTTAGTTTTGCTTGCTGTTTTAATAAAATACTAAGATCTTAAATTATTAATGTTAGAGAGTCTTCATATAGTTGCATAATTATTCGACTACTCATTGAGCTTCACTTATATGTTTTGGAGTAGTTTGTCATTTGCTCTAGTGCTTCACTTATATCTTTTTAGAGCACGGTGGTGGTTTTATTTTATAGAAATTAATGAACTCAATGCTTCACTTATATCATTTTGAGAGACTTTATAACAGCATGGTAGTTTGCATTGGTTATGAAACTAGTCCTAATATGATGGGCATCCAAGAGGGATATAGTAAAAACTTTCATATAAAGTGCATTGAATACTATGAGAAGTTTGATACTTGATGATTGTTTTGAGATATGAGGATGGTAATATTAGAGTCATGCTAGTTGAGTAGTTGTGAATTTGAGAGATACTTGTGTTGAAGTTTGTGATTCTCGTAGCATGCACATATGGTGAACCGTTATGTGATGAAGTCGGAGCATGATTTATTTATTGATTGTCTTCCTTATGAGTGGCGGTCGGGGACGACCGATGGTCTTTTCCTACCAATCTATCCCCCTAGGAGCATGCGCGTAGTACTTTGTTTTGATAACTAATAGATTTTTGCAATAAGTATGTGAGTTCTTTATGACTAATGTTGAGTCCATGGATTATACGCACTCTCACCCTTCCACCATTGCTAGCCTCTCTAGTGTCGCGCAACTCTCGCCAGTACCATAAACCCACCATATACCTTCCTCAAAACAGCCACCATACCTACCTATTATGGCATTTCCATAGCCATTCTGAGATATATTGCCATGCAACTTTCCACTGTTCCGTTTATTATGACACGCTTCATCATTGTCATATTGCTTTACATGATCATGTAGTTGACATCGTATTTGTGGCAAAGCCACCGTTCATAATTCTTTCATACATGTCACTCATGAGTCATTGCACATCCCGGTACACCGCCGAAGGCATTCATATAGAGTCATATTTTGTTCTAAGTATCGAGTTGTAATTCTTGAGTTGTAAGTAAATAAAAGTGTGATGATCATCATTATTAGAGCATTATCCCAGTGAGGAAAGGATGATGGAGACTATGATTCCCCCACAAGTCGGGACGAGACTCCGGACTAAAAAATAGGAGGCCATAAAAAAAAGAGAAAAGGCCCAAATAAGTAAAAAAAAAAGAGGCCATAAAATAAAGGAAAAGGCCCAAATAAAAAAATATGAGAGAAAAAGAGAGAAGGGACAATGCTACCATCCTTTTACCACACTTGTGCTTCAAAGTAGAACCATGATCTTCATGATAGAGAGTCTCCTATGTTATCACTTTCATATACTAGTGGGAATTTTTCATTATAGAACTTGGCTTGTATATTCCAATGATGGGCTTCCTCAAAATGCCCTAGGTCTTCGTGAGCAAGCGAGTTGGATGCATACCCACTTAGTTCCTTTTGTTGAGCTTTCATATACTTATAGCTCTAGTGCATCCGTTGCATGGCAATCCCTACTCACTCGCATTGATATCTATTAATGGGCATCTCCATAGCCCGTTGATACGCCTAGTTGATGTGAGACTATCTTCTTCTTTTTGTCTTCTCCACAACCACCATTCTATTCCACCTATAGTGCTATGTCCATGGCTCACGCTCATGTATTGCGTGAAGATTGAAAAAGTTTGAGAACATCAAAAGTATGAAACAATTGCTTGGCTTGTCATCGGGATTGTGCATGATTTAAATACTTTGTGTGGTGAAGATGGAGCATAACCACACTATATGATTTTGTAGGGATAGCTTTCTTTAGCCATGTTATTTTGAGAAGACATGATTTCTTAGTTAGTATGCTTGAAGTATTATTATTTTTATGTCAATATAAACTTTTGTCTTGAAT
This sequence comes from Triticum urartu, assembly GCF_056163025.1. NCBI lineage: Eukaryota > Viridiplantae > Streptophyta > Magnoliopsida > Poales > Poaceae > Triticum > Triticum urartu. The sequence goes on from NC_141873.1 coordinate 116,097,052, forward strand.
CTTATGGATCTGAACATTCATGACAAAATGAAGAGAATTACTTAGAGAAATATGTTAGGTAGCATTCCACATCAAAAATTCTGTTTTTATCATTTACCTACTCGAGGACGAGCAAGAATTAAGCTTGAGGATGCTGATACGTCTCCAACGTATCTATAATTTTTGATTGTTCCATGCTATTATTTTATCAACCTTGGATGTTTTATATGCATTTATATGCTATTTTATATGATTTTTGGGACTAGCCTATTAACCTAGAACCCAGTGCCAGTTTTTGTTTTTCCTTGTTTTAGAGCATCGCAGGAAAGGAAAATCAAACGGAGTCCAATTGACCTGAAACTTCACGGAAATTATTTTTGGAACGGAAGCAATCCAGAAGACTTGGGGTGTATGTAAGGGAAGCAAAGAGGAAGGCACGAGGCAGGGGGCGCGCCCACCCCCCTCGGCTCCCCTGACGTATTTCTTTCTTCTATATATACCAATATACCCTAAAACCATCAGGGAACACAATAGATCGGGAGTTCCGCCGCCAGAAGCCTCCGTAGCCACCGAAAACCAATCTAAACCCGTTCCGGCACCCTGCCGGAGGGGGAATCCCTCTCCGGTGGCCATCTTCGTCATCCCGGTGCTCTCCATGACGAGGAGGGAGTAGTTGTCCCTCGGGGCTGAGGGTATGTACCAGTAGCTATGTGTTTGATATCTCTCTCTCTCTCGTGTTCTTGAGGTGATACGATCTTGATGTATCGCGAGCTTTGCTATTATATTTGGATCCTATGATGTTTCTTCCCCCCTCTACTCTCTTGTAATGGATTGAGTTTTCCCTTTGAAGTTATCTTATCGGATTGAGTCTTTAAGGATTTGAGAACACTTGATGTATGTCTTGCGTGGGATACCTGTGGTGACAATGGGGTATTCGATGATCCACTTGATGTATGTTTTGGTGATCAACTTGCGGGTTCCGTGACCTTGGGAATCTATGCATAGGAGTTGGCACACGTTTTCATCTTGACTCTCCGGTAGAAACTTTGGGGCACTCTTTGAGGTTCTATGTGTTGGTTGAATAGATGAATTTGAGATTGTGTGATGCATATCGTATAATCATACCCACGGATACTTGAGGTGACATTGGAGTATCTAGGTGACAATAGGGTTTTGGTTGATTTGTGTCTGAAGGTGTTATTCTAGTACAAACTCTTGGGCTGTTTGTGACACTTATAGGAATAGCCCAACAGATTGATTGGAAAGAATAACTTTGAGGTGGTTTCATACCCTACCATAATCTCTTCATTTGTTCTCCGCTATTAGTGACTTTGGAGTGACTCTTTGTTGCATGTTGAGGGATATTTATGTGATCCTGGTGCTCTCCATGACGAGGAGGGAGTAGTTCTCCCTCGGGGCTGAGGGTATGTACCAGTAGCTATGTGTTTGATCTCTCTCTCTCTCTCTCTCTCGTGTTCTTGAGGTGATACGATCTTGATGTATCACGAGCTTTGCTATTATATTTGGATCCTATGATGTTTCTTCCCCCCTCTACTCTCTTGTAATGGATTGAGTTTTCCCTTTGAAGTTATCTTATCGGATTGAGTCTTTAAGGATGTGAGAACACTTGATGTATGTCTTGCGTGGGATACCTATGGTGACAATGGGGTATTCTATGATCCACTTGATGTATGTTTTGGTGATCAACTTGCAGGTTCCGTGACCTCGGGAATCTATGCATAGGGGTTGGCACAAGTTTTCGTCTTGACTCTCCGGTAGAAACTTTGGGGCACTCTTTGAGGTTCTATGTGTTGGTTGAATAGATGAATTTGAGATTGTGTGATGCATACCGTATAATCATACCCACGGATACTTGAGGTGACATTGGAGTATCAAGGTGACATTAGGGTTTTGGTTGATTTGTGTCTTAAGGTGTTATTCTAGTACGAACTCTAGGGCTGTTTGTGACACTTATAGGAATAGCCCAACGGATTGATTGGAAAGAATAACTTTGAGGTGGTTTCGTACCCTACCATAATCTCTTCGTATGTTCTCCGCTATTACTGACTTTGGAGTGACTATTTATTGCATGTTGAGGGATAGTTATGTGATCCAATTATGTTATTATTATTGAAAGAACTTGCACTAGTGAAAGTATGAACCCTAGGCCTTGTTTCCTAGCATTGCAATACCGTTTGTGCTCACTTTTATCATTAGTTACCTTGCTGTTTTTATATTTTCAGATTACAAAAACCTTTATTGTGACATCCCTAGTTCTCGTATGACCTAGGCTAGCCTTTTTGTGAGCATCATGTTTAAATTTATTTTAAATTTGAATTGGGGATTTGTGAAACCCTCAGAAATCATTTCTGGAAATGACCTAGATAAAAATTGCTCCAAAAGGGTCCAAGAAAATGTTCATGTTGCTCCCTAAAAATATTGGTCAGGGGTAAAATTCAAACCAGTATTTTATTGAGCTCATAAATATTTATTTTGGCCATTTGGAATTAATGCAATACTTATTTACATTGGATATATAAGTGTTATATACTTTATATATGTCCAAAATTTATGCTAGTTGATGAGGAGCTGTGGAATAATATCACTAGCTCCTACAAAAATTGGCATAAGCAGATAAATTAGTTTGGTATTGTTTTTAAATCAAACAAATGTCAGAAAAAATAGAAAAGAAAACAAAAGAAAGGGAAATACTTACCTGGGCCTCCTACCTGGCAGCCCAGCGGCCCAGCAGGCTAGCCCAACCAGCTGGCCGACTCCCGTCGTCCCTGACCTCTCGCTAGGAGGACAGGGCGTGTGCCCACGGCGCGCACGCACGCGTCCGGCCACCTCCTGCCTGCCTGCCTCACTCCCTCGTCGCCCTGGACGCCTCGGACGGCGCCACGGGCCGCCCCGCACCTCTCTCACTCTCTCTCGTTCCTTCCCCTTCTCTCTCTCGCTCTCTCCTGCAAACGCCCGAGCGCCACTGTCGCCACCGCTCGCCATTGTCGCGCCCACTGTCACGACCTCGCCCTTGCTTCGTGCCCAGCGCTCCACCATGTCCCCGTCTACCTCTCCGTCGAGCCACACGCCTCGGGAAGCCCTGGAGCGCCTCCATCGCCGTCGTCTTCATCTCCGGCCCCCGTGGAACCCCATCACCGCACCGTCGACCTCAGCGTGTCCCCGAGCTCGCCGTCAAGCCCACCGAGACCGCTGTGAGCTGCTGCCCCTCCTCCCCCTCTCCGTTTTCTCGCTTGCATGCCGTAGCCGCTGCCTCGCCGATGACCGTAACCGTCATCGCCTGAGCTCATCGCCCACGCAGCTCCGGTGACCAAATGGTCGCCCCCGTGAGTCCAAACCTCTCCCCGCACCCCGTAGAGCCTCGCTAGTGTAGCCGCTCGCCCGCTAGCACGCCGCAACAGCAAAACCACCGACGCCCGAACTCCGGCAGCCGCCAAAGAGCTCGCCGCCGTTGGCTCAGGCCACCCCAGCTCCTCCTGTTCGCTCCATTAGATGCGCCGCATTGCCAGCTAGCCGTAGCCGCAAACCACGAGTAAAACGGTGCCCTGTAGAGTTTTTCCGAGCCGCCCCGTCGTCTCTGTCATCACCGGCAACAAGCCGTGGACTAGGTCTGGTGGGTTTGACCCCGCTGACCAGGGTTTGACCTTCCCCCTTTGTGTCATTGACGCGTGGGCCACCCCTGACATTTTTAGTTAGTATTAGTTTAACACTAATTAACCTAGGTTTGTTAGCTAGTTAGTCGCTGACCAGTGGGCCCGGCGCCCACCAATCCTAATTAGACTAAATAAACCCCCCATGTTAACTAACTAAGTCACTGATGTGTGGACCCCACACATCAGGTTTGACTTGGTTAGCGCCAATGACCTGCTGACGTAAGCATGACGCTGTGCTGATGCAATATATCATTTTTTGGTTTAAAAATAAATCAGGAAATTCCAGAAAATGATATAAACTTAAAAAATTCATAGAAATTCAACCGTAGCTTAGATTGAAATAATTTATATATGAAAAATTATCAGAAAAATTCAATAGATCCATCTGTACCATTTTCATGCATGACAAACCAACCTATACATGATGTATATATGAAAACACACTTAATGGCATTCATAAAGACTTAACTTGGAGTTGCATTTGAATTCTTGGTTCAAATGGACTTCATTCAAATGAATGATAGCTTCATTAGCTCAATCAACATCACATCTACATGCCATGTTCATGCATCATATTGTTGCATATGATTGTGTTTTGATTTTTCGACACCGTTCCTTCTCGATAGGTCCTGCTCCGGAGACCGATCCAGAGTACCTGTCAGTGGAGCAGTGCCCCCTGTTGATCTACCAGGCAAACAAACCCCCTTGTTCATTCCGATACAATCCTACCCTCTCGCTCCTGCTCTCTTTTATTGCATTAGGACAACAACGATTCAACTGCTACTTTATGCTGCGGTAGTTGAACCCATTCCTCTGCATGACCTGTCATTGCCACAGTAAATAGTTAAAACCCACTAGCATGTGTAGGAGTTGATTGAGCCATGTTGTGTTCCTACCATGTCATGCCTGCTATTGCTTAGAGTTGTGTCAGGTCTGGTTCATCGGGAATGAATTGGAGTGTTAAGACATGTTCTGGTGCTGAGAGTTAAGCGTGTGAACACGATTTGGTAAAGGTAGCGGTGAGAGGCCGTGTAGGAGTACATGGTGGGTTGTCTCATTGGGACCGTCCTTAAGAACTGAGTTCTGTGTAAGTTTTACAATGACTAGCTACTACCACACATTGGGCTCCGGGCGCTCCAAGCTCTCTCGACTTATTAGCCAACTTGATCTCTGTCCAGGAGTTGAAAATAGTTTCTGGTGTTTGTAGGTAGTGTTAGTAGTCTACCAAGTGGCACCCGGCTAGGTGGGCTTGGGTCAGACTAGGCACAGTGGCACGGTGTACCAAGTGGCACCCGCATGGTGGGCTTGGGAACCCTGCTCACATCGTTTGGGGCCGTGAGCGACACCCCGGCCGGATCTCCTTGCAGATGGAACCCGAATAGGCAATAAACCTGGATGAGAGACTTGTGTGGTTAGTCAGGTCGTGGCCGACACCCTCGCTGGGCTTCCGCTTGAAGGTTGCCGAGTACACGTCGTGTAAATGGCGATAGGTGGTGAGAGCGTGTGTGAAGAAGTACACCCCAGCAGGGTTTGCAAGATCTATTCGAATAGTCGGGTCCGTGGTTATGGACTTCTTGGATGCTTACGTGGTACATAGACAACTTGAAGTGGATACTCTAAAATGCTCAAGACAAGTGTGAGTGCTATGGATGGCCTTCTCGTAAGGAGACGAGGATGAACCCATAGTAGTGTATTGATGTGGTGATTAGTGGACTCGTGTGCGCTACCTCACCTCAAAGAAGTTTCTCGTAGTCGTAGAACAGGATAACCACTGAGTCAAAGCTGGCTTGCTGCAACTAAACCCCACACTACCCTCTTGATACAAATGCATGTATAATAGGATCTAATTTACATCTTGCTGAGTACCTTTGTACTCATGTTTGCTTTATTTATATTTTGCAGGTGAGACCTCTGTCTCACTAGTAGTATCGCTTGGACTTCGACGAGTAGCTTGTTACCTCAACTACGATCTTGTACCCTTGGGAGGGACTTGTAGATAGTTAGGCTTCTCAGCCTTTTTCTTTTGTAATTGTCTGTACTCAGACATGTAAAGCTTCCGTTGCTTGTATTCTCTGAATGATGGGTCATGAGACCTCTATTTGTATTAATGCTATGTGGCTCTTTTGGGCCTTTATCTATATGAGTTTGCATTATGTTGTGATGCCATGTTGTACAGCACATACTTGCATGTTATGCGTATGTGTAACGTGTATTGCTATGTGTGGGATCCGACAACCTAGTTTTCTATCTTTGGTAGCCTCTCTTATGGGGAAATGTAGTCTAGTGCTTCCACCGAGCCATGGTAGTCCGCTACAGCCTGGAGCCTATTTTTATACTATCTTCAACTTTCATATACTTTTTGGCAACTTTTTATACTATTTTTGGGACTAACATATTGATCCAGTGCCCAGTGCTAGTTCCTCTCTGTTGCATGTTTTTGGTTTCGCAGAATATCCATATCAAAAGGAGTCCAAACGGGATAAAAACGGATGGAGCTTATTTTTGGAAAATATGGAAAATTTGGAAGGAAAATCAATGCGAACCAGTGCCCGAGGTGGTCACGAGGCAGGGGGGTGCGCCTGCCCCCCTAGGCGCGCCCCCTACCCTCGTGAGCCCACCATAAGGCGGTTGACGCTTTTTTTCCGCAAGAAAGCTAATATTCGGGAAAAAAATCACGGCGAAGGTTTCAAGCCAATCGGAGTTACGGATCTCCATATATACACGAAACGGTGAAACAGAGCTAGGGGAGAACGCAGAACCAGAGAGAGAAAGAGAGATAGATCCAATCTTGGAGGGGCTCTCGCGCCTCCCACGCCATGGGAGCCAAGGACCAGAGGGGAAACCCTTCACCCATCTGGGGAGGAGGTCAAGGAAGAAGAAGAAGAAGGAGGGGGGCTCTCTCCCCCTCGCTTCCGGTGGCGCCGGAGTGCCACGGGGGCCATCATCATCACCGCCATCTTCACCAACAACTTCACCACCATCATCACCAACTCTTCCCCCCTCTATGCAGCGGTGTAACCTCTCACTTACCCGCTGTAATCTCTACTTAAACATGGTGCTCAACGCTATATATTATTTCCCAATGATGTATGGCTATCCTATGATGTTTGAGTAGATCTGTTTTGTCCTAATGGCTATTTGATGATCGTGATTGGTTTGAGTTGTACGTTTTATTATTGGTGTTGTCCTATGGTGCTCTCCGTGTCGCGCAAGCATGAGGGATTCCTGCTGTAGGCTTTGCAATATGCTTATGATTTGCTTATGGTGGGTGGCGTGAGTGACAGAAGCACAGACCCGAGTAAGTAGGTTGTTTACGTATGGGATAAAGGGGACTTGATGCTTTAATGCTATGGTTGGGTTTTACCTTAATGAATCTTTAGTAGTTGCGGATGCTTGTTAGAGTTCCAATCATAAGTGCATATGATCTAAGTAGAGAAAGTATGTTAGCTTATGCCTCTCCCTCAAATAAAATTGCAATAATGATTACCGGTCTAGTTATCGATTGCCTAGGGACAAATAACTTTCTTGTTGACAAAAGCTCTTTACTAAAACTAATTTAGTTGTGTCTTTATCTAAACAGCCCCTAGTCTTTATTTACTTGCTCTTTACTTTCTTGCAAGCTTACCCAAAAACACCTACAAAGTACTTCCAGTTTCATACTTGTTTCCGGTAAAGCAAACGTCAAGCGTGCGTAGAGTTGTATCGGTGGTCGATAGAACTTGAGGGAATATTTGTTCTACCTTTAGCTCCTCATTGGGTTCGACACTCTTACTTATTGAAAGAGGCTACAGTTGATCCCCTATACTTGTGGGTTATCAAGACCTTTTTCTGGCGCCGCTGCCGGGGAGCAATAGCATGGGGTGAATATTCTCGTGTGTGCTTGTTTGCTTTATCACTAAGTAATTTTTATTTGATGTTCTTAGTTGTTTTCTATCTTTAGTTATGGGTAGGAAACGCAAAATACCAAAAAAAATAGTTGTACCTACTGAACCAATGGTTGAAGAACCACTCAAAATCTATCACACTGCTAAAGCTTATTACTTGGATCATCTTCGATCCATATGTGCTCGTGCTGAAACCCCAACTAGCTTAGTTGAGGGAAAATCTTTAGATGAGCATGCTTGTTATGTGCGACACCGTATATCTGAAAAAGGGAAACGTTTACTAGATCAAATTCATCGTTTGCAATGTTATGCTTGGAATTTATGCTATATATATGATTTTACTTGTTGTTCTGAAAACCCTAATAAACACCTTCCCTACCAATGTGAGTTTATTGATAATGGGATCTTATCTTCATATGCTAAGGGTGTTTATAGTTACTATGATGTTCAACAAATTGAAGAATTTGTTGCTTTTAAGGGTGCTTATGAAATTGCGTCTTTGATTGAAAAGTATGGTGCTACTCTTAACGAATCTGAAAATTTTGCCATACTTAAATATTGCTATGATAATTATGCTTCTAATGCTTATGTTAAACCATATATTGAGAACTACTCCGCTGTCCAAGAAGAGACTAATATTTTGCAGGAGTCTATGGAAGAAGAAATTGATGAAACTGTGAGCTCATTGGATGAAAAAGATGAGGAGGAGAGCGAAGAACAAAAGGAGGAAGAGCGGATTGATCACCTGTGCCCACTTTCTAATGAGAGTAACTCTTCAAATCATACATTGTTTAATTCCCCTTCCTGCTTACCGAAGGATGCTTGCTATTATGACTGTTATGATCCCGTTGATTCTTTTGAAATATCCCTTTTTGATGATGCTTGCTATACTTGTGGCCAAGATGCCAATATGAATTATGCTTGTGCCCAAGATGCCAATATGAATTATGCTTATGGAGATGAACTTGCTATAGTTCCTTATGTTAAACATGAAATTGTTGCTATTGCACCCACGCATGATAGTCCTATTATCTTTTTGAATTCTCCCAACTACACTTTATCGAAGAAGTTTGCCTTTATTAAGGATTATATTGATGGGTTGCCTTTTACCATTGAACATGATGATTTTTATAGATATAATGTGCATGTGCTTGCTGCTCCTACTTGCAATTATTATGAGAGAGGAACTATATCTCCACCTCTCTATGTTTCCAACATGATAAAATTGCAAGAAACTGTTTATACTATGCATTGGCCTTTACTAGGTGTGCATGAATTGTTCTTTTAAGACATGCCGATGCATAGGAAGAGAGTTAGACTTCGTCATTACATGATATATGTTACTTTGTGCTCACTACTAAATTACAAATCACTGCTAATTAAAATTGGCTTTGATATACCTTGGGATCCGGGTGGATTCACTACTTGAGCACTATATGCCTAGCTTAATGGCTTTAAAGAAAGCGCTGCCAAGGAGACAACCCGGAAGTTTTAGAGAGTCACTTATTTCTGTTGAGTTATTTGATATAGTTTAAAAACAACAAAAATAAAGAGGGTAACCTAAAACTTTTTCAAAAAGGAAAGTGAAAGTGAGAAAGACAAGCATTGTTGAAGTGGGAGCTAGCCTTGAACTTTGTTCATGCTCACAGAAACTTTCTGAATCTTGATTACAGAAACTTTTCAACAAAAATAATTATCCCCTTGTACAATTCCATTGTATTATAAAAATAATGTGCCAAGGTTTGCCTTTAGGATGGTTACAATGCTTGTTGGTTTGTGCGGTGCAGGACAGAAACTTTGGCTGTAGTGCATGAATTTTAGTTTTTTACTGGAATGTCAAATGGTTCTGATTCTTTTTGCAATGTCTTGCTGTACAAATTGTTTATTTTTCCTAATTTTGGTAGAATTGTTCAAGTATCGTAAGTATGGTGAATGTTCAGATTGCTACAGACTGTTCTGTTTTAGACAGATTCTGTTTTTGATGCATAGTTTGCTTGTTTTGATGAAACTATCAATTTATATCAGTGGATTAAGCCATGGAAAAGTTATATTGCAGTAGACACAATGAAAAAACAAAATATTAATTGGTTTGCAACAGTACTTAGAGTAGTGATTTGCTTTATTATACTAACAGATCTTACCGAGTTTTCTGTTGAAGTTTTGTGTGGATGAAGTGTTTGATGATTGAGAAGGTTTCGATGTGAGAAGAAGGAAGAGAGGCAAGAGCTCAAGCTTGGGGATTCCCGAGGCACCAAAAGTAAATATTCAAGGAGACTCAAGCATCTAAGCTTGGGGATGCTGGGAAGGCATCCCCTCTTTCTTCAACAAATATCGGTATGCTTTCAGATTCGTTTCGTCCATGCGATATGTGCAATCTTGGAGCGTCTTTTGCATTTAGGTTTTTATTTTTATTTTATGCACCATCCTGGTATGAGATGGTCCTTGGTTGATTTATAGAATGCTCATTGCACTTCACTTATATCTTTTGAGTATGGATTTATAGAATGCTTCATGTGCTTCACTTATATCATTTGAAGTTTGGATTGCCTGTTTCTCTTCACATAGACAACCGCCATTTATAGAATGCTCTTTTGCTTCACTTATACTTTTTAGAGAGTGGGCATATCTTTTGTAGAAAGAATTAAACTCTCTTGCTTCACTTATATCTATTTAGAGAGAGGACAGGAACTGGTCATTCACATGGTTAGTCATAAAATCCTACATAAACTTGTAGATCGCTAACTATGATATGTTTGATTCCTTGCAATAGTTTTGCGATATAAAGATGGTGATACTAGAGTCATGCTAGTGGGTGGTTGTGAAATTGAGAAATACTTGTGTTGAGGTTTGCAAGTCCCGTAGCATGCACGTATGGTGAACCGTTATGTAACGAAGTCGGAGCATGATTTATTTATTGATTGTCTTCCTTATGAGTGGCGGTCGCGGACGAGCGATGGTATTTTCCTACCAATCTATCCCCCTAGGAGCATGCGCGTAGTACTTTGTTTCGATGACTAATAGATTTTTGCAATAAGTATGTGAGTTCTTTATGACTAATGTTGAGTCCACGGATTATACGCACTCTCACCCTTCCATCATTGCTAGCCTCTTCGGTACCATGCATTGCCCTTTCTCACCTCGAGAGTTGGTGCAAACTTCGCCGGTGCATCCAAACCCCGTGATACGATACGCTCTGTCACACATAAACCTCCTTATATCTTCCTCAAAACAGCCACCATACCTACCTATCATGGCATTTCCATAGCCATTCCAAGATATATTGCCATGCAACTTCCATCATCATCATATACATGACTTGAGCATTTATTGTCATATTGCTTTGCATGATAATAGGAAAGCTAGCATGATGTTTTCATGGCTTGTCGTTTTTTTGATGTCATTGCTACGCTAGATCATTGCACATCCCGGTACACCGCCGGAGGCATTCATATAGAGTCATATCTTTGTTCTAGATATCGAATTGTAATATTGAGTTGTAAGTAAATAAAAGTGTGATGATCATCATTATTAGAGCATTGCCCTAGTGAGGAAAGGATTATGGAGACTATGATTCCCCCACAAGTCGGGATGAGACTCCGGACGAAAAAATAAAAATAAAAAAAAGAAAGGCCCCAAAAAAAGAGAAAAAAACAAAAAAATGAGAGAAAAAGAGAGAAGGGGCAATGTTACTATCCTTTTACCACACTTGTGCTTCAAAGTAGCACCATGTTCTTCATATAGAGAGTCTCTTGAGTTATCACTTTCATATACTAGTGGGAATTTTCATTATAGAACTTGGCTTGTATATTTCGATGATGGGCTTCCTCAAATGCCCGAGGTCTTCATGAGCAAGCAAGTTGGATGCACACCCACTTAGTTTCCAGTTTGAGCTTTCATAAACTTATAGCTCTTAGTGCATCCGTTGCATGGCAATCCCTACTCCTCACATTGATATCTATTAATGGGCATCTCCATAGCCCGTTAATACACCTAGTTAATGTGAGACTTTCTCCCTTTTTGTCTTCTCCACATAACCCCTATCATCATATTCTATTCCACCTATAGTGCTATGTCCATGGCTCACGCTCATGTATTGCGTGGAAGTTGAAAAGGTTTGAGAAATGTCAAAAGTATGAAACAATTGCTCGGTTTGTCATCGGGGTTGTGCATGATGTGAATGCTTTGTGTGGTGAAGATGGAGCATAGCCAGACTATATGATTTTGTAGGGATGAGCTTTCTTTGGCTATGTTATTTCAATAAGACATAATTGCTTGGTTGGTATGCTTGAAGTATTATTGTTTTTATGTCGAAGGATAGATTATTGATTTGAATCACTCGTGTCTTAATATTCGTGCCATGATTAGACATATGATTAAGATTATGCTAGGTAGCATTCCACATCAAAAATTATCTTTTTTATCATTTACCTACTCGAGCACGAGCAGGAATTAAGCTTGGGGATGCTGATACGTCTCCGTCGTATCTATAATTTTTGATTGTTCCATGCCAATATTATTCAACTTTCATATACTTTTTGGCAACTTTTTATACTATTTTTGGGACTAACATATTGATCCAGTGCCCAGTGCCAGTTCCTGTCTGTTGCAAGTTTTTGGTTTCGCAGAATATCCATATCAAACGGAGTCCAAACGGGATAAAAATGGACGGAGCTTATTTTTGGAAAATATGGAAAATTTGGAAGGAAAATCAACGTGAACCAAAGCCCGAGGTGGTCACGAGGCAGGGGGCGCGCCCCCTACCCTCATGAGCCCACCATAAGGCGGTTGAAGCTCTTCTTTTGCTGCAAGAAAGCTAATATTCAGGAAAAATCACGGTGAAGGTTTCAGGCCAATCGGAGTTATGGATCTCCATATATACACAAAATGGTGAAACATAGCCAGGGAAGAACGCAGAACCAGATAAAGACAGAGAGATAGATCCAATCTCGTAGGGGCTCTCGCCCCTCCCACGCCATGGGAGCCAAGGACCAGAGGGGAAACCCTTCTCCCATCTAGGGAGGAGGTCATGTAAGAAGAAGAAGGAGGGGGCTCTCTCCCCTTCGCTTCTGGTGGCACCGGAGTGCCACCGGGGGCCATCATCATCACCGCCATCTTCACCAACAACTTCACCACCATCATCACCAAATCTTCCCCCCTCTATGCAGTGGTGTAACCTCTCTCTTACCCGCTGTAATCTCTACTTAAACATGGTGCTCAACGCTATATATTGTTTCCCAATGATGTATGGCTATCCTATGATGTTTGAGTAGATCTGTTTTGTCCTAATGGCTATTTGATGATCGTGATTGGTTTGAGTTGTATGTTTTATTATTGGTGCTATCCTATGGTGCTCTCCGTGTCGCGCAAGCGTGAGGGATCCCCGCTGTAGGGTTTGCAATATGCTTATGATTTGCTTATGGTGGGTGGCGTGAGTGATAGAAGCACATACCCGAGTAAGTAGGTTGTTTGCGTATGGAATAAAGGGAACTTGATGCTTTAATGCTATGGTTGGGTTTTACCTTAATGAATCTTCAGTAGTTGCGGATGCTTGCTAGAGTTCCAATCATAAGTGCATATGATCCAAGTAGAGAAAGTATGTTAGCTTATGCCTCTCCCTCAAATAAAATTGCAATAATGATTACCGGTCTAGTTATCGATTGCCTAGGGACAAATAACTTTCTTGTTGACAAAAGCTCTTTACTAAAACTAATTTAGTTGTGTCTTTATCTAAACAACCCCTAGTCTTTATTTACTTGCTCTTTACTTTCTTGCAAGCTTACCCAAAAACACCTAGAAAGCACTTCCAGTTTCATACTTGTTTCCAGTAAAGCGAACATCAAGCGTGCGTAGAGTTGTATCGGTGGTCGATAATACTTGAGGGAATATTTGTTCTACCTTTAGCTCCTCGTTGGGTTCGACACTCTTACTTATTAAAAGCGGCTACAAATGATCCCCTATACTTGTGGGTTATCACGGGGTTAAGGAACTAGGCTTTCTCTTCCGTCTATCAGGATCACGTGTTACTACTCTGTAGTCTCTTAGGATTGGTTGATTAGAGTCATATTCCAGTTTTCAAGTACTTCCGGTGTAGTTGATTAGTACTATGTCGGAACCTTGAGTGATGATGTTGAGTATGGTGCTACCCCGTCTCTTGCAGAATGTCTCATTTTGAGCATTTTACTGCCGTTATGCTGCCGAAATTGTCCTAGGGGTTCGAGAGATACTAATTTCTTGTGCTACCTTCTGCATCCTATAGTTGATGTTGACTCCGTCCTTGGTTTCGTTTCTCAGGATGTCATCAGCTAACCGAAGTTCTGTTGCTCGTAGTCGGAACCACGGGGATGGTAGGGATGAGGATCCTCCCGACCAGCCTTCGTTGGCAGAGTTCATGTTAGAGATGGAGAGGAACAAGCGTGAGTCTAACCGCTTGTTAGCACGTATCGAGAAGAACACCGCACCCCAGTGCAAAGAGTCAGCATCCATTCATGACTTCATTGGCCTGAAACCACCTACCTTCCATCATTCCATTGAGCCACTCGATGCCGATGACTGGCTCCGTAGTATTACTATCAAGCTGCGTTTGGCAAACATAGCTGAAGGTGACAAGGTCACCTATGCTGCTTATCATCTGGAAGGTCCTGCTAGTCTTTGGTGGCAGAACTATGAGGCTATGCTTCCAGCTGGCCAGATAACCACCTGGAGAGATTTCACTGAGGCTTTTCGCGAGCATCACATTCCTCAAGCCCTCATTGACCGCAAGAGAGAAGAGTTTTGTAGTTTCACCCAGGATAAGATGGCCGTTGATGCTTATAGTAGGGAGTTTGAGAACCTCGCCCGCTATGCTACAGAAGAGGTGTCCACAGACGCCAAGAAGCAGGCTAGGTTCCGGAAGGGTCTCAACCCCAAGTTGCGTCGTGATCTCCACCTGCATCACTGTGATACATTCCAGGCTCTTGTGAACAAGGCCATTAATGCGGAGACAGCTCAACTCTCTTACGAGGAGTCTCGTAAGCACACCCGTGATTTGGGTTCTTCCTCCAGTTCTAGTTCTCAGAAGCGCTGGATTTGGGTTCCGAACTCCGCTCTTCCACCCGGTTATTCACCGAGGCCCTCTTATGTGGCGCCTCACCCAGTTCAGTTACATGCTCCACCCAGGCCTACTAGTAGACTACTTGTCAATGCGGGTCCACGTCCTACCTCAGGGACTTGCTTCACATGCGGAGAGGCAGGACATTATGCACGTGACTGCTCTCAAACCAACTATGCTCCACCCCAGCCTGAGAAGTCTGTTGGCCGTGGTAAGCCATCACGCAAGATGATCAGTGTCAAGTCAGCTCCCACTGAATGTGGAGGTGTGCATCACGTCTCAGCTAAAGACGCTCATGATGATCCAGATGTCGTTGTTGGTACACTCCTTGTCAATTGTCATCCATCATCGGTTCTGTTCGACACTGGAGCATCTCACTCCTTCATTTCTGAAAGCTATGCTAACTTGCACAACATTTCATTTTGTGATATGTCCTCTCCACTAGTCATTCAAACTCCTGGATCCAAATGGCAAACTTCTAGTGTAAGCCATGGTAATGAAATCCTTGTTGACATACTTGTATTCCTTGCATCACTTATAGCCCTCAAGTCTACAGATATTAACATCATCTTGGGTATGGACTAGATGAAAGCTCATTATGCCAAGATTGATTGTTACACAAGGTCTCTTCACCTTACACACCCATCTGGCAAGATAGTCACTGTCTCCACTAGAGTTGTAAAGCGCCAACTTTATTCTCTTAATGCCAGCCCTCTTCCAGACCTTGCAGATATCCCGGTAGTCCATGACTTTCCGGATGTCTTTCCAGAGGAACTGCCAGGTATTCCACCTGACAGGGATGTAGAGTTTGTCATAGATCTTATCCCAGGAACCCCTCCAATCTCTAGGAGACCTTACAAGATGGCACCCTTAGAGCTAGCTGAGCTTAAGAAAGAACTCGATGAATCCTTGCAAAAGGGTTTCATCCATCCTAGTTCTTCTCCCTGGGCTTGCCCCGTCCTCTTCGTCAATAAGAAGGATGGTACGGACCGGATGGTTGTAGATTATCGTCCCATTAATTTGGTCACGATAAATAACAAGTATTCGCTCCCCAGGATCAACGATCTGTATGATCAGCTCGCTGGATCCTCAATTTTTTTCCAAGATGGATTTAAGGTTAGGCTACCACCAAATCAAGATCAGAAATGGGGACATTCCTAAGACAGCTTTCGTCACTCATTATGGCCAGTATGAGTACACCGTCATGTCCTTTGGTCTAACTAATGCTCCAGCTACTTTCTCCCGCTTGATGAACTCGATCTTCATGGAGTACTTAGATAAGTTCGTCGTGGTTTACCTCGATGATATCCTTATTTACTCGAAGAACGATAAAGAGCATGCCGAACATCTTAGACTTGTGCTAGAAAAACTCATAGAGCACCGCCTTTATGCCAAGTTCTCCAAGTGCGAATTTTGGTTACCAGAAGTGACCTATCTCGGCCACGTGATCTCTGGAAAGGGAATTGCTGTCAATCCCGAGAGAGTTCAAGCCGTTCTTGAGTGAACTCCACCTGAAACAGTTAAACAAGTTAGGAGTTTCCTTGGTCTAGCCAGTTATTGTCGCCGCTTCGTTGAGAACTTCTCCAAAGTGGCCAAACCTCTCACGGAACTTCTCAAGAAAGATAAAAAGTTTGAGTGGTACCCACAATGTGAGTACAGTTTCCAGGAACTGAAAAGACGCCTGACTTCTGCTCCCATACTTGTGCCACCGGATTTCACTAAAGACTTTGTTATCTACTGCGACGCCTCACGAGAGGGACTAGGTTGCATTCTTATGCAAGATCGCCATGTGATTGCCTATGCATCTCGACAGTTGCATCCACATGAGGAGAATTATCCTACACATGATCTAGAGCTTGCAGCCGTAGTCTATGCACTTAAGACCTGGCGACATTACCTTCTTGGTAAGCGTTGCGAGATTTACACCGATCACCAGAGTCTCAAGTATATCTTCACCCAACCAGATTTGAACCTTAGGCAAAGACGTTGGTTGGAGTTGATTTTAGATTATGACTTAGGGATTACCTACACCCCGGGCAAGGGGAATGTCATGGCTGATGCGCTAAGTCGTAAGTCCTATTGCAACAATCTCATGTTGCAGCAGGGCTAACCACTTCTCCATGAGGAATTATGTAAGCTTAACCTTCACATTGCTCCCCACGGATTCATTTCTACCTTGGTGGCGAAAACTACCCTTGTGGATCAGATCATCTCTGCTCAGAAGCAGGATACGGGAATTTCCCGCATCAAGAGAAACATTAAGACGGGAGTTGGTGGATGCTTCTCTATGGATGATCGAGGTGTTGTTTTCTTTGAGAACCGCTTGGTAGTTCCCAAGAATCAACATCTTCGGCAACTGATCCTTAAGGAGGCTCATGAATCTCCTCTCACGATTCATCCCGGTAGTACTAAGATGTATCAGGACCTACGCCATAGGTTCTGGTGGACTAGGATGAAGAGAGAAATCACTCAGTTCATTGCTAACTGTGATGTTTGTCGTCGCATTAAGGCAGAGCATCAAAGGCCTGTTGGCACCCTTCATCCTTTAGCTATTCCTGAGTGGAAATGGGACAAGGTTGGTATGGACTTCATCACCGGCTTTCCCAGGACCAAGAGAGGGAATAATGCTATCTTCGTAGTCATTGATTGTCTTTCCAAAGTGGCTCACTTCCTACCTGTTCGAGAGAGTATCACTGCTAGTCAGCTCGCTGACTTATATATTTCTCGAATAGTGTCACTTCATGGTGTTCCACTAGAGATCAATTCAGTCCGTGGTAGTCTTTTCACTTCTCATTTCTGGGAGAGTTTCCAAACTGCCATGGGCACCCATCTTTCCATTAGTACCGCTTTCCACCCTCAATCAAGTGGTCAGGTGGAACGGGTCAACCAAATTCTCCCAGACATGCTTAGAGCTTGCGTTATCTCATTCGGTATGGATTGGGAGAAGTGTCTTCCCTTCGCCGAGTTTTCTTATAACAATAGCTACCAATCCATCCTCAAGAAAGCTCCTTTTGAGGTTCTGTATGGATGAAGATTTCGAACACCTTTGAACTGGTCAGAAACCGGTGAAAGACAATTCTTTGGACCGGATATGATCCAAGAGGCAGAAGAATAAGTTCGCGTCATTCGTGAGAATTTGAAAACAGCCCAATCTCGTCAAAAGACCAGTATGACCGCCGTCATAAGGAAGTGGCTTATGAAATTGGCGACAAGGCTTACCTTCGGGTTACTCCATTGAAGGGTACCCATCGTTTCGGTATCAAGGGCAAGTTGGCTCCTCGTTACATTGGTCCCTTTCGCATTCTCGCTAAACAAGGAGAGGTTGCCTACCAGTTGGCACTACCCCCACATCTTTCCCAAGTACATGATGTCTTCCACGTCTCTCAACTCAGGCGTTGCTTCTCGGATCCCATCCACGGAGTGGACCACGAAACGCTTGATCTCCAAGATAACCTCACATATCGAGAGTACCCTGTTTGCATCCTTGATCAAGCAGAGCGTGTCACTCGACGTCATAACATCAAGTTTCTCAAGGTTTAGTGGTCTCATCATTCCGAGAGAGAAGCTATCTGGGAGCCAGAAGATCGTCTTCAACTTGAGTACCCCGCTTTCTTTCCGCCGACTCCTGAATATCGGAACAATATTCTTTCGAGTGGGGGCGCGTTGTCACATCCCTAGTTCTGGTATGACCTAGGCTAGCCTTTTTGTGAGCACCATGTTTAAATTTATTTTAAATTTGAATTGGGGATTTGTGAAACCCTCAGAAATCATTTCTGGAAATGACCCAGATAAAAATTGCTCCAAAAGGGTCAAAGAAAATGTTCATGTTGCTCCCTGAAAATATTGGTCAGAGGTAAAATTCTAACCAATATTTTATTGAGCTCATAAATATTTATTTTGGCCATTTGGAATTAATGCAATACTTATTTGCATTGGATATATAAGTGTTATATAATTTATATATGTCCAAAAATTTATGCTAGTTGATGAGGAGCTCTCGATAATATCACTAGCTCCTACAAAAATTGGCATAAGCAGATAAATTAGTTTGGTACTGTTTTTAAATCAAACAGATGTCAGAAAAATTAGAAAAGAAAACAAAAGAAAGGGAAATACTTACCTGGGCCTCCTACCTGGCGGCCCAGCGGCCCAGCAGGCCAGCCCAGCCAGCTGGCCGACGCCAGTCATCCCTGACCTCTCGCTAGGAGGACAGGGCGTGTGCCCGCGGCGCGCACGCACGCGTCCGGCCACCTCCTGCCTGCCTGCCTCACTCCCCCGTCGCCCTGGACGACGCCACGCGCCGCCCCGCACCTCTCTCACTCTCTCTCGTTCCTTCCCCATCTCTCTCTTGCTCCCTCCTACGAACGCCCGAGCGCCGCCGTCGCCACCGCTCGCCGTTGTCGCACCCACCGTCACGGCCTCGCCCTCCCTTCGTGCACAGACGCTCCGCCACGTCTCCGTCTACCTCTACATCGAGCCACGCGCCTCGGGAGGCCCGGGAGCGCCTCCATCGCCGTCGTCTTCATCTCCGGCCGCCGTGGATCCCCATCGCCGCACCGTCGACCTCAGCGCGTCCCCGAGCTCGCCGTCAAGCCCACCGAGACCGCTGTGAGCTGCTGCTTCTCCTCCCCCTCTCCGTTTTCTCGCTTGCATGTCGTAGCCGCTGCCTCGCTGATGACCGTAATCGTCGCCGCCTGAGCTCGTCGCCGACGCAGCTCCGGTGACCAAATGGTCGCCCTAGCGAGTCCAAACCTCTCCCCGCACCCCGTAGAGCCTCTCTAGTGCATCCGCTCGCCCGCTAGCACGCCGCAGCAGCAAAACCACCGACGCCCGAACTCCGGCGGCCGCCAAAGAGCTCGCCGCCGTCGACTCAGGCCACCCCAGCTCCTCCCGTTCGCTCCATTAGATGTGCCGCATTGCCAGCTAGCCGTAGCCGCAAACCACGAGTAAAACGGTGCCCTGTAGAGTTTTTCCGAGCCGCCCCGTCATCTCTGTCGTCGCCGGCGACGAGCCGTGGACCAGGTCCGGCGGGTTTGACCCCGCTGAGCGGGGTTTGACCTTCCCCCTTGTGTCACTGACACGTGGGCCACCCCCTGACATTTTTAGTTAGTATTAGTTTAACACTAATTAACCTAGGTTAATTCGCTAGTTAGTCGCTAACCAGTGGGCCCTGCGCCCACTAATCCTAATTAGACTAAATAAACCCCCCTGTTAACTAACTGAGTCACTAACGTGTGGACCCCACACGTCAGGTTTGACTTGGTCGGTGCCAATGGCGTGCTGGCGTAAGCATGACACTGTGCTGACGCAATATATCATTTTCTGGTTTAAAAATAAATCAGGAAATTCCAGAAAATGGTATAAACTTCAAAAATTCATATAAATTCAACCGTAGCTCAAATTGAAATAATTTATATATGAAAAATTATCGAAAAAATTCAATCTATCCATTTGTACCATTTTCATGCATGAAAAAACAACCTATACATGTTGTATATATGAAAACACACTTAATGGCATTCATAAAGACTTAACTTGGAGTTGCATTTGAATTCTTGGTTCAAATGGACTTCATCCAAATGAATGCTAGCTTCATTAGCTCAATCAACATCACATATACATGCCATGTTCATGCATTATATTGTTGCATATGATTGTTTTTTGATTTGTCGACACCGTTCCTTCTCGATAGGTCCTGCTTCGGAGACCGATCCAGAGTACCTGTTAATGGAGCAGTGCCCCCTGTTGATCTACCAGGAAAGCAAACCCCCTTGTTCATTCCGATACAATCCTACCCTCTCGCTCCTGCTCTCTTTTATTGCATTAGGACAACAACGATTCAACTGCTACTTTATGCTGCGGTAGTTGAACCCATTCCTCTCCATGACCAGTCATTGCCACAGTAAATAGTTAAAACCCACTAGCATGTGTAGGAGTTGATTGAGCCATGTTGTGTTCCTACCATGCCATGCCTGCTATTGCTTAGAGTTGTGTCAGGTCTGGTTCATTGGGAATGTATTGGAGTGTTACGACATGTTCTGGTGCTGAGAGTTAAGCGTGTGAACACGATTTGGTAAAGGTAGCGGTGAGAGGCCATGTAGGAGTACATGGTGGGTTGTCTCATTGGGACCGTCCTTAAGAACTGAGTTCTGTGTAAGTTGTCCAATGACTAGCTACTACCACACATTGGGCCCCGGGCGCTCCAAGCTCTCTCGACTTATTAGCCAACTTGATCTCTATCCAGGAGTTGCAAATAGTTTCTGGTGTTTGTAGGTAGTGTTAGTAGTCTACCAAGTGGCACCCGGATGGTGGGCTTGGGAACCTTGCTCACATCGTTTGGGGCCGTGAGCGACACCCCGGCCGGATCTCCTTGCGGATGGAACCTGAATAGGCAATAAACCTGGATGAGAGACTTGTGTGGTTAGTCAGGTCGTGGCCGACACCCTTGCTGGGCTTCTGCTTGAAGGTTGCCGAGTACACGTCGTGTAAACGGCGATAAGTGGTGAGAGCGTGTGTGAAGAAGTACACCCCAGCAGGGTTTGCAAGATCTATTCGAATAGTCGGGTCCGCGGTTATGGACTTCTTGGATGCTTACGTGGTACATAGACAACTTGAAGTGGATACTCTAAAATGCTCAAGACAAGTGTGAGTGCTATGGATGGCCTTCTCGTAAGGAGACGAGGATGAACCCATAGTAGTGTATTGATGTGGTGATTAGTGGACTCGTGTGCGATACCTCACCTCAAAGAAGTTTCTCGTAGTCGTAGAACAGGATAGCCACTGAGTCAAAGCTGGCTTGCTGCAACTAAACCCAACACTACCCTCTTGATACAAATGCTTGTATGATAGGATCTGATGTAAGTCTTGCTGAGTACCTTTGTACTCATGTTTGCTTTATTTATGTTTTGCAGGTGAGACCTCTGTCTCACTAGTAGTACCGCTTGGACTTCGACGAGTAGCTTGTTACCTCAGCTACGATCTTGTACCCTTGGGAGGGACATGTAGATAGTTAGGCTTCTCAGCCTTTTTCTTTTTGTAATTGTCTGTACTCAGACATGTAGTGCTTTCGTTGCTTGTATGCTCTGAATGATGGGTCATGAGACCTCTGTTTGTATTAATGCTATGTGGCTCTTCTGGGCCTTTATCTATATGAGTTTGCGTTATGTTGTGATGCCATGTTGTACAGCACATACTTGCATGTTATGCGTATGTGTAACGTGTATTGCTATGTGTGGGATCCAACAACCTAGTTGTCTATCCTTGGTAGCCTCTCTTATGGGGAAATGTAGTCTAGTGCTTCCACCGAGCCATGGTAGTCCACTATAGCTCGGTTTACCGGAGTCCTGCTAGCCCAGCACTACTGCTCCGGAACACTTAGACTGGCCGGCATGTGATTCACTTCGTTCCTGTGTCTGTCCCTTCGGGGAAATGTCATGCGGTTACTTCCGGAGTCCTGCTAGCCTGCTACAACCCGGATTCACATGCAGATGACTGACATGCTTGATGTTGTTTCATGTATGCATGTTCCCATAAGTTAGTGCCACTTTGGGTTCACGACTAGTCATGTCGGCCCGGGTTCTCTGTCATATGGATGCTAGCGACACTATCATATACGTGAGCCAAAAGGCGCAAACGGTCCCGGGCCAGGTAAGGCGACACCCGTGGGAATACCGTGCGTGAGGCCGCAAAGTGATATGACGTGTTACATGCTAGATCGGTGTGACTTAGAATCAGGGTCCCGACAATTATCTACAACCCATATACCACGTGTATCACCATCTCTTCGCCGAACTAGTGCACCTATACAATTTACCATTGTATTGGGTGTGTTGGGGACACAAGAGACTCTTTGTTATTTGGTTGCAGGGTTGCTTGAGAGAGACCATCTTCATCCTACGCCTCCTACGGATTGATAAACCTTAGGTCATCCACTTGAGGGAAATTTGCTACTGTCCTACAAACCTCTGCACTTGGAGGCCCAACAACTTCTACAAGAAGGTTGTGTAGTAGACATCACACATGCTCCATTGCACCAAAGTTGTTTGAAAAATCACATGTGTGTCCTTGGGTGAATTTCTAGGTCCCATGCAAGAGATGGGAGTGAAATTCAAACATCTGGGCGTCGTGGCTCAGCCGAAAATATTGAGAAACTTGGTTTTTTAATTCCTGTAATTCCAAAACACGCCTGAAAATCATGAAACTTGGCATGGTGTCATGACATGGCACCAACATGCTGCGGTAATATTTTTGGCCGAATTGGGACAAGCTTTGGTGTAAGCTTCTTGCAAACCAGAGCTTCCCTCAAGAAGGCTCGTGGTTCCAAGAGGGAACGTATCACCTCCATGTGCGAAATGACATACGTACACTGCCTTCTCCCGCCTTATTTTTTTACACAGCCAGATTAGACGAAATAGAAGTACCGTGCTAAAAATTGGAATTATTTCGGGCTCATTTCGCCTTTTTTATACATTAATTGAGTTTTTGGGCATTTAATGTGCACAATTCAAATTTGAACTACAAGCACATGCTCCAGTGCACCAAAGTTGTTTGAAAAATCGCATGTGTGTCCTTGGGTGAATTTCTAGGTCCCATGCAAGAGATGGGAGTGAAATTCAAACATCTGGGCGTCGTGGCTCGGCGAGAAGATTGAGAAACTTGATTTTTTTTATTCCTGTAATTCAAAAACATGCCTGAAAATCATGAAACTTGGCATGGTGTCATGACATGGCACCAACATGCTGCGGTAATATTTTTGGCCGAATTGGGACAAGCTTTGGTGTAAGCTTCTTGCAAATCGGAGCTTCCCTCAAGAAGGCTCGTGGTTCCGAGAGGGAACGTGTCACCTCTGTGTGCGAAACGACATACGTACACTGCCTTCTCCCGCCTTATTTTCTTACACAGCCAGATTAGACCAAATAGAAGTAACGTGCTAAATTTTGGAATTATTCCAGGTTCGTTTAGCCTTTTTTATACATTAATTGAGTTTCTGTGCATTTAATGTGCATAATTCAAATTTGAACTACAAGCACATGCTCCAGTGCACCAAAGTTGTTTGAAAAATCACATGTGTGTCCTTGGGTTAATTTCTAGGTCCCATGCAAGAGATGGGGATGAAACTCAAACATCTGGGTGTCGTGACTCGGCCGGAAAGATTGAGAAACTTGGTTTTTTAATTTCTGTAATTCCAAAACACGCCTGAAAATCATGAAACTTGGCATGGTCTCATGACATGGCACCAACATGATGTGGTAATTTTTCTGTCCGGTTTGGGAAGGCCCACACATGAACAATCAAGAAGTTCATTTTGGAACAAGTGTTATCACGTTACAAATCGGAAACACAAGTATTATTGAAACCGTGGGAGTTCGACTTACCGATTACGTGCGGCCACGTGTCCCTTTTTTTATTGGCTAGGAGGTGCCGTGCGGGGTAGCTATTTGAGTACGAGAGGCGTGCTATCAGACCCCTGCACGTGCTCATTGGGAGGAGAGCCCTTTGACCGCTACCCGCCACGCACCTCCCTCCCAACGTCTCCATTAATGGCGCCCAAGCACCTGTTCTACGGCCTGGCTATATGTCTCACTGGACTGAGATTTAAGAGAGAAAAATGAAAATTTGAAAAGAAAGTTTTGCACAGATCTTGATGTAAGATCCGACGGACCTATATAGCATCGACTGCGACTTATAGCAAGCATGATGAATATAAGGACAATGACAGTGGATAATAATTGTCTTACATATTTAGAAACATAATTAAAAAAAGCTACGTGCGGCAACGCCCAAAATACACAAGGGCAAAAGAAGAAGGAAGACAACGATCTGGCTCGTTGATCTCTACTTTCTTGATGCGTTGCTGTAGGCCGCGGGAACTAGTCTTCGCGGCGAGTAGTGACGAGCTCTTTCTTGTCCTCAAGATGCTGCTTGAGAGCATCCACGGATTCCTCCACCAGCCTTCTGCGCTCGATGCGCAAATTGTTATTCTCGTCCATAAGTTTCTCGACGATGACGCCAGTCCTCTTCAACAAGGCAGTGGTCTGCTCCTGCTGCTCCGCACTTCTGACGATCTTCGCCCTCAGCAGGTCGCGCTCGGCCCGGAGCTTCACATTGCTCTTATTTAGTTGCTGGATGACGTCGGTAGACTGTTCGAACAAGGCTTGTAGGTCATCCTGCAACCTCGCCCACCTAGAGATCTGATCCATCTGCCTATGGACGACAGCACGCATGCGCCTGTAAGAGTCCTCGCCTGCCCGCGAGGCATTTTCCCAGGCTGCCGCGCAAGGGAGGACATCTCTGCTGCATTCGTAGCGCGGCGGGACATCTCTTCTGCTTCCGCGGTGTCGCCGGACTAGTCTGCTGGATCGACGGCGCGGCAGGTCCTCCATGCTGCTTCGGCGGCGCGGCGGGACCTTTCTGCTGCTACGGCCATGCGGCGGGACATGTTGGCTGCTATCGTGGCGAGGAGGGACATCTCTCGTGCTCCCGCTTCCAGGCTCGCCTCTCCCTGGTCGCAATCTCTCAACCCAGAACTCACGCTAGTCATGGCGGATGCAAGGGAACGATGATGAATGACTTTTTTGGTTTTGGCTTTTCGTGGATGAGGAGTTGAGGAGGAATGTGCAGTCATCTTGGAGTAGTAGTATTTATAACTGCGTATAATACGCTCCTAAGTGGGAAACCGTTTAGGTTTTGATCGGTGTGAACAGGTTTGCAATTTGGAATGTGACGGGATGCATTCTCAAAATTTACTAACGGTTATAAGTGTGGCACTATTCCCGGAGGCGTAACGTGGGCACGCATGCCTTCTTGGCCGCGTACGTGGCGTTTGCACCATAGGGTGCACCACAATAGGCAATGTCAGCACACGTCTTTTAATTAGAATGGGTGTACCCGTCTAGCGCACACACGTTGATCTATCTAACTATTTCAGTTTGTTGTGGCTAATCGCAAACAGTTCATCCATGTGAAGTGTATGTCATCAACTGTAGACACTTTGATCTGGCTTACCCATTTCTGTTTTGTTGCCTAATCGCAAACAGTTAATCCTTCTGAAGCATATGCCCTCAATCACACACACCTTGCTCTGGCTGACCGTATCTTTTGTGTTGCCTAATCACAAACAGTTCATCCGAGTGAACCGTATGATGTATATCACACACACCTTCATATGGCTGCCCGTTTCTTTTGTGTTGCCTAATCACAAACAGTTCATCCGAGTGAACCATATGCTTTATATCGCACACGCCTTCATCAGGCTGCCCATTTCTTTTGTTCTGCCTCATCGCAAACAGTTCATTGGACTGAACCGTATGCCCTGGATCGCACAGGCAACTAAGATCTGAACCATGTTTGATGCATCCTCCATCGCAAACGTTTTCACCTTTTTTGACGGTTTTCATACAGCACCGTTTGCGATTATGGCATCGCACAGAGTTGCTCGAAGGGTCTCTGATCGTAGTGTCGCGTTAGCAGCATCCTGCAATAGTGTTGATTCTTCGTATGACCATGAATGTGGGTAGTGCAGTATTTTTGGCATAATTCTTTGTGCTTGTTTTCTGACCTGGTCCGCACATATATGACATATGATCGGGGCTTGTAGCTGTACAGGGCTCATTGTTGAGGCTGACCATATAAGAGGGTGAAAAGAGTTCATGAGATTTCCTTATCGGTGCGGGAATATTGGCCTTGTTGGCCATTGTCAAGACTATTGATTCTGTGATGTCTTATCCAGATCTTGTCGATCCTTGTATTACATAAGATGTGTATCTCTACTTCTCTTCATTTTCATGGCCCATGAGGACATATGATCGGGGCTTGTAGCTGTACAGGGCTCATTGTTGAGGCTGACCATATAAGAGGGTGAAAAGAGTTCATGAGATTTCCTTATCGGTGCGGGAATATTGGCCTTGTTGGCCATTGTCAAGACTATTGATTCTGTGATGTCTTATCCAGATCTTGTCGATCCTTGTATTACATAAGATGTGTATCTCTACTTCTCTTCATTTTCATGGCCCATGAGGTTGTTGGATCCGTACCTTTCTTAGGTATATCTACTTGATCATTGTCATATCCCGTATGAGTGACTGATCTGACCGGGGATACATGCTCGCCATATGTATAAGAATCATATGCAACCGAATACCCGATTCTTGCGGCGGGCATACCTCTTGACTGAATTGTACCTCCGACAAGATTATTGCAAATCTCATCCTTGAGCTACACTGTCATATACTGCCTTCTCACTATTTCATATCTTGTAACAATACTAAAAACGACATGCGGTGTCGTACTGAAGATGGCAAGGTGTCGTGGGTTGAAAGTTATCCGAGTAACTTGTATGTCTGGGGATAAATCCTCACCATATATGTGGAAATATGTGTAGCCGAACACTTGATTTCTGAAGCAGACATGTGCTTTGACTGACTTGTTCTTCTGACCAAAAATATTGCTGATCTGACTCTTGAGATGTACTGCCATATACTGCCAACTCGCCGCAAAATCTCTAAGGATGGTGCAATAGTGTGGTACTGGCGCGGACTGAGTGGCTTACGAGAGAAGACATCTGAGTAGCTTGCTGCGGAAGACTCGTTAGCTTCTACTCGCATCTTTTGTCCGGGTAGCATGCAGAAGAAGCCGCGATAGCTTATGCACGAAGGTTGAACTGAGTATTGTGCTGGAGAGGCCTAGGTTCCGTACTTGAGAAGCTTTTCCTCTGGTTACTTGTTGGGAAAGATTCATTCCCGTCTGTCGGAAGCTTTTACTGATGTATCTTGCTGAGAAAGACTGGGTATCTCAAACCGGAATCTGTCCATATTTCATAATGAGAAAAAATTGAGGATCCTTGCATCATTAGTGTCTTCCGAGAGTGTGTGGAGGATGACTGAGTTTCTCATATCCAAAGCTTCTCACTTGTGATATGCAGACTGAACACCATACTCATACCCATAATATTCTGCGGCTGATTACTTGCATGAGAAAATTTGTTTGCCTGTCTTCATTGATCATGGCACGTTCTGGCTTTCTTGTCAGAGTATAACATATTTCACGCATGATTCACTGCTGAGCCAACACTTTGTATATGATCCATACCTTTGGCTGAAAATATTCCATTGGTCTTGCAACTGACTTGTCTTTCTATTGGCTGGATCATAAATGATGTGAGGATTTTGTACTGATGTAGACTCGATTTATCCATACTGTTGTGAGGAGTGCACACTAATGCAAAATTGATTATCAACATCAAGAACAGATATTCCCCATTTCACTGCAGTCAGATGAGAATTCCATTCTATTTAGCTGAGTTCCAAATATTTAAACTCCTTGCTGATTCTTCGGGTCCAGTGTCGATTGACGAGAAAATTTAATAAGGGGAAAATATGTAACACCGAGGGCCCAAAAAGCAAGAAATAAGAGAAAACTCAACTAATGAAAATCACACAACAATCAATTTGCACACAAACAAAGTCACATTTTACTGCTAGTCACATAATATGCAGGCCTACTGAAGCACAAAAATCTCGCGGGATATCTGGTACTACGATCTAACATGCTGTGATGGTGTGCACGAGGACGAAGTATGGCGTGGAAGGATTGGCGTAAGCATCGTTATAGCAAGTGCTATCTTAGCCAGGTAGCAACCTTGACTAGCTCGGAGATGAGGACGTACTTGGTAACCATGTAGCGGGACACGAATGTCGTGACCACATTATTATCAAGCGAACGGAAAGGATCCGTACTCGCCCAAGAAATAGGAATAGCGAGGAAAACTAAGTCGGCTGGCAATTCCCTTGTTATGATGACTGAGACCATTAAGGGTTGCCAACACGACAAGATAAAAAGGACGATCTGGGGTAGCAACGTGTCTACCACCGAAACGATAGGTGAGGCTGAAAGAAGGATATCGGTGCGATGCCTCAGCACCATTTTCTGCAAACATTGTCAGGATCACTTGGCATCACTCTGCTGGGATAGAAATGACGCCTAGCACCGAAGAATGAGCAATAAAAGAAACTGGAAGAAATGCAGGGGCTGAGCTGTAGGGGATCCAAACCGATGCCAGCTACACGCAACAGATGAACCATTAGTAACAAATAATAAGGCTATATGCATGCTATGCAACAAACAATGCAACAACCAAATGCAACAAACAAGGCAGACTCTATACTAGTGGTTTCTACCGCTCGCGCTAACTAGGGCATCCTATGGCCAGACCTGCTCTGATACCAAGCTTGTGGCACCCCGACTCAGAGAAACCGAAACGCCCTGTATTCTAGCCCAAAGATCGAGGAGAAGTCTTCTGGAATACAACACTGCTCAGCATAGAACAAATTAGCTCTTATTACAAAGGATAATGATACAAGTGTCTGATGTTACAAAGGATCACATCAGCACAGTGACACTACGCCTGCGATACTACACTTGCTCCATACTAGCAGCGGAACAACTCGCAGCAGCGGAACAATGACGAAGGTGGTGAACTCCACTCTGCAGGGACTCTGGCTGGGACACGATCTAGCTCGCATGCACGGTAACCTCGACAAGCAATCAATCAAACAAGGCATCACCTGCAATCTGGCATGAGACGTCAGGTCAGTACATTGAATGTACTTGCAAGCTCACAGCAACCAAAAGCATCAAGGCAAGACAACAACATAGCATTAGCAGATTAATTAATTAATTAACAACTACCATGATGCGAAAGCAACTACTAAGCATGATGTGAAATTACTACGATATTGATAAACCACCATCTCAGAGCTCAATAACCATCTCACTCTTGGCTATCCGGCCAAGCAATATACCATCTCGAGCACCTCATGATCCACATGATCACCTTGTGATCAAAACATCCCCGTGATCACCTCGTGACCACACGACAAACTAAATGATCATCCTCGAGATCATCCCAACATCATCATCTGCATCCTGCCAAAATGTTACTGCTCAAATATATCACATATAAATCACCTATAAGTCATTTCGTCATGTGAGTGTTGATCGAACGGTGTGACCTAGTGCGAACTTATGCCCATGACCAAGGATGCGGCTATCGATAGATTAAACACACACACTCTGCAGAGGTAGCGCACTTTACCCACACCCCAGAACCCATGACCTAGCACACACATTCGGGTGGACCAACGGTGTTCTAACAAAACCGACCTACTGCCATGACATCTCCCGGCCACTCCGACCAACACCCTCTCAGGGTTTAGTCCCGGGTGGCCTCGTGCCTACCAAAGGCATCAACGGCCACCATCGTGGCAAAACAAAAACGGTCCCAAACAGAGACAAGAGCACTCAAACAAACATGGGCACACAAGGTTATGTCTGCTTACTGGGCCAGGGTAACGCACGCCCATAACCTTCCCTCGTTGGAGGCACCGGCGAGAGACATGACAATAGACTGCATTAGGGCCTTCCCATAAAGGCAAATGTGGTTGCATTGGAAAAAGCCCATTTCAGTGGCACCTGACCAACTTAATGATGGAATTTATCCCCAAAATATAACAGTGATGACTGATACTCCAATATCATCTATCCACCTGTAATCCAAGTCATAGCTATATCCAACAAATAAACCAAAGCATAATATCGACATATAAAACTACTCCGAGGATAGCATAACACTACTATCATGTTGAATCCAAGAATGATAATACTACTACTCCAATAGCAAGAACAAGCTATCCAACTAAGATCCACATGCAAGCATCATCTCCGAAATCATACTTCAAAGCATAATATCAACTAGCATCATGATGAAACTAATACTAGCCACTAGTAATCCAAAGGCAACATGACATCCAACGTAATACTCCAAAATATCATACCAGATTTCAACATGAAAATAATCATAACATGGGCCACTAATAATCCAATGGCAACATGTCATTCTCATAAGCTACAAAATATTAGTCCTAGAACTCCAAACAATATCATGGGAATAGCAACATCAAGCAATACTCCGAGAAATGCCATGAACAAATCACAAGTAGCTAAAACAATATTTTAAACCATTTCAAATAATTTAAACCATGTCACTGCATTGCGGTCATCCAAATGGAGGCTGTGGCTTGCCTGGGGTAGAAGGATTCATCGGGAAGAAGTGCGAGAAGCTCGCGGAAAGAATCGTCGGAAACCGTTCTCTCTCGGAGGGGGCTGATTTAGTGCAAGGCCATAATGGAAATTTTCAGAATGTCAAACCATGGTGAAAATGATACCAACATAACGGGCTCGACGACACGAAGAAGTGGGCCTTGGAATCACCTCAATCGGAGTTGTGGTTGAAAAGATACGACCGATTGAATGACAGGGACTAATCAAAGGGGAACAAAGTACGTTTTCAGAAAGCGAAAACATATTACTCTCTAAAGACACGGCGAAGTACGCTTTCAAAACATGAAAACGTACTCATCGCAGGGCATCTCCACTTACGCCAGGTCAACGGTCCAGGTCAACCCCTGGGTGGCTGACGTGCGGGGCCGTCCTGCAGGTCGCCTCGCTTGCCCCTGGTCGTCGTCTTCATCATTCTCGCCCGTGCCTGGCCGCGGCAGAGCCGGTGCCCGACGGCGACAGTTGGAGCTACCGGCCATTTCCGGTGGTGCCCGGCCTACCTACGGGTTGAGGGTGACGAGGCGGATGCGTCCCCAGCCATAGCAGCTTCCAGGGAGCTCGGAAAACGATGGAGCATTGGCATCGGCGGAAGGGAGCTTCGGGCGCTGACGGGCTCGCGGCCACGGGTGCTCTGGCAGAGATGGGAGAGGCTGGGGAGGTTCGTCAGGGTCTGGTAGGTCTACTAGTGGAGGAGGAATCAGGAGAGGGGCTCAGGCTTGAGCCAATTTAGGAGGGTGGCCGCGGCGGCCATGGCGGGCAGGGAGAGCTCCAGAGGCTCGGGGAAGAGGCTAGGGAGGGGTAGTGGAGTGAAGGAGGTCGAGTGGTGAAGTGAGACATGATTGGGGTGGCCTTAAATAGGCGCGGCCGAAGTCTCCCAAGCCGGTTGCCGCTGCTCGAGCCCGGCCAATGCTATGGCGCGCTCAGCAGGCACGGGGAGGGGTGAGATCACGACAAGGAGGAGCGGACGAAGGACACGGAGTAGCGCAATGCCAAGGGGCGGGAGAGGAAGAAGAGACGAGCGCATTTAAGGCCTGTCGGCCATTGTACGTCTGTGGGTGCACGGCGTCTAGCTCCGGTGAGGAGGCTTCGAGAGGGGGCAGGGAAACGAGAGCGACGAGAGAGGAAGGGGGAGTCAGGTCGGCACGCCCAGACGCATGGAAACCGCTGATGCTAAGCTGGCCGGTGCGTCCTGACGCCCAGAGCATGGCCAACGCTGCCAGAGCACGTGAAATGCCATGCCAAGGGGACAGTCACCACGGACACTGGCACAAAGAGGACAAGGGAGGCTGCGAGGAGTTGTCAAGTGACTAGTCCCAGCATAATAGAGGCCGAGGGAGTTGATGGATCGACAAAAGGAGCCAAGGAGAGGAGTGTGGCATCGCTGCAAGTTTGCTGCATCAAACTTGGACGTGCACTGCTGATCAACAGGAACTTGATTGGGTCAAATGGTATTGTCTGGGGTGTTTAGATAAGGAAGGACTACGATCCTATTAAGTTTGAGGGGAAATGGATCACAAAACAACAGGGTTGCTTTGTAACCTCAGATTAGGTCCAGAAACTTGATCATGATGATGCACTCACATGGAGTATCAACTTGATCTAAAATTTGGCCAGGCAGGGTTATTTGGACATATAAAGATGCTGTAAAAATTTCATACCAATTGGATTCACCAAAACGGTACTTCCTTCACACACATCCTCTCTGTCCAGAAATTAGAAATAATTCTGGAGAAATATTGGCTTGATGAATTGGTCCCAAATTTGGTGGAGGGAGGTTATAAGGATAGGAGCATAATCTGGTAATTTCTCAGAATTAATGAAGCAATAAAAAATACACTTGCTTCGCAACCTGAAAATATTAGCAGAATCCAAGATTTGATGTTGTGCTCGCATAGATGATAGGATGGAGCCAAAACTTGGAGGAGTGTGCTAATATGAGCACTTGAAGGAGTGTGCAGAATTTCAACTCATTTGGAGACACCTAGCAAGTACTTCCTTCACAATGCCTTCTGTCTAACAGAAAGTTTGAAAAATTGCTAAGGGAGATTGGCAGGCAAATAAAGTTGAATTTTGGCATGATGCAATGATTTGTACATAAGAGAATGCCCAAAAGGTTTGGGAGCAATCAGGAAAGGATAGGTGTCACTTCCTTCACAAAAAGCTACACTGCACAGAAATGAAGAATAATTTTTGGGGAATTATTCTTGGGCTAGGACAGGAAAGTTTGGGCATAATTGATCAACATATGACCCAAATAAATTATGAGAATTTTTTGGGAATTTTGGGAGTGGCAGAAATATAGGTTGCTTCACAACCTAAGGCAAACAGGGTTATTCCTTTAACAGAAAAAGGAATATTCCCTAGAAATGAATTTTAGGGTTGGGCTAGAATGGAAATGACATGGTCTTGGGAGAGATTTGAGGATGATGAATCGCTTGGGATAGGAAATGAAGATGATTTCCCAGGTGACAAGGCCACAGAACCACTCCAAAAAGAAAAACAGAGCAAAACCCAATAAATCAAAAAGAAAAAGAAAAGGGCCAAAAAGCAGGCTGTTACAGCTGAACTCCGGCGGCCGCCGTTGTAGTCCATGTCATCGACTCTGGCTACCCCCGACGGTGCCATCTACACCACTAGCTGCGCACGGGCCCTAGCTCGCCTTAGAACCCAACCGCGTCGCAAACCACCGCATGTAGCATGAGCCCGAGCAACTCCGGCGAGCCTCTGCCGTGAGATATGGTTGCCGGCGCTTAATCCGGTGATGCTGACGTGGTGGGATTAGTTTAGCTGCTAATCACCCAGTTAATCAACCCCGTGACGATGACATGTGGGACCCGCGCTGTTAGTGACACAATTAATGTTAAATAACCCCTGTCAACCCCCTGAGTCAATGACAAGTAGAGCCCACCAATCAAAGTTGACTTTGGCCAATGCTGACATCACCGTGACTTAGTGCCGACGCAGTAAAGGTTTTTTCTGGAATTTTAAATAAATCATAAATGATTTATGAATTTCAGAAAATAACATAAACTTCAAAAATTCATAGAAATTAAACCGTAACTCCAAATGAAATAATTTATATATGAAAAATTATCAAAAAAATATGAAGAATTTGTTTATGGCACTTTCATGCATGTTCGAACAAGTTAACCTCACTGAATAGGATAAATCATGATTAGGGAAATTTATGAACAAGCATTTTGAGTTGGAGTTTAACCCTGTTTGAATTCCACTTCAATTTACTTGGCTTACTACTACATTAGATCAATTCAGTTCCTTAACATGACATGTCATTCATTTGCTTGTGCATTGTAGTGAATATTGTTCCTTTTTGTGTTGCCGGTGGTTGTTCTCCCTTGGTAGACGTATGTTCCGATGATGAGATCGTTGACACTGATGAAGACACAATGCTATCTTCATTAGTGCCAGGCAAGCAAACCCCCATTGAGCATTCCGATACAATCCCACTCTCTCGCTCCTGCTCTCTTTTACTGCATTAGGACAACAACAATTCAACTACTACATGCTGCGATAGTTGAACCCCTTTCCTCTTCATGACCTGTCTTTGCCACAGTAAATAGTTGAAACCCACTAGCATGAGTAGGAGTTGTTTGAGCCATGATGTGCCTACTCATTCATGCTTGCTTGTTATGCCTGCTATGCTTAGAGTTGTGTCGGGTCTGATTCATTGGGGATGAATTGGAATGTTGTAAACATGTCCTATTGCTGAGAGCTAAGTGTGTGAACACGATTTGGTAAAGGTAGCGGTGAGAGGCCATGTAGGAGTACATGGTGGGCTGTCTCATTGAAACCATCCTCAGGAACTGAGTTCTATGTCTGTGATCCAAGATAGTTACTACCACGCATTGGAAGGCTTAAGTGCCCCTCTCGACTTATTAACCGCCTCGATCTCTGTCCAGGAGTTGCAACTAGTTTCTGGTGTTCGTCGGTAGTGCTAGTAGTCTACCAAGTGGCACCCGGTACAAGTGGGATTGGGACAGACTAGGTGCAGTGGCACGATGTACCAAGTGGCACCTGGATGGTGGGCTTGGGAACCCTGCTCACATCATTTGGGGTCGTGATGGAGACCTCGGATGGACTCCCTTGCAGATGGAACCTGAATAGGCGATAAACCTGGACTAGAGTTTTGCGTGGTTAGTCAGGTCATGGCTGACACCCTCGCCAGGCTTCCGCTTGAAGGTTGCCGAGATACATGACATGTACATGGCGGTAAGTGGCGAGAGCGTGTGTGAAGAAGTACACCCCTGCAGGGTTAACATGATCTATTCGTATAGACGCGTCCGCCGTAAAGGACTACTAGGTTGCTTATACGGTTCATAGACAAGTGAAAGTGGATACACTAAAATGCGCAAGATAAGTGTGAGTGCTATGGATGGCCTTCTCGTAGGGAGACGGGAGCGGATCCATAGTGGTGTATTGATATGGTGAATATGTGGACTCATGTGCGCCCCCTCAAAAGAGTTACCGGCAGTCGTAGTTCAGGATAGCCACTGAATCAAAGCTGGCTTGCTGCAGTTAAACCCCACCACCCCTTTGTTGATACTGATGCATATGTAGCTAGTTCTGACGTAAGTCTAGCTGGGTACATTTGTACTCATGTTTTCTTAATTTATGTTTTGCAGATAGACTCCAGTCTCACTAGTAGTTCCGCGTGGACTTCGATGTTTAGCTTGTTACCTCAGCTACGATCTTGTACCATTGGGAGGGTCTTGTAGAAGTCAGGCTTCTCAGCCTTTTTTCATTTGTAGTTGTCTGTACTCAGACATGTTATGCTTTCGTTGCTTGTATGCTCTGTATGTTGGGTGATGTGACCCATGATTGTAATTCTTACTATGTATGACTCTTCGGAGCCTTCTGAATAAATACTTTGAGTCGTAGAGATTTGTTGTGATGCCATGTTGTATTTGCACATATTGAGCATATTGTGTGTATGATTTGAAATGCTTGGTATGTGTGGGATCCGACAATCTAGTTGCTTATTCTTGGTAGCCTCTCTTATGGGGAAATGTCTCCTAGTGCTTCCACTGAGCCATGGTAGCTTGCTACTGCTCCAGAACACTTAGGCTGGCCGGCATGTATCCTTTTTTGTTCCTATGTCTGTCCCTTTGGGGAAATGTCACGCGTTGTTCCTTTAAGTCCCTGTAGCTTGCTATGACTTGGGTTCATACGTTGATGATCGACACGTTCGTTGCTGGGTCATGTATGCATGTCCCTGTAAGTTAGTGCCACTTTGGATTCATGACTAGTCATGTCGGCCCGGGTTCTCTGTCATACGGATGCTAGCGACACTTTCATATACGTGAGCCAAAAGGCGCAAATGGTCCCGGGCTAGGTAACGTGGAACCCGTGGGGATACCATGCATGAGGCCACAAAGTGATATGATGTGTTACATGCTAGATCAATGTGACTTAGGATCAGGGTCCCGACAACTTTGGTATCAGAGCCTGACTGCATATAGGATTACTAAGCCAAACTGGTCGAAGTCGTGTCTAGAAATGCTTTAGTTATATAAGGGAATTGATTGTGGAAGGGAACATAAGGCTCTTTTACTCCTTTACCTTATGCCCTTCTAATCTGAGTCAACCTCTTCTTTTCTATGGGGATTAAGAACTAGGCTTCTCATCTTTCTATCGGGATCAGGTGTTACTAATCCGTAGACTTATAGGATTGATGGATTCAAGCCCCTATTCAGTTCCTACTACTTCTGTGTGTTAACAGTTGGTCTGAGAACCTTGATATTGTGATGTTGAGTGGTTATCCCACCATTTTGCAGGATGTCTCAAAAAATTTGAGCATTTACAGCCGTTATGCTGTCTGATTTGTCCCAGGTTTCTAAACAATCTGATGCATTTGCAAATCTTTCCTCCCTGTTCCGATCTCCATTTGGGCTAGATTAAGCACACTAAATGGTCTGTTGAGGTACTCCATTGCCTTGACATATATGTTGAAGCTATTATCATGACACTAGGGTGTCTTAGAGAACTACCCGGTAATCTAGTAATGCTTTGTATTTCGAGTGTGACGATTCTAGCCACCATTCTCAAAAGCATCTCGTGATGCTATTTAGTTAGTAGGTATTCCATCTTTGGGTTCTTGAACCCAAGATTCGCTCTACTTACTTCATGTTGATAGTGTTGCTCGTTCCTTTAGGATAATAGTAACCTTTGCGATAGTCCTCGAGGTCTGTGGTATATCATTCTTCCAAATACCATGAACCATCCTTGGCAAAAGTTCTTATTGGACCAAAAGATCACAATAGAGTGCTCTTGATGAGTTATCCATTCAACAATTGTGACTCTACCAGTCTTACCTTTCTGGATGGATTATCTAGAAGAAATGTGTTGAGCTTGTTCGACATGCTAATCCATGCATCCACAACTCATAAAATCATATGTTCCTTTGAGTTGTTCTCTTTAGTTGTATTTCGACCTCCGTCTATCATTTGATAGTCAAGAGCATGTCATGCATTCATGCTCATCGATACCTCATATTCCTGTGGTCCCTCAAGCCATTCTATTCCAGAATGACTAGGAGAAATAAACTCTGGTACCTCATCCATATCTAGGATTGGGTCAAAGCAGTTGTATTCCGCAGATTAAGAATGCCAATCTAGCTTCTAGTCTGTTCTACCTTAGGGTATTACCATCTTTGTGTCAAGAATGTCATGGGAATTGCACCACCTCCTATGAACTCTTGATATAGTGATATTCTCTCCATCATCGTTCATTCCCCGGTCTCCGTGTGATTGTAACCGGAATACCGACAAGTGAATTGTGAGGTGTGAAATCAATACTCCTAGCAACTCTGTTGCTTGGTAGTTAATGTACAATACTCTCGTTCTTAGCGTGTTGGTTATTGAGTCATCATCCTAATATTGATCGTGCTACCTAGTCCATATTTCCTGGTGCACTCTTTGATTAGAGAGTTAGGATTATGTCAATTCCTTGCTTATTTGATCAGATCATCTTGCCCTGAAAAGCAAGATTGTTCTCGAGCCTAATAACATATATGTGGTTCGTGATTTTCTGAATATCTTCTCGGAAGTATCACCAGGTTGTCCTCTGGCCGTGATGTTGAGTTTGTGATCAAATGGTTTCCCTATAAACCATTTCTTATCCAAGAATATGTGTTGGACACCCCCTGAGCTAGTTGGTTAAACTAAACAACAACTTGGAGAAAAATATGAAGAATCTTTTTATGGAACTTTCATGCATGTTTGAACAAGTTAACCGCACCGAATAGGATAAATCATGATTAGGGCAATTTATGAACTAGCATTTGGAGTTGGAGTTTAACCTTGTTTGAATTCCACTTCAATTTACTTGGCTTACTACTGCATTAGATCAATTCAGTTCCTTAACATGGCATGTCATTCATTTGATTGTGCATTGTAGTGAATATTGTTCCTTTTTGTGTTGCCGGTGGTTGTCCTCCTTTGGTAGATGTATGTTCCAACGATGAGATCGTTGACACTGATGAAGACACAATGCTATCTTCAGAAGTGTCAGGCAAGCAAACCCCCATTGAGAATTCCGATACAATCCCACTCTCTCGCTCCTGCTTTGTTTTACTGCATTAGGACAACAACAATTCAACTGTTACATGTTGTGGTAGTTGAACCCCTTTCCTCTGCATGACCTGTCTTTGCCACAGTAAATAGTTGAAACCCACTAGCATGAGTAGGAGTTGTTTGAGCCATGATGTGCCTACTCATTCATGCTTGCTTGTTATGCCTTCTATGCTTAGAGTTGTGTCAGGTCTGATTCATCAGGGATGAATTGGAATGTTGTGAACATGTCCTAGAGTTGAGAGCTAAGTGTGTGAACACGATTTGGTAAAGGTAGCGGTGAGAGGCCATGTAGGAGTACATGGTGGGTTGTCTCATTGAAACCGTCCTCTGGAATTGAGTTATGTGTCTGTTTTCCAAGACAGTTACTACCACACATTGGAATGCCTAAGTGCCCCTCTCAACTTATTAACCACCTCGATCTCTGCCCAAGAGTTGCAACTAGTTTCTGGTGTTTGTAGGTAGTGCTAGTACTCTACCAAGTGGCACCCGGTACAGGTGGGCTTGCGACGGACTAGGTGCAGTGGCACGGTGTACCAAGTGTCACCTGGATGGTGGGCTTGGGAACCCTGCTCACATCATTTGGGGCCGTGATGGAAACCTCGGCTTGACTCCCTTGCGGATGGAACCCGAATAGGTGATAAACCTAGACAAGAGTTTTGCGTGGTTAGTCAGGTCGTGGCCAACACCCTCGCCAGGATTCCGCTTGAAGGGTGCCGAGATAAATGACGTGTACATGGTGGTAAGTGGCGAGAGTGTGAAGAAGTACACCCCTGCAGGGTTAACATGATCTATTCGAATAGCCGCGTCTGCGGTAAAGGACTACTGGGTTGCTTATACAGTTCATAGAAAAGTGAAAGTGGATACTCTAAAATGCGCAAGATAAGCATGAGTGCTATGGATGGCCTTCTCGTAGGGAGACGGGAGCGGATTGCTACCTCTTGAGCATGTGTTGGTTTTCCCTTGAAGAGGAAAGGGTGATGCAGCAAAGTAGCGTAAGTATTTCCCTCGGTTTTTCAGAACCAAGGTATCAATCCAGTAGGAGACTACACGCAAATCACCTAGTACCTGCACAAACAAATAAGAACCTTGCAACCAACACGATAAAGGGGTTGTCAATCCCTTCACGGCCACTTGAAAAAGTGAGATCTGATAAAGATAATAAGATAAATATTTTTGGTATTTTTGTGGTATAGATTGCAAAATAAATAGTAACCTAGGATTGTAAATTGGAAAATTATATGATGTAAAGTAGACCCGGGGGCCATAGGTTTCACTAGTGGCTTCTCTCAAGATAGCAAGTATTACGGTGGGTGAACAAATTACTGTCGAGCAATTGATAGAAAAATGCATAGTTATGATGATATCTAAGGCAATGATCATGAATATAGGCATCACGTCCGAGACAAGTAGACCGAAACGATTCTGCATCTACTACTATTACTCCACACATCGACCGCTATCCAGCATGCATCTAGAGTATTAAGTTCATAAGAACGGAGTAACGCTTTAGGCCAGATGACATGATGTAGAGGGATAAACTCAAGCAATATGATATAAACCCCATCTTTTTATCCTCGACGGCAACAATACAATACGTGCCTTGCTGCCCCTGCTGTCACTGCGAAAGGACACCGCAAGATTGAACCCAAAGCTAAGCACTTCTCCCGTTGCAACAAAGATCAATCTAGTAGGCCAAACCAAATCGATAATTCAAAGAGACCTGCAAAGATATCAAATCATGCATATAAGAATTCATAGAAGAATCAAATAATATTCATAGATAATCAAGTCATAAACCCACAATTCATCGGATCTCGGCAAACACACGGCAAAAAGAGTTACATCAAATAGATCTCCAAGAAGATCGAAAGAACTTTGTATTGAGATCCAAAGAGAGAGAAGAAGACATCTAGCTAATAACTATGGACCCAAAGGTCTGTGGTAAACTACTCACACATCATCGGAGAGGTTAGGGTGTTGATGTAGAAGCCCTCCGTGATCGAATCCCCCTCCGGCGGAGCGCCGGAAAAGGCCCCAAGATGGGATCTCACGGGTACAGAAGGTTGCGGTGGTGGAAAAGGTGTTTTGTTGCTCTCCCCGAAGGTTTTAGGGTATAAGAGTATATATAGGCGAAAGAAATAGGTTTGTGGAGCTGCGAGGGGCCCACGAGGGTGGGGGGCGCGCCCTCCCCCCTGGGGCGCGCCCTCCTGCCTCGTGGCTCCCTCACTGCTTCCTTGACGTCCACTCCAAGTCTCCTGGATCACGTTTGTTCCAAAAAAGATCCTCGCGAAGGTTTCATTCCGTTTGGATTCTGTTTGATATTCCTTTTCTGCGAAAAACTGAAATAGGCAAAAAAACAACAATTTGCACTGGGCCTTCGGTTAATAGGTTAGTCCCAAAATAATATAAAAAGGTATATTAAAGCCCATTAAACATGCAAAACAGATAATATAATAGCATGGAACAATCAAAAATTATAGATACGTTGGAGACGTATCAAGCATCCCCAAGCTTAATTCCTGCTCGTCCTCGAGTAGGTAATTGATAAAAAGAGAATTTTTCATGTGGAATGCTTCCTAACATAATTTTCAATGTAATTCTCTTTATTGTGGCATAAATATTCAGATCTGAAAGATTCGAGATAAAAGTTTAATATTGACATAAAAATAATAATACTTCAAGCATTCTAACTAAGCAATTATGTCTTCTCAAAATAACATGGCCAAAGAAAGCTATCCCTACAAAATCATATAGTCTAGCTATGCTCTATCTTCATCACACAAAATATTAAATCATGCACAACCCCGATGACAAGCCAAGCAATTGTTTCATACTTTTGATGTTCTCAAACATTTTCAATCTTCACGCAATACATGAGCGTGAGTGTCGGTGCACAAAAGGAGGGGTCCTATTTTGTACCCCTTTACTTGTGCGCGAGCAATTGGAGCCGCGCCTGCGGCCACACCCAGCGGGGCAGAGGAAGGAGGCAAGGCCGCAAGACAACCAGAACAACACCAAGCCAAAGAGATGAAGAGCAGGAGGGCGAGGTGGACTCCCCCGGCAAGGCCCTTGCCGGGGCGGCCTCCGTAGCCCCGGCAAGAGCCTTGCCGGGGCAACTTTCCTGACACCAGCAGAGCCGCCACCCTTGAGCCCACGGGTTCCAACACCACCGACCACCTTGGGACCGAGGCTCGAGAGGCACCTCCATAGTGGCATGCGAATCTTTGTGGAAACCAGAAGCCCACAAGACTAGACGATGGCCAGAAGACAAGACAATCGCAAGCCCCCTTGCCGAGGATGCCCCCGAGGCCCCGACAAGGCTCCTTGCCGAAAATGCTCGCAAGGCCCCGGTAAGAATCTTGCCGAGGGCACTCACAAGACCCCGGCAAGACCCTTGCCGGGAATATACACGGGACCGCGACAAGACCTTGCCGCCCCATCACCGCCCTAGCTCAGCGGCCAACCCACCAACTGAGGCTAGTACCCACATGGCAGTACGTGGCTCCTAGTCCAGCTAGTCAAGCACCTGCGTGGTGGCATGTAGTTCTTCGTGAAGACCCTACCAGCACGCCATCTCAGCAGCCTACCATCTTACGTGGTGCTACATGCCTCGTTGGCCTGGACGCGTGTCGGAGCGAGGCAGAGCGGCGATGGACGGGACGGGCCTCGTTGCCATCCCCAATAAAGCAATGGGACACCTAAGGAGCTCTTTTAATGCGCCTTGTCCCGTAATGACAGGCGATAAGCTTGTACACTATATACCTTTCCACCTCCTGTGTGCCACTGTGGCGACCCCTTTTGACTATAAAAGGAGGCCTGAGGCATACTGGAGAAGGATTCAGATCTTTTGGACTACGCACACATTGCAGCTAGTTCGAAAGCTCAAGAACACTCAAATATACACCAAAGCAGGATTAGGGTATTACGCATCCTTGCAGCCCGAACCTGGGTAAACAATCTTTGTGTTGGCTACCAGACCCGCTCTTTGCACAACCCCGCGCCCGCCAACTGTAGCAGGGATCCCACTGATTCCGTAGGTGTCGTTTCCACCGACATCTTTGGCGCGCCAGGTAGGGTGCACAGTTGTGGAAATCTGGTCTAGTTGGCGCAGCGGCTTCATCGTGGTCGTCGCTCCAAGGAAGAATACGACCGAACAAGCGGTATCATTTGCGGATGCCATAAACGCTCGCGCGGCGACAAAAAAGCTAAGTCATGCGAAACTTTGAGTAATTCTTTTATGTATAAGGTTATTTCCCTCGGATATCTTGCTCTTGGTATGAGAAACCTACATGCAATGGGGGCCTTCCACTATTGGCAACGCCCTTGTTCTGTTTCGAGTCCGCTCAATAGTTTGAGCGGCCGCGTCGAGAACGGTAAGGTGACCTTCCCGCTATTGGCGACGCCCTTGTTCCGTTTCGAGTCCGCTCGACAGTTCGAGCGACTGCGCTGAGAATGGCAAGGTGGTTTACTTGGCCGCAAGCACACCCGGCCGATTGTTTTGAGGATCCGTCCTCGAAACGCCGCAGCCTGGGTTTACGTGCCGGCAAGCCTATCCAGTCGAGCGTAGGGTGTACACGAACAGGGAAATAACGTGCATCATTTCAAGTACTGCGGAGTTATATTACACTAGTTGTTTCTATGGTTCTAACTAAATATAAAAATTGTCTTGGTCATGAACCTACAGCGGCGATGAGAAACGAGGTGCCTAGTCCCGGCGCTGGCCCTCTATTCTCCGAACTCTGTCGACGCGGCTGATGGTGGGCTCGATACACTCTTCGAGCGCCGCGAGGTCCACGCCCTCCGGCAAGCTCTGAAGCACGGCGTCGTAGTCGAGGTTGGGGTTCCAGTACGCCACCTTGGTGAGGACCTTGGTCAGGGCACCCCGACAAAGCTTCCAGGCCTCATTGGCCAGGGAGACCGCTCTATTGGAGCGGAACTGCTCCAGTGCTCCAAGAACGCCCTGGAAGAATGGGGTCAGTTTGGCATTGGGACTCATGTTCGGCTCTGGGACGTACCTCACATCTGGCACCCCCATGGCTGCCAGCTTCGTGGCGATCCTGCCGGCAACATCGGCGAGGCGGCTGAGGTTTTCGCCCTTCACGAAATCTTTGTGGTGGGCAGCGTCATTCCTCCGCAGCTGCCTCTCCTCCTCCATGTCCTTGGTCAGGGTCTCCTCCCACACCCTGACCTCCGAGAGCGTCCCCTCAAGACCCTTCAGCTTCAGCTGCAGGTCTTTGATGGAGTCGTTGGCCTTGGAGAGCAGCTCGGCCTTGCCGAGGACTGCGGCCTGTGATGTCTACTGCACAACCTTCTTCTTGTGGACGTTGTTGGGCCTCCAAGTGCAGAGGTTTGTAGGACAGTAGCAAATTTCCCTCAAGTGGATGACCTAAGGTTTATCAATCCACGGGAGGCGTAGGATGAAGATGGTCTCTCTCAAACAACCCTGCAACCAAATAACAAAGAGTCTCTTGTGTCCCCAACACACCCAATACAATGGTAAATTGTATAGGTGCACTAGTTCGGCGAAGAGATGGTGATACAAGTGCAATATGGATAGTAGATAATGGTTTTTGTAATCTGGAAATATAAAAACAACAAGGTAACTAATGATAAAAGTGAGCACAAATGGTATTGCAATGCTAGGAAACAAGGCCTAGGGTTCATACTTTGACTAGTGCAAGTTCTCTCAACAATAATAACATAATTGGATCATATAAATATCCCTCAACATGCAACAAAGAGTCACTCCAAAGTTACTAAAGGCGGAGAACAAACGAAGAGATTATTGTAGGGTATGAAACCACCTCAAAGTTATCCTTTCTGGTCGATCTATTCAAGAGTCCGTACTAAAATAACACGAAGATATTCTTTCCGTTCAATCTATCATAGAGTTCGTACTAGAATAACACCTTAAGATACGAATAAACCAAAACCCTAATGTCACCTAGATACTCCAATGTCACCTCAAGTATCCGTGGGTATGATTATACGATATTCATCACAGAATCTCAAATTCATCTATTCAACCAACACAAAGAACTTCAAAGAGTGCCCCAAAGTTTCTACCGGAGAGTCAAGACGAAAACGTGTGTCAACCCCTATGCATAAGTTCACGGAACTCGCAAGTTGATCACCAAAACATACATCAAGTGGATCACGTGATATCCCATTGTCACCACAGATAAACACATGCAAGACATACATCAAGTGTTCTCAAAACATTAAAGACTCAATCCGATAAGATAACTTCAAAGGGAAAAATCAATTCATCACAAGAGAGTAGAGGGGGAGAAACATCATAAGATCCAAATATAATAGCAAAGCTCGCAATACATCAAGATCATACCACCTCAAGAACATGAGAGAGAGAGATCAAACACATAGCTACTGGTACATACCCTCAGCCCCGAGAGAGAACTACTACCTCCTCATCATGGAGAGCACCGGGGTGATGAAGATGGCCACCGGAGAGGGATTTCCCCCTCCGGCAGGGTGCCGGAACGGGTCTAGATTGGTTTTCGGTGCCTACGGAGGCTTCTGGTGGTGGAACTCCCGATCTAGGTTTCTTTCTGGAAG
The DNA here is from genome assembly GCF_056163025.1 of Triticum urartu. Taxonomy (NCBI): domain Eukaryota; kingdom Viridiplantae; phylum Streptophyta; class Magnoliopsida; order Poales; family Poaceae; genus Triticum; species Triticum urartu. The sequence continues at coordinate 116,141,954 of NC_141873.1, forward strand.
TTTTGGGTTATATAAGAGGTGCTGGAGTTAGGGACAAGTCAGGGGGGTTCTCGAGGTGGCCACGAGGCAGGGGGCGTGCCCAAGGGGTAGGGCGCACCCCCACCTTCGCGGTGGCCTCGGGACTCTTCTGGCCCACCTCCGGTACTCCGTGGGCTTCTTCTGGTCCAAAAATGATCTCCATGAAGTTTCAGGTCAATTGGACTCCGTTTGATTTCCTTTTCTCCGATAGTTAAAAACAAGGGAAAAAACAGAAACTAGCACTGGGCTCTAGGTTAATAGGTTAGTCCCAAAAATCATATAAAATAGCATATAAATGCATATAAAACATCCAAGTTTGATAATATAATAGCATGGAACAATCAAAAATTATAGATACGTTGGAGACGTGTCAAGCATCCCCAAGATTAATTCCTGCTGGTCCTCAAGTAGGTAAATGATAAAAACAGAATTTTTGATGTTGAATGCTTTCTAGAATATTCTTCAATGTATTTTTCTCTATTGTGGCATGAATGTTCAGATCCAAAAGATTCAAGATAAAAGTTTATTGTTGACATAAAAATAATAATACTCCAAGTATGCTAATCAAGCAATTATGTCTTATCAAAATACCATAGCCAAAGAAAGCTTATCCCTACAAAGTCAAATAGTTTGGCCATGCTTCATTTTCGTCGCACAAAATGCTCTCATCATGCACAACCCCGATGACAAGCCAAGCAATTGTTTCATACTTAGCCTTTTGAAACTCTTTCAACTTTTACGCAATATATGAGCGCGAGCCATAGACATAGCACTATGGGTGGAATAGAATATGATGATTGAGGTTGTGTGAGAAGACAAAAAGGGAGAAAGTCTCACATTGACACGGATAATCAATGGGCTATGAAGATGCCCACCAATTGATGTCAATGCAAGGAGTAGGGATTGCCATGCAACGGATGCACTAGAGCTATAAATATATGAAAGCTCATCAAAGAAACTAAGTGGGTGTGCATCCAACTCGCTTGCTCACGAAGACCTAGGGAATTTGAGGAAGCCCATCATTGGGATATACAAGCCAAGTTCAATAATGAAAAATTCCCACTAGTATACGAAAGTGACAAAATAAGAGACTCTCTATCACGAAGATCATGGTGCTACTTTGAAGCACAAGTGTGGAAAAAGGATAGTAGAATTGCCCCTTCTCTCTTTTTCTCAATTTTTTTTTGTTTTTTTTGTTTTTGTTTTTTTTGGGCCTTCTTTTTTTATGGCCTCTTTTTTCTATTTTTTCTTATTTTTCGTCCGGAGTCTCATCCCGACTTGTGGGGGAATCATAGTCTCCATCATCCTTTCCTCACATGGGACAATGCTCTAATGATGATCATCACACTTTTATTTACTTACAACTCAAGAATTACAACTCGATACTTAGAACAAAATATGGCTCTATGTGAATGCCTCCGGCGGTGTGCCGGGATTGCGATGAATCAAGAGTGACATATATGAAAAATTAAGCATGGTGGCTTTGACACAAATACGATGCCAACTACATGATCATGCAAAGCAATATGACAATGATGATGCATGTCATAATAAATGGAACGGTGGAAAGTTGCATGGCAATATATCTCGGAGTGGCTATGGAAATGCCATAATAGGTAGGTATGGTGGCCGTTTTGAGGATGATATAAGGAGGCTTATGTGTGATAGAGCGTATCATATCACGGGGTTTGGATGCACCAGCGAAGTTTGCACCAACTCTCAAGGTGAGAAAGGGCAATGCACGGTACCAAAGAGGCTAGCAATGATGGAAGGGTGAGAATGCATATAATCCATGGACTCAACATTAGTCATAAAGAACTCACATACTTATTGCAAAAATCTACAAGTCATCAAAACCAAGCACTACGCGCATGCTCCTAGGGGGATAGATTGGTAGGAAAAGACCACCTCTTGTCCCCGGCCGCCACTATAAGGAAAGCAATCAAAGAACACCCCATGCTTTAAATTTGTCACACAACGTTTACCATACGTGCATGCTAAGGGACTTGCCAACTTCAACACAAGTATTCATCAATTTCACAATTACTCAACTAGCACACCTCTAATATTACCACCTTTATATCTCAAAACAACTATCAAGCATCCAACTTCTCTTAGCATTTAAAATTTATAACCAAAGAAAATTACCATCCTGTTCTAAAGGACTCTCAAAATGATATAAGTGAATCATGAGAGATCAATTATTTCTATAAAATAAAACCACCACCGTGCTCTAGAAAGATATAAGTGAAGCACTAGAGAAAATGATAAACTACTCCAAAAGATATAAGTGAAGATCAATGAGTAGTCGAATAATTATGCAACTATGTGAAGACTCTATGACATTTAAGAATTTGAGATCCTGGTATTTTATTCAAGCAGCAAGGAAAACAAAATAAAATTAAATGACGCTCCAAGCAAAACACATATCATGTGGTGAATAAAAATATAGCTCCAAGTAAAGTTACCGATGAACGAAGACGAAACAGGGGATGCCTTCCGGGGCATCCCCAAGCTTAGGCTCTTGGTTGTCCTTGAATATTACGTTGGGGTGCCTTGGGAATCCCCAAGCTTAGGCCCTTTCCACTCCTTATTCCATAGTCCATCGAATCTTTACCCAAAATTTGTAAACTTCACAACACAAAACTTAACAGAAAACTCGTAAGCTCCATTAGTATAAGAAAATAAATCACCACTTAGGTACTGTTGTGAACTCATTCTAAATTCATATTGGTGTAATATCTACTGTATTCCAACTCATCTATGGTTCATACCCTCCGATACTACTCATAGATTCATCAAAATAAGCAAACAACACATAGAAAAACAGAATCTGTCAAAAACAGAACAGTCTGTAGTAATCTGGATCAAACGAACACTTATGGAACCCAAAAAATTCTCAAATAAATTTCTGGACGTGAGGAATTTATATATTAATCATCTTCAGAAAGAATCAACTAAGTAGCACTCTCCAGTAAAACATAGCAGCAAATATCATGAGCACTAAAGTTTCTGTTTTTTACAGCAAGATCGCAAAGAATTTCCCCAAGTCTTCCCAAAGGTTCTACTTGGCACAAACACTAATTAAAAGCATAAAACCACATATAAACAGAGGATAGATGAATTATTTATTACTAAACAGGAACAAAAATCAAGTAACAAAAATAAACTTGGGTTGCATCCCAACAAGCGCTATCGTTTCACGCCCCTAGCTAGGCATAATGATTTTGATGATGCTCACATAAAAGATAAGAATTGAAACATAAAGAGAGAATCATGAAGAATATGACTAGCACATTTAAGTCTAACCCACTTCCTATGCATAGGGATTTTTTGAGCAAACAACTTATGGGAACAATAATCAACTAGCATAGGAAGCCAAAACAAGCATAACTTCAAAACTTTAAGCACATAGAGAGGAAACTTGATATTATTGCAATTCCTACAAGCATATGTTCCTCCCTCATAATAATTTTCAGTAGCTTCATGAATGAATTCAACAATATAACTATCACATAAAGCATTCTTTTCATGATCTACAAGCATAGAAATTTTATTACTCTCCACATAAGCAAAATTCTTCTCATTTGGAATAGTGGGAGTATCATAAGAAACTCGAATACTATAAATTATTCCCATATTAAAAGAGTAATGTTCAGAAAAGGGGTAATCATAATCATGAAAAGTTTTATAAATATAATCATCATTACTTTTTATAGCATAAGTATCATCACAATAATCATCATAAGTAGCAACTTTGTTCTCATGATAATCAATTGAAACCTCTTCCAAGATAGTGGAATCATTACTAAATAAAGTCACGACCTCTCCAAATCCACTTTCATAATTATCACAATAAGATTCAACATCCTCCAAAATAGTGGGATCATTACTTCCTAAAGTTGACACTCTTCCAAACCCACTTTCATCAATATAATCATCATAAGTAGGAGGCATGCTATCATCATAACAAATTTGCATATCAAAACTTGGGAGGCTAGAAATATCATATTCATTAAAGATAGCATCCCCAAGCTTGAGACGAACATTAATTGCAGCAAATATATTCTCAAACATGTCATTCTCATCAAACATAGCATCCCCAAGCTTGGGCCTTTTGATATCATAAGCATAATCACTCTCATCATTAATAGTATGGATAGCACCAATAGTATAGCAATTATCATAATTACAATGAGTAATAGGGGCAACATCATTTGGGAGGGATGCCTCTTTACCTTCACTTCTCCATCTTTTCTTCTTCTTCTTCACATTATGTGTGGGTTCAATCCTCTTTTCGGAGCTCCTTATTGATGAGATTGGTTGAATAGAAGGCTCCTTCTCGTTACCTGATTCATCATAAGAAATAATAGGAGGATATTGGGAAGCCTCTTCCCTTTCGTTAGTATTCTCTTCATCCTCTATTTGTTTTCTTTTCTTTATGTAATTAGCAATATAAGGATTTTCAATGCAATTCACCGCACAATACATAAAAAGTTCTTCTAGATCAATATCGAGGAATTTCTCAAGGTTATATTCTAGAGTATGCTTAGTTATACGTTTCATTTCTTCATAACCCAAAAGCAAACTAAGTTCACTATTATGTGCAAGGGAAATCAAATCATCACAATTTTTGGACACGATACGATCATGAAACAATTTGCATTGGAGGTTTAAATGACCATGTTCATGGCAAAGTTCACAAGTATGGCGAAGAAATTTTAAATTTTTAGCACAAACATCTAGCCTCTCCTGCAACCATTTGGTTTCTAAATACTTATGCCTCTTGCAAAATTTATCTTCCCTATTTGGTCTATACTTGCAAACTCTATGCACTCCACAAAAGTTGACATGCTTATAAGAGAAATTTTCATCATGACTAGTGCAATCATCATTAGTACTATGGATATTCAAGGAGTTCATACTAACAACATTGCAATCATGCTCATCATTCAAAGATTTAGTGCCAAACATTTTAGAGACTTCTACTTCTAGCACTTGAGCACAATTTTCATTTCCATCATTCTCACGAAAGATATTAGAAAGATGAAGCTTATGAGGCAAACTCAATTCCATTTTTTTCTAAAATAAACTATTGATAAAACAAGAAACAAAAAGATTCGATTGCAAGATCTAAAGATATACCTTCAAGAGCTAACCTCCCCGGCAACGGCGCCAGAAAAGAGATTGATGTCTAGTACACAACCTTCTTCTTGTAGACGTTGTTGGGCCTCCAAGTGCAGAGGTTTGTAGGACAGTAGCAAATTTCCCTCAAGTGGATGACCTATGGTCTCTCCCAAACAACCCTGCAACCAAATAACAAAGAGTCTCTTGTGTCCCCAACACACCCAATACAATGGTAAATTGTATAGGTGCACTAGTTCGGCGAAGAGATGGTGATATAAGTGCAATATGGATAGTAGATAATGGTTTTTGTAATCAGAAAATATAAAAACAACAAGGTAACTAATGATAAAAGTGAGCACAAACGGTATTGCAATGCTAAGAAACAAGGCCTAGGGTTCATACTTTCACTAGTGCAAGTTCTCTCAACAATAATAACATAATTGGATCATATAACTATCCCTCAACATGCAACAAAGAGTCACTCCAAATTCACTAAATGTGGAGAACAAACGAAGAGATTATTGTAGGGTATGAAACCACCTCAAAGTTATCCTTTCTGATCAATCTATTCAAGAGTCTGTAGTAAAATAACACGAAGCTATTCTTTCCGTTCAATCTATCATAGAGTTCGTACTAGAATAACACCTTAAGACACAAATCAACCAAAACCCTAATGTCACCTAGATACTCCAATGTCACCTCAAGTATCCGTGGGTATGATTATATGATATGCATCACACAATCTCATATTCATCTATTCAACCAACACAAAGAAATTCAAAGAGTGCCCCAAAGTTTCTACCGGAGAGTCAAGACGAAAATGTGTGCCAACCCCTATGCATAAGTTCACGGAACTCGCAAGTTCATCACCAAAACATACATCAAGTGGATCACGTGATATCCCATTGTCACCACAGGTAAGCACATGCAAGACATACATCAAGTGTTCTCAAATCATTAAAGACTCAATCTGATAAGATAACTTCAAAGGGAAAACTCAATTCATCACAAGAGAGTAGAGGGGGAGAAACATCATAAGATCCAAATATAATAGCAAAGCTTGCGATACATCAAGATCGTACCACCTCAAGAACACGAGAGAGAGAGAGAGAGAGAGACATCAAACACATAGCTACTTGTACATACCCTCAGCCCCGAGGGAGAACTATTCCCTCCTCGTCATGGAGAGAACCGGGATGATGAAGATGGCCACCAAAGAGGGATTTCCCCTTCCGGCAGGGTGCCGGAACGGGTCTAGATTGGTTTTCGGTGGCTACGGAGGCCTCTCGCAGTGGAACTCTCGATCTAGGTTTCTTTCTTGAAGTTTTGGGTTATACAAGAGGTGTTGGAGTCGGGGACAAGTCAGGGGGTTCCCGAGGCGGCCACGAGGCAGGGGGCGCGCCCAGGGGGGTAGGGCGCGCCTCCCACCCTCGTGGTGGCCTCGGGACTCTTCTGGCCCACCTCCGGTACTCCATGGGCTTCTTCTGGTCCAAAAATGATCTCCGTGAAGTTTGAGGTCAATTGGACTATGTTTGATTTTCCTTTTCTGCGATAGTTAAAAACAAGGAAAAAATAGAAACTGGCACTGGGCTCTAGGTTAATAGGTTAGTCCCAAAAATCATATAAAATAGCATATAAAACATCCAAGGTTGATAATATAATAGCAAGGAACAATCTAAAATTATAGATACGTTGGAGACGTATCAGCCTGCGCCTCCATCAAAGCGCTGCCTTTCTCCTTCGCCAACTCCTGAACCTGCTCCTTCAGATCATCCCGCTCCACTGATGACCCACAAGTATAGGGGATCTATCGCAGTCCTTTCGATAAGTAAGACTGTAGAACCCAACAAGGAGCAGAAGGAAATGATAAGCGGTTTTCAGCAAGGTATTCTCTGCAAGCACTGAAATAATAGGTTACAGATAGTTTTGTGATAGGATAATTTGTAACGAGTAACAAGTAACAAAATGAAATAAAGTGCAGCAAGGTGGCCCAATCCTTTTTGTAGCAATGGACAAGCCTGGAAAAAATCTTATATGATGTAAAGTGCTCCCGAGGACACATGGGAATATCGTCAAGCTAGGTTTCATCACGTTCATATGATTCGCGTTCGGTACTTTGATAATTTGGTATGTGGGTGGACCGGCGCTTGGGTACTGCCCTTACTTGGACAAGCATCCCACTTATTATTAACCTCTATTGCAAGCATCCTCAACTACAACAAAAGTATTAAGGTAAACCTAACCATAGCATGAAACATATGGATCCAAATCAGCCCCTTACGAAGCAACGCATAAACTAGGGTTTAAGCTTCTGTCACTCTAGCAACCCATCATCTACTTATTACTTCCCAATGCCTTCCTCTAGGCCCAAATAATGGTGAAGCATCATGTAGTCGACGTTCACATGACACCACTAGAGGAGAGACAACATACATCTCATCAAAATATCAAACGAATACCAAATTCACATGACTACTAATAGCAAGACTTCTCCCATGTCCTCAGGAACAAATGTAACTACTCACAAAGCATATTCATGTTCATAATCAGAGGGGTATTAATATGCATATAGGATCTGAACGTATGATCTTCCACCAAGTAAACCAACTATCATCAACTACAAGGAGTAATTAACAATACTAGCAACCCACAGGTACCAATCCCAGACTTGGAGGCAAGAATTGGATACAAGAGATGAACTAGGGTTTTGAGAGGAGATGCTGTTGGTGAAGATGTTGATGGAGATTGCCCTCTCCCGATGAGAGGAGCGTTGGTGATGACGATGGCGATGATTTCCCCCTCCCGGAGGGAAGTTTCCCCGACAGAACAGCTCTGCCAGAGCCCTAGATTGGTTCCGCCAAGGTTCCGCCTCGTGGCGGCGGAGTCTCGTCCGGGAAGATGGATTATGATTTTTTTTCCTCATCGAAAGACTCCATATAGCAGAAGATAACCATCGGAGGGCCACCAGGGGGCCCACGAGGTAGGAGGACGCGGCCCCCACCCTCGTGGGCAGGGTGTGGCCCCCCTGGTGAACTTCTTGCGCTCAGTATTTTTTATATATTCTGAAAAGGCCTTCCGTGAAGTTTCAGGACTTTTGGAGCTGTGCAGAATAGGTCTCTAATATTTGCTCCTTTTCCAGCCCAGAATCCCAGCTGCCGGCATTCTCCCTCTTTATGTAAACCTTGTAAACTAAGATAGAATAGGCATAAGTATTGTGACATAATGTGTAATAATAGCGCATAATGCAATAAATATCGATATGAAAGCATGATGCAAAATGGACGTATCAACTCCCCCAAGCTTAGACCTCGCTTGTCCTCAAGCGAAAGCCGAAATCGAAAAATATGTCCACATGTTTAGAGATAGAGGTGTCGATAAAAATAAAATACGGACATGAGGGCATCATGATCATTCTTAGAACATCAACTTATATAATTCTTGTCATATGATCTCTTATGCTAGAATAATAATTCAATCACAATTTCAAGTATGAATCATAAACTTCATTGAAAACTAACAAACTATAATCTCAGTCATTGGAGCAATTGCAATTTATCATAACATAGGAAAGAGTCAATATAAGAGCTTTTCAGCACGTCCAGATACTCAACTATCATATAGTCTTTCACAATTGCTAACACTCACGCAATACTTATGGGTATGGAGTTTTAATCGGACACAGAGAAAGATAGGGGCTTATAGTTTTGCCTCCCAACGTTTTACTCAAGGGTAATGTCAACAATAATAGTTCATGAAAACTCACATCCAATTAGCCATATATACCAGGATCTTTCCAACACGTTGTGCTTGCCAAATAATAAAATGTAAAAAGGAAGGGTGAAGATCACCATGACTCTTATGTAAGGTAGGAGATAAAAGTAAAAGATAGGCCCTTCGCAAAGGGAAGCAAAGGTTGTCATGCGCTTTTATGGTTGGATGCACAAAATCTTAATGCGGAAGAACGTCACTTTATATTGCCACTTGTGATATGGACCTTTATTATGCAGTCCGTCGCTTTTATTTCTTCCATATCACACGATCGTATAAAGCTTGTTTTCTCCCACACTAATAAGTCATACATATTTAGAGAGCAATTTTTATTGCTTGCACCGATGACAACTTACTTGGAGGATCTTACTCAATCCATAGGTAGGTATGGTGGACTCTCATGGCAAAACTGGTTTAAGGGTGTTTGGAAGCACAAGTAGTATCTCTACTTGGTGCAAAGAATTTGGCTAGCATGAGAGGGAAAGGTAAGCTCAATCATGTTGGATGGTCCATGACAATATAATTTATCTTAGATGTAAGAAAACATAACCCATTACGTTGTCTTCCTTGTCCAACGTCAATTCTTTAGCATGTCATATTTTAATGAGTGCTCACAATCATAAAAGATGTCCAAGATAGTATATTTATATGTGAAGACCTCTCTTTCTTTATTACTTCCTATTAATTGCAACGATGACCAAAACTATGTTTTTCAACTCTCAACAACTTTTATTCATCATACTTTTTCTATGTGAGCTCATTACTCTCCATAAGATCCATATGATCTCTTTTATTTCTTTTTATTCTTTCTCTTCTCTTTTATTCACTCAAGATCATGGCAAAATAATCAAGCCCTTGACTCAACACTAATCATTATTATATATAGCTCACGGACTCGATTACATAGAAGGATCATAAAGCAAAACTCACAACTAGATCATACTGAAAAGCCTTTTATTCTACTAGATCAAGATATTGCCAAAAGGATTGAACTAGGAAAAACGGTAAAGATAAAAGTGATGGTGATGCGATACCGGGGCACTCCCCCAAGCTTGGCAGTTGCCAAGGGGAGTGCCCATACCCATGTGATTATGTCTCCTTTGTTGGTGAAGAAGGTGGAGTTGTTGATGAAGGATAGTCGCACATCGAGCGTAGGAGGTCTTCTAACTTGCGGATAATGCCTTTGAGTGCGATGATATGCTCCTTCGACAAAATATTTTCACGTGTGAGATACTTATTTTGTATACGAGCTAACTCAATCATCTTGAAAGCTTCGATCTCAGTTGGGGTAAGAAGATTGTGATCAAGTTGAAGGATGTCTTCTGTTGCCGGAGCTTGGTCCTCCGTGGCCTTCTTGATCCCTTCATCCTTGTTGATCTCCATGGGTTCTTCTCTCTTCAGCTCTATCTTCATTAGCCAAGCATCGTTGCCCTCATTGTTGGAGGAGGAGGGAGACGACATGATGCTTAGCTTTGACAACCCTGGCAGAAAACAACTCGAAACAAGAACTAGAGATTTTTGCGTGATACGGGGGTCAAAACCTCCGGGAGATTATATAATGATTTTTTACCGACCAAAATATGTGTCGTGCAAGAAAACGGAGGCCGGAGAGCACACGAGGTGCCCATGAGGTAGGGGGGCGCCCAGGGGGGTAGGGCGTGCCGTCCACCCTCGTGGAGCCCTCGTGTCCTTCCCGGGTTGCTTCTTATTTTTCTATTTTTCTAAATATTCCAAAATGGAAGAAAATTGCCATTAGAACTGTTTTGGAGTCGGTTTACTTATCGTGCCACATACCTATTCCTTTTCGGAGTCTGAAACATTCCGGAAAGCGTCCCTTATGTATTCCTCCGGGGTTGCGGTTTCAATGACATTGGTTTCAACATTTATAGGATTACCTAATATATAATGTTTAATTCTTTGACCGTTCACCACCTTCGGATTTGTGCCTTCGAAGTTGTTGATTTTTATGGCGCCGGAACGATAGACCTCCTCGATAACGTAAGGACCTTCCCATTTAGAGAGAAGTTTTCCTGCAAAAAATCTTCAACGAGAGTTGTATAATAATACATAATCACCTACATTAAACTCATGCTTTTGTATTCTTTTGTCATGCCATCTTTTAACTTGTTCTTCAAATAATTTGGCATTCTCATAGGCTTGGGTTCTCCATTCATCAAGTGACTAATGTCAAATAACCTCTTCTCACCGGCAAGTTTGAAATCATAATTGAGCTCTTTAATAGCCCAATAAGCCTTATGTTCTAGTTCGAGAGGTAAGTGACATGCTTTTCCATAAACCATTTTATACGGAGACATGCCCATAGGATTTTTATATGTAGTTCTATAGGCCCATAATGCATCATCAAGTTTCTTGGACCAATTCTTTCTAGATCTATTAACAGTCTTTTGCAAAATTAATTTGAGTTCTCTATTACTCAATTCTACTTGACCACTAGACTATGGGTGATAAGGTGATGCGATTCTATGATTAACATCATATTTAGCAAGCATTTTACGGAAAGCACCATGAATAAAATGTGAACCACCATCAGTCATTAAATATCTAGGGACTCCAAACCTTGGAAAAATAACTTCTTTAAGCATTTTAATAGAAGTGTTATGATCAGCACTACTAGTTGGAATAGCTTCTACCCACTTAGTAACATAATCAACAGCAACTAAATATGTGTATATCCATTAGAGGCAGGAAAAGGTCCCATATAATCAAAGCCCCAAACATCAAATGGTTCAATAACAAGTGAATAATTCATAAGCATTTCTTGATGTTTACTAATATGTAACACCCTCGATGCGACTATAGCTCCCACGTGTCGAGGCACGACTTAGAGACATAATCGCATTGAAGGCATATGTCGCAAGTTAGGCAATCTTCACAACATCCCATGTAATGTGAATAATAAAGGGGAGAACATAGTTGGCTTACACTCGCCACGTCAATCAAGAACATAAATAACATTACATCATAAAAACACTCATGGCCCGACTACGGCGCCAAAATAAAAGAGAACCCAACATGCGACACGGCCCCGAATCAAACCCCAACTAGGCACCACTACTGATCATCAGGAAAAGACACGTAGTAACGCTGAGAGTCTTCGTCGAACTCCCACTTGAGATCGTACTCGTCACCTGGAGCAGAATCACCTGGACCTGCATCTGGAGTTATAGTATCTGTGAGCCACAGGGACTCAGCAATCTCGCACCCTCGCGATCAAGACTATTTAAGCTTATAGGAAGGGTAAGGCAAAAATATGTGGAGCTGCAGCAAGCGACTAGCATATATGGTGGCTATCTTATTCGCAAAAGAGAGCGAGAAGAGGAGGCAAAGCGCGAGCGTGAAAAACTAGAGGAACAACCTGCGCAAGCATTACTCCAACACCGTGTCCACTTCCCGGACTCCGCCGAGAAGAGGCCATCACGGTAACACACTCAGTTGATTCATTTTAATTAATTAAGGTTCAAGTTATCTACAACCGGACATTAACAAACTCCCATTTGCCCATAACCGCGGGCACGACTTTCGAAAGTTCAATCCCTGCAGGGGAGTCCCAACTTAGCCCATGACAAGCTCTCACGGTCAACGAAGGAATAGACCTCCTCCCAAGACGTTCCGATCAGACTCGGTGTCTCGGTAACTCAAGACACTTCAACAGGTTAAAACAAGACCAACAACACCGCCCGAATGTGCCGACAAATCCCGATAGGAGCTGCACATAACTCTTTCTCAGGGCACACTCAGATTGTCTTAGGTACGGGTAGGCCAGCCCAGAGTTGCCCCTGGTGGCCACCGGCAGCTGACAGGTGGACCAACACTCAAAGGAGCACTGGCCCCAGGGGGGTTAAAATAAGATGACCCTTGAGTCTGCAGAACCCAAGGGAAAGAAAAGGGCTAGGTGGCAAATGGTAAAACCAAGGTTGGGCATTACTGGACAAGCTTTAATCAAGGCGAAATATCAAGGGGTTCCCATTATAACCCAACCGCGTAAGGAACGCAAAAATCCGGGAACATAACACCGATATGACGGAAACTAGGGCGGCAAGAGTGGAACAAAACACTAGGGGAGAGGCCGAGCCTTCCACCCTTTACCAAGTATATAGACGCATTAAGATAACATGGAAATATAATGATATCCCAACAAATAAATAAAAGATGTTCCAACAAGGAACGGCCTCCAATCTTCACCTGCAACTAGCAACGCTATAAGAGGGGCTGAGCAAAGCGGTAACATAGCCAATCAACGGTTTGCTAGGACAATGGTGGGTTAGAGGTTTGACATGGCAATTTAGGAGGCTTGCAAGCAAGTGGTAGGCATCGTAGCAATGGCATAGCAAAAGAGCGAGCAAACTAGCATAGCAAAGATAGTAGTGATTTCGAGGGTATGATCATCTTGCCTGCACAGTTGTCAGAGTTGACTGGATCCTCGAAAGCAAACTCAACGGGCTCCTTGTTAGCGAACTCGTCTCCTGGCTCTACCCAAACAAGACAAACAAGCAACAAGGATACAATCAACCACGTGCAAGACCAAGCAATATGATGAAATGATGATATGCTATGCGGGATGCAAAATGCAAGATATGACAGGAAATTCATGAACCTGGCCTCAACTTCGCATTCCAAGTGTGCCATTGGAAAGATGAGATGAAATCTCTTGAAAACGATATAAAGAACGCCGGAATCGGAGTTACGGTTTGGAAATGGCAAGCGATTCAAAATTGACACCGGTCTGCGATTTACAGCAAGTAGGCATCTAAATGCAATGAGATGAACATGCTACAGCACCCAAACATGACAACAAAATACATGGCAGGGATGCACACAATGTGCTTAACAAAATTCTAGCACTGAGCTACGGCCAAATCATCCATTATGAGGTTCAAACAAGCATGGCAAAAACGCAAATGCAAAACAGATCTCAGACTTAGTGAAATTAACACTTGTCTGAAATTTCTGATCATGAAGCACTCTTCGGAGCAACAAAACAACATGATACATGACCTGATTAAGACAAGTAAGAACATGGAATGGAGCTACTCAACAAGCTTAACAAAATACCCAAAGTGACCTGGGGCCAAAAGGGTTCACAAAATACACTAACGGGCACACGAACATAGCTAAAACACAATCAGTTTTCAGACTTCGTGAAAACTGAGACATGCTGAAATATAACTCACGAAGGCATGTAAATGAGCTCAATGCACTCACCACGGTGCAAGTCATGGCAAGGCAAGTATACATCCATTAAGAAGGCACAAAATTCTAGCTAGACATGGCAAGAACAATGGCATAGCATGCACTGATCAACTACAATAGCATCGGCAAAATCGCAAACGAGTTGACGATCTGCCCAGATTCACCATGAAGCAAAAATAGACCTCGATTGACTCAAGCTAGAATGCTCCATAATTGCAAACAAAGACATCGATGCATAGAGAATAACAAGATTAACAAAACTTCTTTACTGATCATCCTCAAAAGAGGCACGGATCACTAGGAAACAACATGAACATATGGCATCATGAACTAAATAATCCCAGACTTTGTGAAAACTACTAAGTCCCTGAAAACAGATTTACCGGGTGCCTCTCTTTGCAAGCTTGCACAAGTCACCACACACATCCTAAAAATACATGGGTTGCACCTCTGGAAAGATAACAAGATGCTTGACAAAACATATGTAGGACTCACAGGCATATCATGCACACAATAATCATGGCAAAAAATGACAAAAGTCTAAGATGAACTAGCAGCTCTGACAATTAACTCACAAAGCCTTCTTATAACAGCATTTCGGGAATCAAGATGAGCTCAGATGAAAATGATGCAATGGAATGAAATGATGTACTCTCTGAGATGAACATTTTGATATGCTATATGTCCAAATCGGAGCTACGGATGCAAAGTTACGGAGCCTCGAACAGGGGCACTTGGACTAAAAATTCTGAGGACTTAGTGAAAAAAACTACCCAGATCTGGATCTAGGGTTTCAGATCACTGTAGCAACCGGGTCGGGGCGCGCCTCCTTAGGCGACTCCGGCAAAGATGAGAACGGCGGCCGGCGGGGGCGACGTCCGGTGGCCGGGGCGGCGGCGCCGGGGGCCGCGCTGGCCGGAGCCGGGGCCGGCTAGAGCGGAGGGCGACGGCAGCGGGCGAAGGGCGCGGGCGGCGGCGGCCTCGGGCTGGCGGGGGCCGGCTGCGGGCCGGCCGGGCCGCGGGCGGGGACGGCGGCGGCTTGCCACGTGGCGAGCGTGGGGTGGCTGGCGGCTCGGAGCGGACGCATCCGGCCGGGGCGGACGTGTCCGGCCGGCGCGGATCTGGGATTTTTAGGGTTTCGGGGAGAGGGAGAGATCCGAAATTCGGGGGGGGGGGGTCCTATTTATAGGCATAAGTGGAGCTAGGAGAGTCCAAATGAGGTGCGGTTTTCGGCCACACGATCGTGATCGAACGCTCTAGGACATGGAGCAGAGTTTGGTGGGTTTTGGGCCAAATTGGAGGGGTGTTGGGCTGCAACACACACGAGGCCTTTTTGGTCCCTCGGTTAACCGTTGGAGTATCAAACGAAGTCCAAATGATACGAAACTTGACAGGCGGTCTACCGGTAGTAAACCAAAGCCGCTTGGCAAGTCTCGGTCCAATCCAGAAATTTCTAATCCCCACACACGAAAGTAAGTTAGAAATGACCACCGGAGGAGAACGCAGCGCCGGAATGCAAAACGGACAACGGGGAAAATGCTCGAATGCATGAGATGAACACGTATGCAAATGCAATGCACATGATGACATGATATGATATGCATGACAACGATAACAACACACGGAGACGAAGACCCGAACCCGAGAAAAATAAATATAACTTAATGCCGGAAACGGCAAGAGTTGGAGTATAAATTGGGAAAGTTACATCCGGGGTGTTACAACACTCCACCACTACGAAAGGATCTCGTCCCGAGATCTAGGACTGAAAGAACTCCGGGTACTCAGAACGGAGGTGATTCTCGCGTTCCCAGGTAGCTTCACGGTCGGAATGCTGTGACCACTTGACTTTGAGAAATTTGATTGACTTGTTGCGAGTCTTGCGTTAAGTCTCTTCAAGAATAGCAACTGGGTGCTCATGATAAGAGAGATCTTCTTGGAGCTCAATGTCCTCGAAGTTGACGGTGCGGTCAGGAGTCTTGAAGCACTTTCGAAGCTGAGAGACATGGAACACGTCATGAACATTTGCAAAGTTTGAAGGAAGCTCGAGTTGATAGGCGAGGTCGCCTCTCTTGCTGACAATCTTGAAAGGTCCCACGTATCTGGGGGCAAGCTTCCCTTTGATACCGAAGCGATGAGTACCTTTCATAGGAGAGACGCGGAGGTAAACATGATCTCCGATCTCGAAAGCCAAATCACGGTGCTTACTATCATAGTAGCTCTTCTGGCGGGATTGGGCTGCTTTGAGGTTATCACGAATGACTTTGCACATTTCTTATGCTTCTGTGATTAAGTCATTACCCAGCAGCTGACGTTCACCGGTTTCAGACCAGTTGAGAGGGGTACGGCACTTCCTACCATACAGAATTTCAAAAGGGGCCTTGCCCGAACTTGCTTGAAAACTATTGTTGTAGGAGAATTCAGCATAAGGAAGACAATCCTCCCACTTCATGCCGAAGGAGATCACACAAGCCCTGAGCATATCTTCAAGAATCTGGTTGACACGCTCGACTTGACCGCTTTTTTGAGGATGGAAAGCTATGCTGAAGCGGATGTTAGTGCCCATGGCCTTCTGGAAAGAATCCCAAAGCTTCGAGGTAAAGATGCTGCCACGGTCTGAAGAGATCACTTGAGGAATACCGTGCAGAGAGACAATGCGAGAGGTATAGAGTTCCGCCAATTGAGCTGCAGTGATCGACTCTTTGATAGGCAGAAAGTGAGCCACTTTGGTGAGTTTGTCAATGACAACGAATATAGCATCATTGCCACGCTTGGACTTTGGAAACCCAGTCACGAAGTCCATCTCAATGTGGTCAAACTTCCATTCTGGAATGGCAAGAGGTTGGAGGAGACCAGCTGGCCTTTGGTGTTCTGCCTTCACTCTTCTGCAGACATCACATTCATTCATGAATTGAGCGATCTCGCGCTTCATTTGATTCCACCAATAAGCTTGCTTGAGGTCCTGATACATCTTTGTGCTCCCAGGGTGAATGGAGAGGAGAGAATTGTGAGCCTCGTTCATGATCACTTTACGGAGGTCACCTTTGGGCACAACAATACAATCCTCAAAGAAGAGAGTGTCCTTGTCATCAAGGCGGTAGCACTTGTACTTGGACTGACTCTTGGCAATCCCAATTTTCACCTTTTTCACCATAGCATCAAGAAGTTGGGCTTGGCGAATCTGGTCTTCGAAGGTAGGAGAGACTTGAAGGTTGGCGAGGAAACCTTGAGGAACAACTTGCAGATTAAGTTTGCGGAAAGCTTCACAAAGCTCGGGTTGATAAGGCTTAAGAATCAGACTGTTGCAGTAAGCTTTTCTTCTCAAAGCGTCAGCAATCACATTGGCCTTGCCTGGAGTATACTCAATACTCGGATTATACTCTTGAATCATTTCGACCCATCGAGTTTGCCTGAGGTTGAGATTAGGCTGAGTGAAGATGTACTTGAGACTCTTGTGATAAGTGAAAATGTCCACTTTTCTTCCCAATAGAAGATGTCTCCAAGTCAAAAGAGCATGCACAACTGCCGCCAACTCGAGATCATGAGTGGGGTAGTTCTTCTCATTAGGCTTCAACTGGCGAGATGTATAAGCAACAACTTTCTTCTCTTGCATCAATACTGCGCCAAGACCTTGGAGAGAGGCATCACAAAAGACCTCGTATGGCTTGGATTCATCAGGCGGAGTCAGAACTGGAGCAGTGATCAATTTCTCTTTCAAAGTGTTGAAAGCAATATCACACTTCGGAGACCAAACGTACTTGACGTGGTTCTGAAGAAGATTAGAGAGAGGCTTCGCGATCTTGGAAAAGTTTTCAACGAATCTTCGGCAATAGCTTGCGAGACTGAGAAAACTGCGGAGTTGCTTCACATTCTGAGGAGGTTCCCAATTCACAATTGCAGACACCTTCTCAGGATTCATGGCAATGCCCTTGGCAGAGATGATATGACCAAGATAAAGAACCTCATCAAGCAAAAATTCACACTTGGAGAACTTGGCGTAGAACTGATGTTCTCTGAGCTTATCGAGAACCAAACGCAAATGCTTGGCATGATCTTCCTTGTTCTTGGAGAAAACCAGAATGTCGTCGAGATAGACCAAAACGAAGTCATTGGTGTAGGCGTTGAAGATGAAGTTCATCATGCGAGAGAACGTCGGAGGAGCGTTGGCGAGGCCAAAAGGCATGACAGTGTATTCATATGAACCAAAGCTTGTCCTGAATGCTGTCTTGGGAATATCTTCTTCACGAATGTGAATCTGGTGATAACCCATACGGAGATCAAGCTTGGAGAATACTTGAGCACCTTTGAGTTGTTCGAACAGCTCATTGATGTTGGGAAGTGGGTATTTGTTCTTGATGGTCTTCTTGTTCACTGGATGGTAATCAACACAAAGTCGGTCCGTTCCATCCTTCTTCTTCACAAAAAGAACACCACAACCCCACGGAGAAGAACTAGGCCGGATGAGACCCATTCTTTCTTGCTCATCCAGTTGCTTCTTCAGCTCCTTCAACTCTTCAGGTCCGAGCTTGTAAGGACGTTTGCACACAGGTTCCGTGCCAGGCTCAAGATCAATAACGAATTCAACTGGCCGGTGAGGAGGCATTCCTGGGAGCTCTTCTGGAAAGACGTCTTGATATTCGCAAACGACTGGAATTTGAGAGATGGCATCCAATTCACCCTTCTCATTGAGAGAAAACAAACGGATAGTATTATCCTGAGCGGCAAAGACAATAACATCCTCAGACGAATGAGTCAATTGAATCTGCCTGGCTGCACAATCAAGTTGAGCCTTGTGCTTAGAAAGCCAATCCATCCCGAGAATAAGATCAATATCCGAGTCACCGAGAACCGTTGGAGAAGATAGAAACTTGCAGTCACCCAAAGTAATAGTAACATCCGGAGCAATGGAGTTAGCATGCATGCGCTTACCGTGAGAGACAACTGCTAAAGGACTAGGCAAAATTTGCAAAGGAAAACCATGCTTAGATGAAAACGGTCTCGAGATGAAACAATGCGATGCACCCGTGTCAAAAAGAACTTTTGCAGGAATATCATTAATAGGAAGGTTACCCATGATCACATCTGACGAGTCCTCTGCCTGAGCTGCATTCATCAAATTGACCTTGGCATGCTTGGGGTTATGCTTGACCACAGCTGTACTTGTCGATCTGACAGGAGGAGGAGGAGGAGGAAGACGCCTCTGGTTGAAACACTTGTTGGCATAGTGAAACTTCTGTTGGCACTTGTTGCATGTGACCTCTGAAAGCGGACGGTGATATGGAGCACTCGATCTTGGAGCTTGAGACGAAGTCTTGTTCTGAAAACCAGGGTTGGGTGGGTGGGAAGAACCACTGCCACCTTTGCTCTTCTGCTGATACGGCTGACGGAACGGAGGAGGAGGAAGCCAAAACTTCTGCTGCTTGGCCACTTGAGTAGAGGAAGAAGGAGTAACATCTCTGACTCGCTTCTTGGAAGCATCACACCTCAACTGAGAAGCCTCTTGCTTCAGTGCCATGTTGTAGAACTCATCGTATCTCAAGGGCTCAAAGAGAACAAGAGCGAGCTGAATATCTTCTCTGAGACCACCCCTGAACTGATATATCATGCTCTTCTCATCAGGCACGTCCTGCTTGGCAAAGCGGGCAAGCTTCTGGAACAACTTGTTGTAGTCATAGACAGACAAAGAGCCTTGCTTCAGATTGCGGAATTCCTCACGCTTGCTTTCAACCACGCTCTGCGGAATATGATGAGCTCGGAAATCTCGACCGAAATCATCCCAAGTGATAACACGTCCACCTCTGGAGTCCTTGTACTGCTGGAACCATTCTGCAGCTTGATCTTTGAGTTGGAAGGAAGCGAACTTGACAAAGTCCTCAGGCCTGACGTTACTGCACTCGAAATGCTTACACAGATCCACAAGCCAATCGTCAGCATCAGTTGCCTCAACACAATTGCTGAAAGTCTTTGGCCCGTTACCAAGGAACTGGTTGAGTGTAGCAAAGTGACTCTGATTGCTGCCTTGATTCCCTTGACTGCTTTGATTGCGCTCTTGAAGAATTTGCATGATCAGCTGTGTGTTTGCATTGGTTGCGGCCATCACAGCTTGCCATGACTCTAGAGGAGGTGGAGGTGGTGGCGGATCAAGATTCGGAGTCGTGCGCGTTGGAGGAGCCATCCTGAAGAGGTTGACCACCATTAGCACATTGACAGAAAAATATTGAAGCTGAATCCAACGGAATGAAAGTTGCAACATATAGTCTTCACATCCAAACAAAATGAACGAATGCATTCCTCTTGAAGTGGTCACATATCCCTAAATTGCGAAGCCACGTAGAATTAGGTAGAAGAAGTAAAACAACAAGATACGGCTCGAGAACGAATAATCGGTAAGAAATCCCAATCTCAAACCAATATCCGTGGAAGAAGAACTAGAGCTACGAGAATTCCCACCTATGAAACTCCCGAAACTTTCCGGTTATGCAATCAGGTGTTGGGGATACAATGGAAGCATAATATCTCACCCAAACTAGCAAATCCTACATCCAGCTGTATCCATCCTTCAACACATAACCAAGAAACCTTCGGAAACCATCTACCTCAACCTTCGAAAAGCATCCGTTATACAAGTTATGGCGATACTCCCGAACTCCCGCCCCAGTACTGGGTGGCGTCGAGGTTATCTCACCAACGAACTGCATAAAAGAGATTTTCGATGTCGACGAACATATCTCAAGTATTCCAGAATTGCAACGATAAAATTATGATGACAACACCTCAGAGCTCAACTCCCCGGGACACTTCCACTAAACCCCTGACAGGAGGCACCAAGACAGTATTCTCATCATAAGCCATCGGAACGATTCCAAGATACTCGCGTGATCCTAAATTTTTTTTTGTGAAATTTGAGAAGAGAAGAGTCAAAACTCTACGTCAGGATGCCTTACCAGAGCGATGAGGAGACTGGGAAGTAAAATGAATTCCTAATCTCTCTGATATATAATTCCTAAGAGATTCAAAACATTTTTTTCTAGACACAACTCGGCCGCTAAAAATGATCAAGCAATGGGGCTCCTAAGGTTGGGGAAGCCTCTGATTACCAACTTGTAACACCCTCGATGCGACTATAGCTCCCACGTGTCGAGGCACGACTTAGAGACATAATCGCATTGAAGGCATATGTCACAAGTTAAGCAATCTTCACAACATCCCATGTAATGTGAATAATAAAGGGGAGAACATAGTTGGCTTACACTCGCCACATCAATCAAGAACATAAATAACATTACATCATCCAAAACACTCATGGCCCGACTACGGCGCCAAAATAAAAGAAAACCCAACATGCGACACGGCCCCGAATCAAACCCCAACTAGGCACCACTACTGATCATCAGGAAAAGACACGTAGTAACGCTGAGAGTCTTCGTCGAACTCCCACTTGAGCTCGTACTCGTCACCTGGAGCGGACCTGCATCTGGATTTATAGTATCTGTGAGCCACAGGGACTCAGCAATCTCGCACCCTCGCGATCAAGACTATTTAAGCTTATAGGAAGGGTAAGGCAAAAATATGTGGAGCTGCAGCAAGCGACTAGCATATATGGTGGCTATCTTATTCGCAAAAGAGAGCGAGAAGAGGAGGCAAAGCGCGAGCGTGAAAAACTAGAGGAACAACCTGCGCAAGCATTACTCCAACACCGTGTCCACTTCCCGGACTCCGACGAGAAGAGGCCATCACGGTAACACACTCAGTTGATTCATTTTAATTAATTAAGGTTCAAGTTATCTACAACCAGACATTAACAAATTCCCATATGCCCATAACCGCGGGCACGGCTTTCGAAAGTTCAATCCCTGCAGGGGAGTCCCAACTTAGCCCATGACAAGCTCTCACGGTCAACAAAGGAATAGACCTCCTCCCAAGACGTTCCGATCAGACTCGGTGTCTCGGTAACTCAAGACACTTCAACAGGTTAAAATAAGACCAGCAACACCACCCGAATGTGCCGACAAATCCCGATAGGAGCTGCACATAACTCTTTCTCAGGGCACACTCAGATTGTCTTAGGTACGGGTAGGCCACCCCAGAGTTGCCCCTGGTGGCCACCGGCAGCTGACAGGTGGACCAACACTCAGAGGAGCACTGGACCGGGGGGGTTAAAATAAGATGACCCTTGAGTCTGCAGAACCCAAGGGAAAGAAAAGGGCTAGGTGGCAAATGGTAAAACCAAGGTTGGGCATTACTGGACAAGCTTTAATCAAGGCGAAATATCAAGGGGTTCCCATTATAACCCAACCGCGTAAGGAACGCAAAAATCCGGGAACATAACACCGATATGACGGAAACTAGGGCGGCAAGAGTGGAACAAAACACTAGGGGAGAGGCCGAGCCTTCCACCCTTTACCAAGTATATAGACGCATTAAGATAACATGGAAATATAATGATATCCCAACAAATAAATAAAAGATGTTCCAACAAGGAACGGCCTCCAATCTTCACCTGCAACTAGCAACGCTATAAGAGGGGCTGAGCAAAGCGGTAACATAGCCAATCAACGGTTTGCTAGGACAATGGTGGGTTAGAGGTTTGACATGGCAATTTAGGAGGCTTGCAAGCAAGTGGTAGGCATCGTAGCAATGGCATAGCAAAAGAGCGAGCAAACTAGCATAGCAAAGATAGTAGTGATTTCGAGGGTATGATCATCTTGCCTGCACAGTTGTCAGAGTTGACTGGATCCTCGAAAGCAAACTCAACGGGCTCCTTGTTAGCGAACTCGTCTCCTGGCTCTACCCAAACAAGACAAACAAGCAACAAGGATACAATCAACCACGTGCAAGACCAAGCAATATGATGAAATGATGATATGCTATGCGGGATGTGATGCGGGATGCAAAATGCAAGATATGACAGGAAATGCATGAACCTGGCCTCAACTTCGCATTCCAAGTGTGCCATTGGAAAGATGAGATGAAATCGCTTGAAAACGATATAAAGAACGCCGGAATCGGAGTTACGGTTTGGAAATGGCAAGCGATTCAAAATTGACACCGGTCTGCGATTTACAGCAAGTAGGCATCTAAATGCAATGAGATGAACATGCTACAGCACCCAAACATGACAACAAAATATATGGCAGGGATGCACACAATGTGCTTAACAAAATTCTAGCACTGAGCTACGGCCAAATCATCCATTATGAGGTTCAAACAAGCATGGCAAAAACGCAAATGCAAAACAGATCTCAGACTTAGTGAAATTAACACTTGTCTGAAATTTCTGATCATGAAGCACTCTTCGGAGCAACAAAACAACATGATACATGACCTGATTAAGACAAGTAAGAACATGGCATGGAGCTACTCAACAAGCTTAACAAAATACCCAAAGTGACCTGGGGCCAAAAGGGTTCACAAAATATACTAACGGGCACACGAACATAGCTAAAACACAATCAGTTTTCAGACTTCGTGAAAACTGAGACATGCTGAAATATAACTCACGAAGGCATGTAAATGAGCTCAATGCACTCACCACGGTGCAAGTCATGGCAAGGCAAGTATACATCCATTAAGAAGGCACAAAATTCTAGCTAGACATGGCAAGAACAATGGCATAGCATGCACTGATCAACTACAATAGCATCGGCAAAATCGCAAACGAGTTGACGATCTGCCCAGATTCACCATGAAGCAAAAATAGACCTCGATTGACTCAAGCTAGAATGCTCCATAATTGCAAACAAAGACATCGATGCATAGAGAATAACAAGATTAACAAAACTCCTTTACTGATCATCCTTAAAAGAGGCACGGATCACTAGGAAACAACATGAACATATGGCATCATGAACTAAATAATCCCAGACTTAGTGAAAACTACTAAGTCCCTGAAAATAGATTTACCGGGTGCCTCTCTTTGCAAGCTTGCACAAGTCACCACACACATCCTAAAAATACATGGGTTGCACCTCTGGAAAGATAACAAGATGCTTAACAAAACATATGTAGAACTCACAGGCATATCATGCACACAATAATCATGGCAAAAAATGACAAAAGTCTAAGATGAACTAGCAGATCTGACAATTAACTCACGAAGCCTTCTTATAACAGCATTTCGGGCATCAAGATGAGCTCAAATGAAAATGATGCAATGGAATGAAATGATGTACTCTCTGAGATGAACATTTTGATATGCTATATGTCCAAATCGGAGCTACGGATGCTAAGTTACGGAGCCTCGAACAGGGGCACTTGGACTAAAAATTCTGAGGACTTGGTGAAAAAAAACTACCCAGATCTGGATCTAGGGTTTCGGATCACTGTAGCAACCGGGTCGGGGTGCGCCTCCCGAGGCGACTCCGGCAAAGACGAGGACGGCGGCCGGCGGGGGCGACGTCCGGTGGCCGGGGCGGCGGCACCGGGGGCCGCGGTGGCCGGAGCCGGGGCCGGCTGCGGCGGCCCGGCGACGAGGTGGCGACGGCGGCCGGCGGGGCAGGCCGCGGCGGCGCGGCGCCGGAGCGGAGGGCGACGGCGGCGGGCGAAGGGCGCGGGCGGCGGCGGCCTCGGGCTGGCGGGGGCCGGCTGCGGGCCGGCCGGGCCGCGGGCGGGGACGGCGGCGGCTTGCCACGTGGCGAGCGCGGGGTGGCTGGCGGCTCGGAGCGGACGCGTCCAGCCGGGGCGGACGTGTCAGGCCGGCGCGGATCTAGGATTTTTAGGGTTTCGGGGAGAGGGAGAGATCCGAAATTCGGGGGGGGGGGGGGGGTCCTATTTATAGGCATAAGTGGAGCTAGGAGAGTCCAAATGAGGTGCGGTTTTCGGCCACACGATCGTGATCGAACGCTCTAGGACATGGAGCAGAGTTTGGTGGGTTTTGGGCCAAATTGGAGGGGTGTTGGGCTGCAACACACACGAGGCCTTTTTGGTCCCTCGGTTAACCGTTGGAGTATCAAACGAAGTCCAAATGATACGAAACTTGACAGGCGGTCTACCGGTAGTAAACCAAGGCCGCTTGGCAAGTCTCGGTCCAATCCGGAAATTTTTAATCCCCACACACGAAAGTAAGTTAGAGATGACCACCGGAGGAGAACGCAGCGCCGGAATGCAAAACGGACAATGGGGAAAATGCTCGAATGCATAAGATGAACACGTATGCAAATGCAATGCACATGATGACATGATATGATATGCATGACAACGATAACAACACACGGAGACGAAGACCCGAACCCAAGAAAAATAAATATAACTTAATGCCGGAAACGGCAAGAGTTGGAGTACAAATTGGGAAAGTTACATCCGGGGTGTTACAACACTCCACCACTACGAAAGGATCTCGTCCCGAGATCTAGGGCTGAAAGAACTCCGGGTACTCAGAACGGAGGTGATCCTCGCGTTCCCAGGTAGCTTCACGGTCGGAATGGTGTGACCACTTGACTTTGAGAAATTTGATTGACTTGTTGCGAGTCGTGCGTTAAGTCTCTTCAAGAATAGCAACTGCGTGCTCACGATAAGAGAGATCTTCTTGGAGCTCAATGTCCTCGAAGTTGACGGTGCGGTCAGGAGTCTTGAAGCACTTTCGAAGCTGAGAGACATGGAACACGTCATGAACATTTGCAAAGTTTGAAGGAAGCTCGAGTTGATAGGCGAGGTCGCCTCTCTTGCTGACAATCTTGAAAGGTCCCACGTATCTGGGGGCAAGCTTCCCTTTGAACATCGCAAATTGCTCAAGGATCATCATGTCTATCCCTAATATGTTATAGTTCATCACTAAGCTCTAATAGCTTGGTGGCAGTGACTATGGAGAACTATCACTATCTCATCTGGAAGATTAACTCCCACTCGATTGAAGCGATTGTAGTACTCAGACAATCTGAGCACATGCTCAACGATTGAGCTTTTCTCCCTTAGTTTGTAGGCTTAAGATACTTGTCAGAGGTCTCATACCTCTTGACGTGGGCACTAGTCTGAAATTCCAATTTCAGACTTTGGACCATCTCATATGTTCTGCGACGTTTCAAAAACGTCTTTGGTGCCACAATTCTAAACCGTTAGTATTACGCACTGAACTATCACGTAGTCATCAAAATGTGTATGTCAGATGTTTCCCAACATCTACAGACGACGCTCGAGGTTCAACACACTGAGCGGTGCATTAAGGACATAACCCTTCTGTGCAGCAATGAGGACAATCCTCAGTTCACAGACCCAGTCCGCATACTTGCTACTGTCAACTCTCAACTAAATTTTCTCTAGGAACATATCTAAAACAGTAGAACCAAAGCGTGAACTACGACATAATTTGCAAAGACCTTTTGACTATGTTCATGATAATTAAGTTCATCTAATCAAATTATTCAATGAACTCCCACTTAGATAGACATCCCTCTAGTCATCTAAGTGATACATGATCCGAGTCAACTAGGCCGTGTCCGATCATCACGTGAGACGGACTAGTCATCATCGATGAGCATCTTCATGTTGATCGTATCCACTATACGACTCATGTTCGACCTTTCGGTCTTCCATGTTCCGAGGCCATGTCTGTACATGCTAGGCTCGTCAAGTTAACCTAAGTGTATTGCGTGTGTAAATTTGGCTTACACCCGTTGTATGCGAACGTTAGAACCTATCACACCCGATCATCACGTGGTGCTTCGAAACAACGGACCTTAGCAACGGTGCACAGTTAGGGGGGACACAATTCTTGATATTTTAATGAGGGATCATCTTATTTATGCTACCGTCGTTCTAAGCAAATAAGATGTAAAAACATGACAAACATCACATGCAAATCATAAAGTGACATGATATGGCCAATATCATCTTGCGCCTTTGATCTCCATCTTCGAGGCGCGGCATGAACACCATCGTCACAGGCATGACACCATGATCTCCATCATCGTGTCTTCATGAAGTTGCCTCGCCAACTATTACTTATACTACTATGGCTAACAGTTAGCAATAAAGTAAAGTAATTACATGGCGTTTTCATTTACACGTAGGTCATAAATAAATTAAGACAACTCCTATGGCTCCTGCCGGTTGTCATACTCATCGACATGCAAGTCGTGATTCCTATTACAAGAACATGATCAATCTCATACATCACATATATAATTCTTCACATCCTTTTGTCCATATCACATCACATAGCAAACCCTGCAAAAACAAGTTAGACGTCCTCTAATTGTTGTTGCATGTTTTACGTGGCTGCTATGGGTTTCTAGCAAGAACGTTTCTTACTTACGCAAAACCATAATGGTGATATGCCAATTGCTATTTACCCTTCATAAGGACCTTTTCATCGAATCTGATCCGACTAAACTGGGAGAGACAGACACCCGCCAGCCACCTTATTCATCAAGTGCATGTCAGTCGGTGGAACCAGTCTCACGTAAGCGTACGTGTAAGGTCGGTCCGAGCCGCTTCATCCCACAATGCCGCCGGATCAAGATAAGACTAGTAATAGTAAGCAAATTGAACAAATCATCGCCCACAACTGCTTTGTGTTCTACTCGTGTATAGAATCTACGCATAGACCTAGCTCTGATACCACTATTGGGGATCGTAGCAATAATTCAAAAAAATTCCTACGTGTCACCAAGATCAATCTAGGAGATACTAGCAATGAGAGAGAGGGAATGCATCTTCATACCCTTGAAGATCGCTAAGCGGAAGCATTGCAAGAACATGGTTGGTGGAGTCGTACACGCAGCGATTCAGATCGCAGTCGATTCCGATCTAAGCGCCGAACAACGGCGCCTCCGCGTTCAACACACGTACAGCCCGGTGACGTCTCCCGCGCCTTGATCCAACAAGGAGAGAGGGAGAGGTTGGGGAAGACTCCGTCCAGCAGCAGCACGATGGCGTGGTGGTGGTGGAGGAGCGCGGTACTCCTGCAGGGCTTCGCCAAGCACTACGAGAGACGAGCAGGGAAAGAGGTAGGGTTGCGCCTTGGGAGAGAGAGACTCGTGTGTTGGGCAGCCCCAAAACCTCCACTATATATAGGGGCGAGGGGGATGGGGAGGCGCCCTAGGGTTTCCCCTAGGAGGGGCGGCGGCCAGGGCAGATGGGATCTCCCCCTTGGGTGACTTGGCCCCCAAGCCAGGAGGTGGGAACCCTAGATGGGGCGCCCCAATCCCCCTGGTCATGTGGGATTAGGTGAGGGGGGCGCACAACCCCTTAGTGGGCTGGTTTGCCCCCTTCCCTTGGCCCATGAAGCCCCCCAACACTTGCCGGGGCTCCCGAAATACCTTTCGGTCATGCTGGTCATCACCCGGTACCTCCGGAACACTTCCGGACTCCAAAACCCTTCGTTCAATATATCAATCTTCTCCTCCGGACCATTCTGGAACTCCTCGTGACGTCCGGGATCTCATCCGAGACTCCGAACAGCATTCGGTAACCGCGTACATACCTTCTCTATAACCCTAGCGTCCGGAATGCAAAACGGACAACGGGGAAAATGCTCGAATGCATGAGATGAAAACGTATGCAAATGCAATGCACATGATGACATGATATGATATGCATGACAACGATAACAACACACGGAGACGAAGACCCGAACGCGAGAAAAATAAATATAACTTAACGCCGGAAACGGCAAGAGTTGGAGTACAAATTGGGAAAGTTACATCCGGGGTGTTACATAATATTACCAATTCTTTGACATTCATCACAAGACAAGACAAACTTATGGGCATCCTTGAAGAGAGTAGGCCAATAAAAACCGGATTGCAATACCTTATGTGCAGTTCTATCTCCAGCAGGTGTCCTCCATAAGCCTCGGAGTGACACTTGCGTAGGATATGTTCCTGTTCATGCTCAGGTACACAACGTCTAATAACACCATCTACTCCTTTATAAATATGTGGGTCATCCCAAAAGTAATGTCTCAAATCATAGAAGAACTTTTTCTTTTGCTGGTATGTGAAACTAGGTGGTATAAATTTAGCAACAATGTAATTAGCATAATCAGCATACCATGGAGCAGTATGAGAAGCATTTATGACATTTAATTGTTCATCAGGAAAGCTATCATCAATAGGTAGTGGGTCATCAAGCACATTTTCTAACCTAGACAAGTTGTCTGCAACGGGGTTCTCAGCTCCCTTTCTATCAATAATATGCAAATCAAATTCTTGTAGCAAGAGAACCCATCTAATAAGTCTAGGTATAGCATCTTTCTTTTCCATAAGATATTTAATAGCAGCGTGATTAGTGTGAATAGTTACTTTAGAATCAACAATATAAGGTTTGAACTTATCACAAGCAAATACAACTGCTAAGAATTCTTTTTCAGTAGTAGCATAATTTCTTTGAGCATTGTCTAGAGTTTTATTAGCATATTGAATAACATTTAGTTTCTTATCAACTCTTTGCCCTAGAACAGCACCTACAGCATAATTACTAGCATCATACATAATTTCAAAAGGTAAATTCCAATCAGGTGGCTAAACAATAGGTGCAATGCTTTCTTAAGTATTTCAAATGCTTCTACGCAATCATCATCAAAAACAAATGGTATATCTTTTTGCAATAAATTAGTCAGAGGCCGAGAAATTTTTGTGAAGTCCTTAATGAACCTCCTATAAAAACCGGCATGACCAAGGAAACTTCTTATACCTTTGATGTCCTTGGGACATGGCATCTTTTCAGTAGCATCAATCTTGGCTTTATCAACTTCAATACCTCTTTCAGAAACTTTATGCCCCAAGACAATACCTTCATTAACCCTAAAGTGGCACTTCTACCAATTCAAGACAAGGTTAGTTTCTTCACATCTCTGCAAAACTCGATCAAGATTGCTTAAGCAATCATTAAAAGATGATCCATAGACGGAAAAATCGTCCATGAAAACCTCACAAATCTTTTCACAAAAGTTAGAGAATATAGCCATCATGCATCTTTGAAACATAGCAGGTGTATTACATAAACCAAAAGGCATACGTCTATAAGCAAAAGTACCAAAAGGGAAAGTAAAAGTAGTCTTTGATTGATCATTGGCTAACATGGGTATTTGAGAGAAACCAGAATAACCATCTACAAAGCAAAAATGTGTATGTTTGGATAACCTTTCTAGCATTTGATCGATAAAAGGTAAGGGGTAATGATCTTTTTAGTAGCTTTATTTAATTTGCGGAAATCAATTACCATCATATAACCTGTAATAATTCTTTGCAGAATCAATTCATCTTTATCATTAGGAACGACGGTAATACCTCCCTTCTTAGGGACACAATGGACAGGACTTACCCACTGACTATCAGCAACGGGATAAATTATACCTGCCTCAAGAATCTTTAGTATTTCCTTTCTTACCACTTCCTTCATCTTAGGATTCAGCCGTCGCTGATGATCACGAACTGGTTTGGCATCTTCTTCCAAATTTATTTTGTGTTGACATAGAGTGGGACTAATGCCCTTAAGATCATCAAGAGTATATCCAATAGCAGCACGGTGCTTCTTCAGAGTTTTCAATAATCTCTCTTCTTCATGCTCTGAAAGGTTAGCACTAATAATAACAGGATATATCATTTTCTCATCAAGATAAGCATATTTAAGAGTATCAGGTAACAGTTTAAGCTCAAACATGGGATCACCCTTGGGTGGAGGAGGATCCCCTAGGATTTCAACAGGAAAATTGTGTTTCAGGATGGGTTCCTGTTTAAAGAATACTTCACCTATTTCCCTTCTTTCATTCATAAACATATCATTTTCATGGTCTAGCAAATATTGTTCTAAAGGATCACTAGGAGGTACGGCAATAGAAGCAAGACCAATAATTTCATCTTTACTAGGTAATTCCTCTTCATGGTGTTGTCTACGAAATTTAGAGAAATTAAATTCATGAGACATATCACCTAAACCAATAGTAACAACATCCTTTTTGCAATCTATCTTAGCATTGACAGTGTTCAAGAAGGGCCTACCAAATATAATGGGATAAAAGCTATCTTGTGGGGAGCCAAGAACAAGAAAATCAGCAGGATATTTAGTTTTCCCACACAAGACTTCAACATCTCTAACAATTCCCATTGGTGAAATAGTATCTCTATTGGCAAGTTTAATTGTGACATCAATATCTTCTATCTCAGCAGGTGCAATATCATGCATAATTTATTTGTATAAGTCAAAAGTTATAGCACTAGCACTGGCACCCATATCACATAAGCCATGATAACAATGATCACCTATTTTAACAGAAATAATAGGCACGCCTACCAAAGATCTAGGTTTATCTTTAGCACAAGGTTTAGCAATTCTAGCAGTCTCATCACGGAAATGAATAACATGCCCATCAATATTATCAAACAAGAGATCTTTAACAATAGCAATATTAGGTTCAACTTTAATTTGTTCAGGAGGTGTATAAGTTCTAATATTACTTTTATGAACCACAGTTGAAGCTTTAGCATGATCCTTTATCCTAACAGGAAAAGGTGGTTTCTCAACATAAGAAGTAGGAACAATAGGATCATTATAAGTGATAGTCTTTTCTTCAACTTTAATAGGTGCAGCTACTTTTACTTCTATGGGAGGATGATATTTAAACCACTTCTCCCTAGGGAGATCAACATGAGTAGCAAAAGATTCACAGAAAGAAGCTACTATCTCAGTGTCAAGTCCATATTTAGTGCTAAATTTACGGAAAACATCGGTATCCATAAAAGATTTAACACAATCAAACTTAGGTGTCATACCTGACTCCTTACCTTCATCGAGGTCCCAATCTTCAAAGTTGCGTTCAATTCTTTCCAATAAATCCCATTTGAATTCAATAGTCTGCATCATAAAAGAGCCACCACAAGAAGCATCAAGCATGGTGCAATTGTTATCAGAAAGCCGAGCATATAAATTATGAATAATCATTTCTCTCAAGAGCTCATGATTGGGGCATGAATATAACATTGATTTAAGCCTCCCCCAAGCTTGAGCGATGCTTTCTCCTTCGCGAGGCCAAAAATTATATATATAATTGTGATCACGATGAACAAGATGCATAGGATAAAACTTTTGATGAATTCCAATTTCAATCGTTTGTAGTTCCATGACCCCGTATCATCACATAGCCTATACCATGTCAATGCATATTCCTTCAAAGATAAAGGGAAGACCTTCTTCTTAATAACATCTCTGGGTACACCTGCAAGCTTAAATAATCCACAAACTTCATCGACGTATATTAGGTGCTCATCAGGATGCGTTGTTCTGTCTCCTGCAAAAGGACTAGCTAGCAGTTTTTCTATCTTACCCGAAGGAATTTCAAAGCAGACATTTTCATTTTCAGTAGGTTCAGTAGGTTGAGGAGCAACTCTTTGCTCTACTGGTCGGGGTGAAGATACCCCGAACAAGCCCCTTAGAGGATTACTTTCCATAGTAACAAGTGACAGTAAATTTCAGCACACTATATAAATTTTTCCTTACCAAATTCAACCTACTAAAGGCGCTTCACTCCCCGGCAACGGCGCCAGAAAAGAGTCTTGATGACCCACAAGTATAGGGGATCTATCGTAGTCCTTTCAATAACTAAGAGTGTCGAACCCAACGAGGAGCAGAAGGAAATGATAAGCAGTTTTCGGCAAGGTATTCTCTGCAAGCACTGAAATAATAGGTAACAGATAGTTTTGTGATAGGATAATTTGTAACGAGTAACAAGTAACAAAAGTAAATAAAGTGCAGCAAGGTGGCCCAATCCTTTTTGTAGCAAAGGACAAGCCTGGACAAACTCTTATATGATGTAAAGCGCTCCCGAGGACACATGGGAATATCGTCAAGCTAGGTTTCATCACGTTCATATGATTCGCGTTCAGCACTTTGATAATTTGGTATGTGGGTGGACCAGTGCTTGGGTACTGCCCTTACTTGGACAAGCATCCCACTTATGATTAACCTCTATTGCAAGCATCCGCAACTACAACAAAAGTATTAAGGTAAACCTAACCATAGCATGAAACATATGGATCCAAATCAGCCCCTTACGAAGCAACGCATAAACTAGGGTTTAAGCTTCTGTCACTCTAGCAACCCATAATATACTTATTACTTCCCAATGCCTTCCTCTAGCCCCAAATAATGGTGAAGTGTCATGTAGTCGACATTCACATAACACCACTATAGGAGAGACAACATACATCTCATCAAAATATCGAACGAATACCAAATTCACATGACTACTAATAGCAAGACTTCTCCCATGTCCTCAGGAACAAACGTAACTACTCACAAAGCATATTCATGTTCATAATTAGAGGGGTATTAATATGCATATAGGATCTGAACATATGATCTTCCACCAAGTAAACCAACTAGCATCAACTACAAGGAGTAATTAACACTACTAGCAACCCACAGGTACCAATCCCAGACTTGGAGACAAGAATTGTATACAAGAGATGAACTAGGGTTTTGAGAGGAGATGGTGCTGGTGAAGATGTTGATGGAGATTGCCCTCTCCCGATGAGAGGAGCGTTGGTGATGACGATGGCGATGATTTCCCCCTCCCGGAGGGAAGTTTCCCCGGCAGAACAGCTTCGCCAGAGCCCTAGATTGGTTCCGCCAAGGTTCCGCCTCGTGGCGGTGGAGTCTCGTCCGGGAAGATGGATTATGACTTTTTCCTCATCGAAAGACTCCATATAGCAGAAGATGACCATCAGAGGGCCACCAGGGGGGCACGAGGTAGGAGGGCGCGCCCCCACCCTCGTGGGCAGGGTGTGGCCCCCCTGGTGAACTTCTTGCACTCACTATTTTTTACATATTCTAAAAAGGCCTTCCGTGAAATTTCAGGACTTTTGGAGCTATGCAGAATAGGTCTCTAATATTTGCTCCTTTTCCAGCCCAGAATCCCAGCTGCCGGCATTCTCCCTCTTTATGTAAACCTTGTAAAATAAGAGAAAATGGGCATAAGTATTGTGACATAATGTGTAATAACAACCCATAATGCAATAAATATCAATATGAAAGCATGATGCAAAATGGACGTATCATCCACCTCCAGCTCCTTCACCTTGTCGGCGTGGACCAAGGCTTGGGCGTTGAGCGCCTCCTCGTGCCTCTGCTCCAGCTCCTATGTCCGCTGCACCACGAGCTTCTCGACCTCCTCATCCTTGCCATGGAGTGTGGCGGAAAGCGCCGCCTCACGAGTGGCAAGGTCCTCCTCCTGGGAGTTCAGCTCGGCCTGGTGCTAGTGCCGAGCAGCCTTGTCCTTGGCAGCCTGCTCCTTCGCCACCTCCTGAGCTTTCTCAATGTCGGCCTGCTTCAGGACAAGCTCCTGCTTGCGCTCAGCCAGCAGATCCTAGGCGGTCTTTAGTTCCTCACAGTCCTGGCGGAACCAAGCCTGCATCTTGCTGACGCGCTACTCGAGGTCCGCCTCCGCCTTGTCCACCGCCGCCATCCTGGACTTGGCCTTGTCCGGGCGGGTACAGTGAAGCGCCTGGAGCTTCTGGAAGTTGGCGCTCATGGCCTGGAGGAGCCGCTCTTCCTGGGAACCGCCGCCACCGGCACTCGGTTCGTCAACAACCTCAAGCCCGGCAGTGGCGAGCACCTCGTCATCAAACACCTCCCCCTCGATGGGCGCCATGGTGCTCGCCGTCCCTAGGAGGTGGACGAACACGTTGTCACTCACCTTCAGGTACTTGCCTGAGCCAGAGGCTACGGAGGAGGAAGGTTGGTCGTCAACCGCCCCCTCCTCGACAGCGGCCTTGCCGGCCTCCCCGGCAGCGGCCTTGCCGGCCTCCCCGGCAGCGGCCTTGCCGGTCTCCCCGGCCGGCCCCTTGGCGGCATCCTCAGCAGCACCCTCGGCGTCCTCGGCCCCGGCATCCCTGGCGACCTCCTCAATTACGGTGTCAATGTCCTCCCGGTCCGCCGGGGAAGGGTCTGGATACCGAGGAGGGGGGTGAGGCAAAGCCAAGACCAAGGTTCGAAAAGAAGAAGCAAGAACAGGGACAGAAGGCAAATAACTCACCCGTGTCGGGCTGGGAAGAAGTGGCCCCCTCCTCGCCAATATTCGGTGCCGGGACGGAGCCACCAGCGCTCGGGTTCGCCTCCTCCTCCTCCATGCGCATGGGCTCGGTGCTTGGCACCCTTGCCAAGACGCCCCTCAGGGCGGTGTGGTTGATGGGGGCGGCATGTTGGGGGTGGCCCTCAGTGGCTCCTCCTGCTGCAATCCTCCTCCTGCAACCACGGCAAGGTCAGCGCCAAGGGATCGTACCCCAGCACACGTTGATGGGGAGCGAGTAGTGGACTCACGTTGGGGGTTGCGCCGGGGGCTGCTATCCGGGCTGCTCTCCACCACTAGTGGTGTACTCGAGGTGCCTGCCGGGGGCTGGCCGCCCGTCAAGGCCCTGGCCCTCTTTGCCACCCTCTGGGCCAACGTCTCCACATCCCTGCAAAGATGAAAACAAGTCAAGGAAACCAGCGCGGTCTGAAGGAACGGAGATGATGAATGGCAAGAAGCTTACTCATCCTCTGTCTCCTCTTCCGCTGCCTTCCTCTTCCTCCTTGGGCTGAGAGACCCAAGATCGAAGACGACCTCCGTGTCAACATCTGCGGGAGGAGGGGAAGGGGATGGAGTCCGTCGACGCTTGGACGAAGAAGAGGCAGTCGATTTCCTCTTCGCCACCGCAGCCGTCACCACCTTCTTCGCTGTTGTGTCCCTCGTCAGGCGCACGGACCCTCCCTGGACTTCTTGCCATGCACAACCCTTCCGGGTCGGACCGGCTCGCCAAAGCTGGTCCGCCACAGGACACACCTTTTCCCGGTGGCCGGAGGGTCGTCAGCCCTGGCCTCTTCCTCGGTGCCGGCGCTGCTGGCCTCCCCAGCAGACTCTGCCCACCTGGCAAGCTCCTCCTCCTCCACGGCCGCCTCGGCCTCTTCCTTCACATGGCCGACACTACCAGCTTCCCTCGCAAGTGCCGCCTACGCCGCCCTGGCGGCGATGTAGTCTAGATCCTCTTTGGTGGTGTCCTTGATAAGCAGTGGCTCATCATGGACATACCTCTCCGATAGATTGTCGAAGAACTCCTGCACCTGCTCCTCCTCCGGCTCGACCCAACTTGAGTCAAGGCCCTGTGCGTTAAAATCTGGCATCATGTCGATGATGTCAGTTTGGTGAGAGTTGTTGCTCAGCAAGACCACTCCCGCCGGCAACCCGAACAGAGACCCCTTGACGGACTTGCCAGCCTTCGCGGCCTTGCCGGCTTTCTCAACCCTGTTGTCGTCACCCACATCGAGCTGGAAAAGCCGATGACAAAAATGAGCGTGCCCCATCACCGTGAAGTTGTGCTTCAAGCCGGGGCGAAGCCTCATGATGTCGGTCGCGTTGCTGAAGAGCCAGGCCGGCCTCCCCTTGTTATGCAATGGGGCGATTCGGCGGCGGATGAAGTCGGCCCCAATCATCTCAAGGGTGAGCCCGGCCATAGTAAGGTGATGGATCCTGGTGGTAGCGATCGCGAGCTTCTTGTCATCGGCATCGACGTCGCTCCAGTCCTTGCGGCGGACTGGCGGGCTTTGATGAACTTGGCAGAACTCCTACGGATCCTCCTCCTCGATCCATAGCCACCGGCCCCGCCACTCCTCCCACCTCTCCTTCTGGGCACCCTCTAGATACATGCCCTTCTCCTGGGTCCGTGGGATCTAGGTGACGCAGCCGAAGATGCCCCCCCCCGCCAGGATACGGGGAAAGAAATAGTGGCGGAAGAGCGTCGTGCTGGGAAGCATTCCGGCGAAGCCCTCGCAGAGGTGGGCAAAGAGGGCCATGCACGCCACGGTATTCGGCGTAAAATCAAGAAGATAGAAGCCTTAGGTGTGCATGACATCATTGAAAAAGTCGGAGAAAGGGGGCAGAGCCCGTAGGAGAAGTAGTCAACGAAGAAAGGGTACCAATTCGGGCCGGCCTGAGCAAAATCGGCAGGGATGATGTGCGTGGTCAGATGCCCCGTCGTCTTCGCCCCCCCCCCCACAGAGGCATGAAGTAGTCCCTGAGGTGGACCGCATCAACCGTCGAGGTGAAGAAGGCAATATGCGTCCGAAGCGCCGCCGACTCGCTCTCTGGAATCTCCTTCTCCTCGACGTCCTTGGCTATTCCCTTCCCTTACTGGTTTTGGGTGCCATGGAGGCCGAGAAAAAGGTGAAGAATCTGGAGCGATGGGAGATTGGGGGCAATGGGGGCACGGCGGCGGCGAATAGAGGCGGAGGTTTCGGTGTTCTTCGCTTGAGGAAGAAGGGGGAGGGACGGTGGTTCCGAAATTAGAGAGACACGGAGGGTAAATGAGCAGCGCGCCCACGTCGCGTATTCAATGCGGGTCATGGAGAAGTGCAATGAACAGAGGAGTTACAACAGTAAAACTCAGCCCCGCGTGCCCACGCACCATTTTGGGCCTAGCCCAACAATGCGTCGCGCTTATGTATGGCCCAGGCCTGGGGGCTTCTGTCGGTGCACAAAAGGAGGGGGGTCCTATTTTGTACCCCTTTACTTGTGCACGGGCAATTGGCGCTGCGCCTGCGGCCTCACCCAGCGGGGCAGAGGAAGGAGACAAGGCCGCAAGACAACCAGAACAACGCCAAGCCAAAGAGATGAAGAGCAGGAGGGCGAGGTGGACTCCCCCAGCAAGGCTCTTGCCGAGGCAGCCTCTGCAGGTCCGGCAAGAGCCTTGCCAGGGCAACTTGCCCGACACCAGCAGAGCCCCCACCCTTAAACCCACGGGTTCCAACACCACCGACCACCTTGGGACCGAGGCTCGGGAGGCACCTCCATGGTGGCATGCAAATTTTTTGTGGAAACCAGAAGCCCACAAGACTAGACGATGGCCAGAAGACAAGACAATCGCAAGCCCCTTACCGAGGATGCCCCCGAGGCCTCGACAAGGCTCCTTGCCAAAAACGCTCGCAAGGCCCCGGCAAGACTCTTGTCGAGGGCGCTCACAAGACCCCGGCAAGACCCTTGCCAGGAATATACATGGGACCACGACAAGACCTTGCCGCCCCATCACCGCCTAGCTTAGCGGCCAACCCACCAACAGAGGCTAGTACCCACATGGCAGTACGTGGCTCCTAGTCCAGCTAGTCAAGCACCTGCGTGGTGGCATGCAGATCTTCCTGAACACCCTGCCACCACGCCATCTCAGCAGCCTGCCAGCTTACGTGGCGCTACATGCCTCGTTGGCCTGGATGCGTGTCGGAGTGAGGCAGAGCGGTGACGGATGGGACGGGCCTTGTTGTCGTCCCCAATAAAGCAATGGGACACCTAAGGAGGGCATTTAATGCGCCTTGTCCCGTAATGACAGGCGATAAGCTTGTGCACTGTATACCTTTCCACCTCCTGTGGCGACCCCTTTTGACTATAAAAGGAGCCCGAGGCATACTGGAGAAGGATATCTTTTGGACTACGCACGCACCGCAGCTAGTTCGAAAGCTCAAGAACACTAAAATATACACCAAAGCAGGATTAGGGTATTACGCATCCTTGCGGCCCGAACCTGGGTAAACGGTCTTTGTGCTGGCTACTAGACCCGCTCTTTGCACAACCCCTAGCCCGCCAACCGTCGAAGGGATCCCAGTGATTCTGTAGGTGTCGTTTCCACCGACAGTGAGCCATGGATAAAGCACTATAAGTGGAATAGAATGGTGGGTGTGGAGAAGACAAAATGGAGAAGATAGTCTCACTTCAACTAGGTGTATCAACGGGCTATGGAGATGCCCATCAATAGATATTAATGTGAGTGAGTAGGGATTGCCATGCAACGGATGCACTAGAGCTATAAATGTATGAAAGCTCAACAGAAGAAACTAAGTGGGTGTGCATCCAACTTGCTTTCTCAAGAAGACCTAAGGCATTTTGAGGAAGCCCATCATTGGAATATACAAGCCAAGTTTTATAATGAAACATTCCCACTAGTATTTGAAAGTGACAACATAAGAGACTCTCTATCATGAAGATCATGGTGCTACTGTGAAGCACAAGTGTGCAAAAAGGATAGTAGCATTTCCCCTTCTCTCTTTTTCTCTCATTTTTTTATTTGGGCCTTTTCTCCTTTTTTATGGCCTCTTTTTATATTATTTTATTTTTATTTTTCATCCAGAGTCTCATCCCCACTTGTGGGGGAATCATACTCTCCATCAATTTTTCCTCACTGGGACAATGCTCTAACAATGATGATCATCACACTTTTATTTACTTACAACTCAAGAATTACAACTTGATACTTAGAACAAAATATGACTCTACGTGAATGCCTCCGACGGTGTACCGGGATGTGCAGTGAATCAAGAGTGACATGTATGGAAAATTATTAATGGTGGCTTTGCCACAAATACGATGTCAACTACATGATCATGCAAAGCAATATGACAATGATGGATCATGTCATAATAAATGAAACGGTGGAAAGTTGCATGGCAATATATCTCGGAATGGCTGTGGAAATGCCATAATAGGTAGGTATGGTGGCTGTTTTGAGGAAGGTAAATGGTGGGTTTATGGTACCGGCGAAATTTGCGCGGTACTAGAGAGGCTAGCAATGGTGGAAGGGTGAGAGTGTGTATAATCCATGGACTCAACATTAGTCATAAAGAACTCACATACTTATTGCAAAAATCTATTAGTTATCGAAACAAAGTACTACGCACATGCTCCTAGGGTGATAGATTGGTAGGAAAAGACCATCGCTCGTCCCCGACCGCCACTCAGAAGGAAGACAATCAAAAAATAAATCATGCTCCGACTTCATCACATAACGGTTCACCATACGTGCATGCTACGGGAATCACAAACTTTAACACAGGTATCTCTCAAATTCACAACTACTCAACTAGCATGACTCTAATATCACCATATTCATCTCTCAAAACAATCATAAAGAATCAAACTTCTCATAGTATTCAATGCACTTTTTATGAAAGTTTTTTATCATACCCATCTTGAATGCCTATCATAATAGGACTAACTTCATAACCAAAGAAAAATACCATGATGTTCCAAAAGACTCTCAAAATATTATAAGTGAAGCATGAGCAATCAATAATTTCTAAAAAATAAAACCACCACCGTGCTCTAAAAAGAAAATATCAGTGAAGCACTAGAGCAAAATTATCTAGCTCAAAATATATAAGTGAAGCACGTAGAGTATTCTAATAAATTCCAATTCATGTGTGTCTCTCCCAAAAGGTGTGTACAGTAAGGATGATTGTGGAAACTAAAAAGTAAAGACACAAATCATACAAGACGCTCCAAGAAAAACACATATCATGTGGTGAATAAAAATATAGCCTTAAGTAAAGTTACCAATAGACGAAGACGAAAGAGGGGATGCCTTCCGGGGCATCTCCAAGCTTAGGCTTTTGGTTGTCCTTGTATTTTACCTTGGGGTGACTTGGTCATCCCCAATCTTAGGGTCTTGCCACTCCTTGTTCCAAAATCCATCAAATCTTTACCCAAAAACTTGAAAACTTCACAACACAAAACTCAACAAAAAATCTCATGAGCTCCGTTAGTATTAGAAAAAAAATCGCCATTTAAGGTACTTTAATGAAATCATTATTTATTTATATTGGTGTTAAACTGTATTCCAACTTCTCTATGGTTCATACCCCCCGATACTAGCCATAGATTCATCAAAATAAGCAAACAACATACGAAAAAACAGAATCTGTCAAAAACAGAACAGTCTGTAGTAATCTGTAGGTTTCGAATACTTCTATAACTCAAAACATCCTACCAAATTAGGAAGAGGTAAATAATTTTTATATTGATATACTGCAGTTGGAATTGGTATTTTATCGCTCCCTGGTTAAAAATGAAAATTATTCTTGTGAGCGCATACTTTCTGTTTTTTTCAGCAAGATCAAACAACAATCATCCAAGAAGATCCTAAAGGCTTTACTTGGCACAAACACTAACTAAAACATAAAAAAAAAATAACAGAGGATAGATTATTTATTTGTTACTTAACAGGAACAAAAATAAAATTGGGTTGCCTCCCAACAAGCGCTATCGTTTAACGCCCCTAGCTAGGCATAAAAACAAGAATAGATCTAGGTATTGTCATATTTGTTAGGAAATTCTTCAATTGAACACTTATAACCCTTAGGAATTTCCTTATTTTTATTAATTATCAAACTCCTAGGCAAGAAATCAAGAAATTCATTTGTAGCAAAAGGTTCCTTAATGATAGTGAAAAAGTTGGGATGAACACTTATTGATTTGAGATCCGCATTTTCCTTACTAGAAGATTCACCCTTATTTTTTGGAACATACATAAACTTGGCAACTTTGGTAGTAGGAGGGTTTGAAATGTTTCTTATGGCAGAAAAGGCAGACCCTAAGTTGGTAATATTATCATCAAGTTTATCAATTCTAGTAGAATCTTGATCTATCTTTTCATTAACTATGGGTTCTTTCTCTCGAAAAAATTTCAGAGTAACTCCTACCTTAGATCCATATTGAGTAATTTGATTGGGGATCTTGTTATCCAAATTCTCGATCAACTCTACCATGGCAACTTTATTTTCGATAATTTCAAGCCTTTGCATCATGTGTTCCAAAGTTAAAATAGTTCCATTAACCAAAAGAGGTGGTGGGCCAAACATATCTAACATAGCATTATAAGAATCAAAAGTGTGGCTACCCAAGAAATTTCCTCCGGTAATGGTATCAAGAATATATCTGTTTCAAGGAGTGGTGCCTACATAAAAATTGCAAAGAAGAACGGAAGTAGATTGCTTCCTAGTGGATCTATTCTGAGCATTGCAAATTCTATGACAAGCATCTTTTAAATTGTCTCCCTCCCTTCGTTTAAAATTTAAAACTTCATGATCGGGAGTACTAACAATGATAGGAGGACTAGCCATAACAGCAAAATAAACGATCTAACACACGGACATGCGAGAATCAAGCAAAAAGAGACGAACGGAAAAAGGGCGAACAGAAAAGAGGTGAATAAAACGGTAAGGGTGAAGTGGGGGAGAGGCAAACAAGAGGCAAATGGTAAATAATGTAATGTGAGGGAAAAGAGTTTGTGATGGGTACTTGGTATGTCTTGACTTGTGCGTAGATCTCCCCGGCAACGGCGCCAGAAATCCTTCTTGCTACCTCTTGAGCATGCATTGGTTTTCCCTTGAAGAGGAAAGGGTGATGTAGCAAAGTAGCATAAGTATTTCCCTCAGATTTTGAGAACTAAGGTATCAATCCAGTAGGAGA
The DNA here is from genome assembly GCF_056163025.1 of Triticum urartu. Lineage (NCBI taxonomy): Eukaryota > Viridiplantae > Streptophyta > Magnoliopsida > Poales > Poaceae > Triticum > Triticum urartu. The sequence continues at coordinate 116,184,276 of NC_141873.1, forward strand.
CTACACGCAAATCACCTAGTACCGGCACAAACAAATAAGTTGCAACCAACGCGATAAAGGGGTTGTCAATCCCTTCATGGCCACCTGCAAAAGTGAGATCCGATAAAGATAATAAGATAAATATTTTTGGTATTTTTGTGGTATAGATTGGAAAATAAAGATTGCAAAATAAATAGTAAACCAGGATTGTAAATTGGAAACTTATATGATGTAAAGTAGACCTGGGGGCCATAGGTTTCACTAGTGGCTTCTCTCAAGATAGCAAGTATTACGGTGGGTGAACAAATTACTCCCGGGCAATTGATAGAAAAGCGCATAGTTATGATGATATCTAACGCAATGATCATGAATATAGGCATCACGTCTGAGACAAGTAGACCGAAACGATTTTGCATCTACTACTATTACTCCACACATCGACCGCTATCCAGCATGCATCTAGAGTATTAAGTTCATAAGAATGGAGTAACGCTTTAGGCAAGAAGACATGATGTAGAGGGATAAACTCAAGCAATATGATATAAACCCCATCTTTTTATCCTCGATAGCAACAATACAATACGTGCCTTGCTTCCCCTGCTGTCATTGGGAAAGGACACCGCAAGATTGAACCCAAAGCTAAGCACTTCTCCCATTGCAAGAAACATCAATCTAGTAGGCCAAACCAAACCGATAATTCAAAGAGACTTGCAAAGATATCAAATCATGCATATTAGAATTCAGAGAAGAATCAAATAATATTCATAGATAATCAAGTCATAAACCCACAATTCATCGGATCTCGGCAAACACACCGCAAAAAGAGTTACATCAAATAGATCTCCAAGAAGATCGAGGAGAACTTTGTATTGAGATCCAAAGAGAGAGAAGAAGCCATCTAGCTAATAACTATGGACCCAAAGGTCTGTGGTAAACTACTCACACATCATCGGAGAGGCTATGGTGTATATGTAGAAGCCCTCCGTGATCGAACCCCCCTCCGGCGGAGCGCCGGAAAAGGCCCCAAGATGGGATCTCACGGGTACAGAAGGTTGCGGCGGTGGAAAAGGTGTTCTGTTGCTCTCCATGAAGGTTTTAGGGTATAATAGTGTATATATAGGCGAAAGAAATAGGTCAGTGGAGCTCCGAGGGGCCCACGAGGGTGGGGACGGGCCCACCCCCCTAGGGCACGCCCTCCTGCCTCGTGGCTCCATCGCTGCTTCCTTGACGTCCACTCCAAGTCTCCTGGATCACGTTTGTTCCAAAAAAGATCCTCCCGAAGGTTTCATTCCGCTTGGATTCCGTTTGATATTCCTTTTCTACGAAACATTGAAATAGGCAAAAAAACAGCAATTTGCACTGGGCCTTCGGTTAATAGGTTAGTCCCAAAAATAATATAAAAAGGTATATTAACATCCAAAACAGATAATATAATAGCATGGAACAATAAAAAATTATAGATACGTTGGAGACGTATCAAGCATCCCCAAGCTTAATTCCTGCTCGTCGTCGAGTAGGTAAATGATAAAAATAGAATTTTTTATGTGGAATGCTTCCTAACATAATTTTCAATGTAATTCTTTTATTGTGGCATAAATATTCAGATCCAAAAGATTCAAGATAAAAGTTTAATATAGACATAAAAATAATAATACTTCAAGCATACTAACTAAGCAATTATGTCTTCTCAAAATAACATGGCCAAAGAAAGCTATCCCTAAAAAAACATATAGTTTGGATATGCTCTATGTTCATCACACAAAATATTTAAAGCATGCACAACCCCGATGACAAGCCAACCAATTGTTTCATACTTTTTATGTTCTCAAAATTTTTCAATCTTCTCGCAATACATGAGCGTGAGCCATGGATATAGCACTATAGGTGGAATAGAATGGTGGTTGTGGAGAAGATAGTCTCACATCAACTAGGCATATCAACGGGCTATGGAGATGCCCATTAATAGATATTAATGTGAGTGAGTAGGGATTACCATGCAACGGATGCACTACAGCTATAAATGTATGAAAGCTCAACAGAAGAAACTAAGTGGGTGTGCATCCAACTTGCTTGCTCATGAAGACCTAAGGCATTTTGAGGAAGCCCATCATTGGAATATACAAGCCAAGTTTTATAATGAAAAATTCCCACTAGTATATGAAAATGACAACACAAGAAACTCTCTATCATGAAGATCATGGTGCTACTTTGAAGCACAAGTGTGGAAAAAGGATAGTAGCAATTCCCCTTCTCTCTTTTTCTCTCATTTTTTTATTTGGGCCTTTTCTCCAGTTTATGGCCTCTTTTTCTATTATTTTCTTTTATTTTTTGTCCAGAGTCTCATCCTGACTTGTGGGGGAATCATAGTCTCCATCATTATTTCCTCACTAGGACAATGCTCTAATAATGATGATCATCACACTTTTATTTACATACAACTCAAGAATTACAACTCGATACTTAGAACAAAATATGATTCTACGTGAATGCCTCCGGCGGTGTACCGGGATGTGCAATGAATCAAGAGTGACATGTATGGAAAATTATTAATGGTGGCTTTGCCACAAATACGATGTAATCTACATGATCATGCAAAGCAATATGACAATGATGGATCGTGTCATAATAAATGAAACGGTGGAAAGTTGCATGGCAATATATCTCGGAATGCATATGGAAATGCCATAATAGGTAGGTATGGTGGCTGTTTTGTGGAAGGTAAATGGTGGGTTTATGGTACCGGCGAAATTTGCGCGGTACTAGAGAGGCTAGCAATGGTGGAAGGGTGAGAGTGCGTATAATCCATGGACTCAACATTAGTCATAAAGAACTCACATACTTATTGCAAACATCTATTAGTTATCGAAACAAAGTACTACACGCATGCTCCTAGGGTGATAGATTGGTAGGAAAAGACCATCGCTCGTCCCCGACCGCCACTCATAAGGAAGACAATCAAAAAATAAATCATGCTCCGACTTCATCACATAACGGTTCACCATACGTACATGCTACGGGAATCACAAACATTAACACAAGTATCTCTCAAATTCACAACTACTCAAGTAGCATGAATCTGATATCACCACCTTCATATCTCAAAACAGTCATCAAGAATCAAACTTCTCATAGTATTCAATGCATTTTTTATGAAAGTTTTTTATCATACCCATCTTGAGGCCTATCATGTTAGGACTAATTTCATAACCAAAGAAAATTACCATGATGTTCTAAAAGACTCTGAAAATAATATAAGTGAATCATGAGAGATCAATAATTTCTACAAAACAAAACCACCACCGTGCTCTAAAAGGAAAATATAAGTGAAGCACTAGAGCAAAATTATCTAGCTCAAAAGATATAAGTGAAGCACATAGAGTATTCTAATAAATTCCAATTCATGTGTGTCTCTCCCAAAAGGTGTTTATAGCAAGGATAATTGTGGTTAACTAAAAAGCAAAGACTCAAATCATACAAGACGCTCCAAGCAAAACACATAGCATCTGGTGAATAAAAATATAGCCTCAAGTAAAGTTACCGATAGACGAAGACGAAAGAGGGGATGCCTTCCGGGGCATACCCAAGATTAGGCTTTTGTTGTCCTTAAATTTTACCTTGAGGTGCCTTGGTCATCCTGAAGCTTAGGGTCTTTCCACTCCTTGTTCCAAAATCCATCAAATCTTTACCCAAAAACTTGAAAACTTCACAACACAAAACTCAACAGAAAATCTCATGAGCTCTGTTAGTATAAGAAAACAAATCACTACTTAAGGTACTGTAATGAACTCATTCTTCATTTATATTGGTGTTAAACCTACTGTATTCCAACTTCTCTATGGTTCATACCCCCCGATACTAGCCATAGATTCATCAAAATAAGCAAACAACACACGAAAAACAGAATCTGTCAAAAACAGAACAGTCTGTAGTAATCTATAGGTTTCGAATACTTCTGTAACTCAAAAAATCCTACCAAATTAGGAAGACCTAAATAATTTGTATATTGATCTACTTCAATTGGAATTGGTATTTTATCGCTCTCGGGTTGAAAATGAAAATTATTCTCGTTAGCGCATACTTTCTGTTTTTTTAAGCAAGATCAAACAACAATCATCCAAGAAGATCCTAAAGGCTTTACTTGGCACAAACACTAATTAAAACATAAAAAACACAATCATAACAGAGGATATATGATTTATTTATTACTCCCTCCGTAAACTAATATAAGAGTGTTTAGAATACTAAAATAGTGATCTAAACGCTCTTATATTAGTTTACAGAGGGAGTACTAAACAGGAACAAAAAGCAAGGAACAAAAAATAAAATTGGGTTGCCTCCCAACAAGCGCTATCGTTTAACGCCCCTATCTAGGCATAAAAACAAGAATAGATCTAGGTATTGTCATCTTTGGTAGGCAATTCTTCAATTGAACACTTATAACCCTTAGGAATTTCCTTCTTTTTATTAATTATCAAACTCCTAGGCAATAAATCAAGAAATTCATTCGTAGCAAAAGGTTCCTTAATGATAGTGAAAAAGTTGGGATGAACACTTATTGATTTGAGATTCGCATTTTCCTTACTAGAAGATTCACCCTTATTTTTAGGAACATACATAAACTTGGCAACTTTGGTAGTAGGAGGGTTTGAAGTGTTTCTTACAGCAGAAAAGGCAGACCCTAAGTTGGTAATAATATCCTCAAGTTTATCAATTCTACTAGAATCTTGATCTATCTTTTCATTAACTATGGGTTCTTTCTCTCGAAAAAAATTCAGAGTAACTCCTACCTTAGATCCATATTGAGTAATTTGATTGTGGATCTTTTTATCCAAATTCTAGATCAACTCTACCGTGGCAACTTTATTTTTGATAATTTCAAGCCTTTGAATCATGTGTTCCAAAGTTAAAATAGTTCCATTAACCAAAAGAGGTGGTGGGCCAAACATATCTAACATAGCATTATAAGAATCAAAAGTGTGGCTACCCAAGAAATTTCCTCCGGTAATGGTATCAAGAATATATATGTTCCAAGGGGTGGTGCCTACATAAAAATTGCGAAGAAGAACGGAAGTAGATTGCTTCCTAGTGGATCTATTCTGAGCATTGCAAATTCTATGCCAAGCATCTTTTAGATTTTTCTCCCTCCCTTTGTTTAAAATCAAGAACTTAATGATCGGGAGTACTAACAATGATAGGAGGACTAGCCATAACAGCAAAATAAATGATCTAACACACGGACACACGAGAAGCAAGCAAAAAGAGATGAACGGAAAAAGGGCGAACGAAAGATAGGCGAATAAAACGGCAAGGGTGAAGTGGGGGATAGGGAAACGAGAGGCAAATGGCAAATAAGGTAATGCGAGGGATGCGAGTTTGTGATGGGTACTTAGTATGTCTTGAGTTGTGCGTAGATCTCCTCGGCAACGGCGCCAGAAATCTTTCTTGCTACCTCTTGAGCATGCGTTGGTTTTCCCTTGAAGAGGAAAGGGTGATGCAGCAAAGTAGCGTAAGTATTTCCCTCAGTTTTTGAGAACTAAGGTACCAATCCAGTGGGAGACTACACACAAATCACCTAGTACCTGCACAAACAAATAAGAACCTTGCAACCAAGTTTGGACTTCTTTGATCATTGAGCACGCAACACTGCATTGTCGGCGGTCTTGTCCAAGATCCTCATTGCAACAAACTCATCCAACACTTAACTTGAGGACAAGGCGTGAAAGTCCAGCCTTTGACGGAGGACGGAGTACATGGCCTTATGGTAAGGCATCATGGCCTTGAGAAACTTGCGCTTGATCCAATTGTCATACGTATCCTTGCTCCCATGATCTCGGAGTGAGACTGCGAGAGTAGTTAACCTTCGATAGAGCTCTCGAGGTTCTTCATCTTCAATCATGGCAAACTCATCGGCTTCATCTTGCACCACTTCAAAGTTTGAGCGTTGAACGCTTCTGCTTCCCTTGTACAAGGAGACAGCACGCCCACATGCTTCCTTGGCCACGGTGAAGGGTCGGAGATGCGCAATATCTTCGGGAGGAATGTCTTCTTGGAGAATGAAGAGAGCGGACTCATTGAATTGATGATCTGCGGCTTCTATAGGAGTGAAGTTGCTTGGATCGTGCGGGTAGAAACCTTGCTCAATAATTCTCCAAAGATTAGTAGAACTATGATTTAAATGACGTTTAAAGCGATACACCCAAGCGGCAAAATCCTCATTTTTCACAAGCTTAGGAGGACCAACATGATTCATATGCATGGAGGGAACCGGTCCTCCATAGGTAAGGGGAGGTTCAACATGGGCAAATATGCCACTCCCATTCTTACCACTAGACAAAGGAACTTGGTCACTACTAGCTTCCCCCTTATTGGAGTTAGCATCCCTCACCTTGTTGGCGGGATCAACCACTTCCGACCGTGCGGTGGATAATTTAAGGCCTTCAAGAAACACCTTAAACATGCCTTTAACCTCGGTCATCATGGAGGTTTTCAATGTGTCCAAAGCCGCATTGAACTCCTCAAGAGAGACTGAGGATCCCCCATCGGTCGCAGGCAAGGAAGGACTCGCACCGGAGTAATCCTCCCCCATCTGTGGTGCCAACCATACTCTTCGGACAACAAAGTCCTTAATAAATAGACGAGGCACTGATACCAATTGAAAGGATCGATATGGTTGACTAGAGGGGGTGAATAGGCAACTAACAATTTTTAGCTTTTCTTGACCAAATTAAACTTAGCATCAAAATAGGTTGTCTAGATGTGCAACTAGGTGAGCAACCTATATGATGCAACTACAACAAGCACACAAGCAAGCAAGGGATACAACACAATAAATGCTTGCACAAGAAAAGGTAAGAGATAACCAAGAGTGGAGCCAGTGGAGACAAGGATGTGTTACCTAAGTTCCTTCCCTTTGAGAGGAAGTACGTCTCCATTGGAGCGGTGTGGAGGCACAATGCTCCCCAAGAAGCCACTAGGGCCACCGTATTCTCCTCACGCCCTCACACAATGCAAGATGTCGTGATTCCACTATTAGTGCCCTTGAAGGCGGCGACCGAACCTTTACAAACAAGGTTGGGGCTATCTCCAAAACTTAATTGGAGGCTCCCAATGACACCATGAAGCTTCACCACATTGGAATATGGCTCCGCGGTGACCTCAGCCATCTAGGGTGCTCAAACATTCAAGAGTAACAAGATCCGTAAGGGATTAGTGGGGGAATAAAATTTCTCTTGGTGGAAGTGTAGATCAGGGCCTTCTCAATCAATCCCTAGAAAATCAACAAGTTTGATTGGCTAAGGAGAGAGATCGGGCGAAAATGGAGGTTTGAGCATCAATGGAGCTTGGGGAGGGGAGAGGTAGTCTTCTTGGAGAAGAAGACCCCCTTTATATAGTGGGGGCAAAGATCCAACCGTTATCCTCTCTCTCAGCCCGCGAGGCGTGGTACTACCACACAGAGCCACGGTACTACTGCTAAGGGTTGCGGTACTACCGCTTGCGTGGTAGTGACCAGATGAGGGCCTATTGCACGGGGCAACGAGCGGTAGAACCGCCGGAGCGGTACTACCGCATGCCCCTACGGTACTACCATAAGGCGGGCATCAACTGACACTGAAAAATGCACAGACGTAATAAATTACTTCCATAACAACTTCCGATGAGGTTAGGTCAGTGAAAAAGTCCGCTACGGTAGTACCGGACAGCCGTCCCGGTACTACCGCGTAAGGGCGGATGTAAAAAATTACATCCGCGCCTACTTCCGCATGCATCAACGTCAGGGCTGGAGGAAGCGGTACTAGTGCTCACAGGGAGCGGTACTACCGCTCACAGGGAGCAGTACTACCGCTAGCCTCGGAAGCTTTAGCACTTGGCTGCCTTCATATCGCAGAGACATGGATAAACGGATGGTGCTCCATCGAAGCAAGGGAAACGTGGTGCAAAGGAACAGATGTGTACGTGTTGATTCCACCCTAAACTTTTCGAAGCGGACCCCCTCTTAATAGTACGGCTTTCCTACGACTCAAATCCACCGAAAAGAAACGTAGAGAACAGCCATCTTTGATAGGCTCTAAGGGGCACCGAATCTTCTTGTGCCTAGACATGAGATATCTGAAATGCTCAATGCACACGATTAGTCCACAAATGCATTGTCATCAATCACCAAAACCACTTAGGGAGAAATATGCCCTTACACCTTGCCTCTTGAGCAAACAAGTAGTTTGAGAGGTTATCATCGACAAATTTCTTTGAAGAGGATTGAAGCAAAGATATGCATAAATATATTTTCTACATATTGAAATGGCGTGCATAGAAAAAACAAGGCAAAACAGATAGTACCATCATATAGTTGGCTGATGTCTTCTTCATTGCGCAGACAAAGAGTTTGTTATTTTTCCTCGCTAGTTTCTTTATTCTAACAATATTTCTTAGTTTCTTAACTTGACTAATATTCATGGACATCTGGTATCTTCTACATGTGCAAACTGAGTTGAGCAACAGGTCTAAACCGTTGACACCAGGACCAATATGCAAGACCTAAATATTAGAATGTTTTCTATAATTTTGCAATAATGTGCTATAAGCCAAAAGACTATTTGGATGAATCCCGATACTCCTCCTAGGTTGGTCGTCGGCAGTACCCCACCACCCTACCGCCATCGATGCGGCGACTGAATGAAGCTAGAGGCGGAGAAAAATGCACAGTGTGGTCCATGGAGCCCGGACGACACAGTCGCGAGGGCCTAGGCTGGGCCCATGATGATGGTGGTGACAACCACGAAGGCACGTTCATAATCGGGCTGTCGGCTGCAGTGTCAGGCCGCGGTGGCAGTGTCCTGAGGCACTTGCAGCAAAGGACACCACACGGTTCTCATGGTGTTGTAGGGCTAGGGCCTCCACTAGCGTGTTCACCTCCAGCTCGCATCATCATCGCCGCCTTCCATGTCACGCAAGGATGCGTGCCGCCATCGCTGGGCGAGGTTGCCGCTGTGGGTTCGCCGGAACAAGCTCTTTCTCTGCTCCCTCACACTATCCGTGGGTGACGAGGGGGGAATGGGGATAGGGAGAGGGGTGCGCCACTTTTGATCTGATGCATCGAGTGGACACACACGCATTCACTGTCGCCGCCATGGTCCTAGCGAACTCTCTTGTTTTTCTGATGTGGCCATTGGGGTTGCTTTAAGATTCGGGATTTGGATCCAACGGCGTGTGGGCAGTTTGCTGGAACCTGGCTGGTAGCTAACGGGCGCGAGTCGAGATTTCCTTAATTCATTTAAGGGAAACTCTCTGGTTCAACCGACCGATTTCCACCCAATTATCCGCCTCCTGTTCCATGCGACGCATATCTTGCATTGGGGCCACGAACCACTATAGCAAGTGGTTCCTTTTTTTCCTCATCTCCGCAAGGGATGGATAAGAAGGTCACAAGCGCCTGGGCGTGGGCGTTGTTGTCTTCGCAGATGCAGCATAGCCGTAGACGAGGTCGGGCACCGGTGTCACTTGTGTGGCCAGTCGATGTCTACTGGGCAGTCGTAGACAAGGTCAGGCGCGGGTGTCGTCTGCTGCGCAGCTGTAGATGAGGTCGGGCGCGGGCGCCGCTACGGTGCCGCTGCCACTGATTGTCGGTGCCTGCTGGGCAGTCGTGCCCCCGCTGACTTCCTATGTGTCGTCCCCGACCATCACCGGCCGCCTCCCTATTGCAATTGCAATGCCGGAGTTGCAAGCGACGACGATGAACAATACTTGTGCTCCTACGACATGAATCGGTAACATGTGGGGACATTTTTGCACACCATCTTCACTGCCAAATTTTCTACAACATTACCGGTGTTGCAATTTTTTCCCACAACATCACTTATGCTGTAGAAAAGAAAGAACAAAAAATTATGTAACATTACCTATGTTGCAAAAGTCTTTCCGCAGCATCACCTATGTTGCAAAAAAGCGAAGCCCAAAAATATTTCTGCAACATGACATATGTTACAAATGTTTTCCGCAACACAACTTCTGTTACAAATATTTTTACAATAGTATCTATGTTGCAAATATTTTTGCAGCATCACCTATGATCTTTGTTGCAAAAAATATTTCTATAACAAACTCTGTTGTAAATTAAATTCTATAGATGTTTCCGCAACACGATCTTTGTTGCACAAAAAATTCTATAACAAACTCTGTTGCAAAAAAATCTACAGACGTTTCTGCAACATGTTATGTGTTGCAGAGAATTCTACAACATAATCTATATTGAAAAACTTAAAATGCCCGCCAGACATTTGATGACATTGGTGTGAGGTTTTTTTTTCTTTGTGCAACAGGCCTCTTGTTGCCAAGGGAACGAGCTTTTAACGCCCACGGTGCGGCTATATCTCCCACGTGTCGAGGCACGACTTAGAGGCATAACCGCATGGTGGTTTTGTCGCAAGAGGGGTAATCTTCACACAATCCCATGTACTGAATAAGAAAGGGATAAATAGTTTGCTTACAATCACCACGTCACAGAAATAACAAGTTAAGCATACATCATCCAGAGTACAATCAAGGTCCGACTATGGAACAAAAATAAAAGAAGATAACCCCAAATGCTAGATCACCGATCGTCCCAACTGGGCACCACTACTGATTATCCGGAAAAGACACATAACAACGACCAAGATCTTCTTCAAACTCCCACTTGAGCTCGGTTGCGTCACCTGCACTGGTATCATCGGCACCTGCAACTATTTTGGAAGTATTCGTGAGTCACGAGGACTCAACAATCTCAAAATGCTCGTGATCAAGACTATTTAAGCTTATGGGTAGGATGTGGTAATGAGGTGGAGTTGCAGCAAGCGCTAAGCATATATGGTGACTAACTTACGAGTACAAGAGTAAGATGAGAAACTATGCGACAGTCGTTAACTACAAGTGATCAAGAAGTGACCCTGAAACTACTTACGTTCATTCATAACCCAAACCGTGTTCACTTCCCGGACTCCGCCGAAAAGGGACCATCACGGCTACACACGTGGTTGATTCATTTTAGTTAAGTTAAGTGTCAAGTTTTCTACAACCGGATATTAACAAATTCACATCTGCCACATAACCGCGGGCACGGCTCTTGAAAGTTTATACCCTGCAGGGGTGTCCCAACTTAGCCCATCACAAGCTCTCACAATCAACGAAGGATATTCCTTCTCCCGGAATAACCCGATCAGACTCAGAATCCCGGTTACAAGACATTTCGACAATGGTAAAACAAGACCAGCAAGACCGCCCGATGTGCCGACAAATCTCGATAGGAGCTGCACATATCTCATTCTCAGTGCACAACAGATGAACACTACATACAGCAACCGAAAACCCCGGGTGAGGGGGTGGCACCGCAAGTGCCTCTACATTGGACCAACACTTAGAGGAGCACTGGCCTGGGGGGTTAAAATAAAGATGACCCTCGGGAGCGCGACTCCCAAGGGAAATGGTATAGGTGGCAAATGTTACAACCAAGGATGGGCCTTGCTGGAGGAGTTTTATTCAAAGCGGACTGTCAAGGGGGTCCCATAACCCCAACCGTGTTAGGAACGTAAAATCAGGGAACATAACACCGGTATGACGGAAACTAGGGCGGCAAGATGGAACAAAACACCAGGAAAAAAGGCCAAGCCTTCCACCCTTTGCCAAGTATATAGATGCATTAATTAAATAAGAGATAATGTGATATCCCAACATATCCATGTTCCAACATGGAACAAACTGCAGGGCACCTACAACTAGCAACGCTATAAGAGGGGTTGATCAAAATCGGTAACATAGCCAAACAACGGTTTGCTAGGAAGGTGGGTTAGAGGCTTGACATGGCAATATGGGAGGCATGATAAACAAGTGGTAGGTAGCACGACATAGCGATAGAGCGAACAACTAGCAAGCAAAGATAGAAGTGATATCGAGGGTAATGGTCATCTTGCCTGAAATCCCGCTAGGAAGAACGAGTCCATGAAGTAGACGAACCAACGTAGTCGAACGGATCCTCACAAATGCAATGTTACCGGAACTAACACGAAGAAGAACCACCGGAAAGAAGCAAACAACATGGTAAACCAACAAGCATAATCATGGCATGATGCACAATCAAGTATGATGCATGTCCGGTTTAAAGAGGCATGGCATGGCAAAGTGCAAGAAACAATACTACAAGTTAAGTGGAGCTTGATACAATATGCAACGAGTTGCATATTGACGAAACTTCACAACAATTATTCAGTTCTCTCCTGTTTAAACTACTCAACAATATTAAATGTTGTTAAACATGGCAAGAGGTGAAGCATATGTAAACTAAATATTTAGGCAATTTTAAATGAGGCCGAAAATAACAACAACCATTCCGGAAAAACCACATGTGCATATCTAGCAATTTTTAAGCAAACAACAATTTAAATATTTTAAATGTTATTATCGTGATGCGGATGACATATGCAAGTTTTATGAAAATGTTAACGTGCGCATGTTACGAAGCATTTGTCATCGTGGCGGAAACGAAAGGGGTGCCACGGCAACGGCAACGGAAATGATTCCACGACAACATTTCGGTTTCGGTAACTCGATTGAGATGCCGGTGCAAAGGAAAGTGTGGATGTGCAGAACATGCTAGAGACGGTGGGGTGATCCCGGTCATCGGGTTCCCACGGATCGACGGCATGGCAAACAAGGAGGAACGTTCAAGGAACAATTCGAACATGGTGCAAACATAGGGTGCATCTCAAAAAACACATGCATTCGTCCATGGGTCATCGTCTCGGCGGTTATACCTTTGAAGCATGCCTTTTCGGAACGGATCAAGTTCGGAGCGGTGCAGAGGAAGTAGACGTTCTCGGGATGGTCGTAGTGGAAGTAGTCGTTCACGGAAGTCGTGGGAGTCGTGGTACATGTTCGAGAAGCGGTAGAGGTACGGGTCTTCGACAACGATCGTTGTACACGTTCAAATAGTAGTCATACACGTCGACGGTAGTGGTACATGGCGAGGAACTTGACGTCGACGATGCCTTCGAGGGTCGATGGTAGGGGTAGTTGTCGCATCACCGGGCGTAGTCGTACACTTGGTGTCCTTGGGGCATCGGCGATAGTCATACTCGAAGCGGTAATTGGTGAATCCTGGACGGTCTTGGCGGTCTCCGGTGGAGGTGTTTGTTCCTTTGACAAAGGAAAACAATGGCAGCAAAAGGCATCACAGGAGCTAACGGGTGCGGTTGCCTGCGGACGACAGGGACGGCCGGAGATGCAGCAGCAGAACCAAAACAACAACAACAACAACAACAACAACAACAACAACAACAACAACAACAACAACAACAACAACAACAACAACAACAGCAAAGAAGCTGCCGACGGCTGGAGCAGATCGGGCACCGTGGTGCTACGCTCCATTGCGAGCACAAGAGAGGAAGAGGGAATCCAGGGGTCGTCGGCGTCGACCGGTGCTCCGGGAATGTCGAGGAGGCGCTGGCGCGTCGGGGAACTTGAAGGTCTAGGCCTCCGGGTAGCCGCGGAGGTCAGAGGGTGCGGCGACGGGGCCTTGCTGGTGGACGACCGGTGACGAAGGCTAGCCGGGGTGGTCGCCGGCGGCATTGGCGCGGTGGCGAGCTGGCGTAGCGGCGGAGGAGACGGCAGCGAGGCGCGGGGCGGAGGCAGAGGGGATGGGACGAGGCGCAGGTGAGGGAGCTGCTCGGCGGCGCTCGATTCTGGCGGGGTCGAGGGAGGAGCGGGCGGCGGCCTCCGGGCATCGCGAGGGAATGAGGAGGAGGGGTCGGGTCGAGGCACGAGGAGCTCCTCTTGTGTGCTGCGGCGCTGGAGGGAGAGAACGAGAGGAGGAGGTCAGGGGCTCGAGGCCTAGGGTTAGGAAGGAGGTTGGGCCTCAGAGATGGATGGGCCGGCCTAGGAGTCAAGCCCAAGAGGCCAGTGGTGCAGGCCACCCCTCTCTCTCTCTCTCTCTTAGCCTCTCTTTTCATAACAGAATACTAAAGAGAAAGAAAAGGGAAGAAAAGAAAAGGTTAGAGAAAGAGTTTGGGCAAGGGGATTATTTTCCCAGACTCACCAAAAATGAGCTTGATCCCGAAAAAATAGAAGTGGGCACGTGGTTGAAGTTGAATTCAAACTCATTCAAAATTAATTCCAGATGATTTGAATGGGAAGTGAGGTTAGGGAAGGTCCAAAAATGTTGAGACTTTTGGAGGAGCCTCAAAAAATGGAGAAAGAATTATCGGCAAGGTTTGGAGATCAACTCGAAGCAGAAAAAGGCATGGGGAATATTTGCAAGTGTGTTTATGGGTGATTCCAAAAAAATTGGAATATTTGATAATAGCTCCCTATTAATAGTAGGAGACTTTTATATGTTATAAAGAGAATTTCACCATGTGAATTTCCCTCGATTTAAATGGATCTAAGACCCATACAATTTATTTAGTTGAGTTTTAAAAACTAAATGACATGCTGGCATGATGACATGATGCAATGCAAAAATAAATAGAGCAAGCACAAATGAAACACACGGAGGTCACGAAAATATGGAAGTCTTCTAGAGCGTCGGTCTTGGGGTGTCACAACTCTCCTCCACTTACAAGAGATCTCGACCCGAGATTTAAGGATGGCACCAAGGAGAAATGGAAGAGGAAGAGGTAAGACAAAGTTGTTTATTTGACAAATGAGTGAAACCAATGAACCAATGAACGAGTGAAACCAATGAACCTTGAGAGGTTGAAAACTTGAAAGAAGGACACACAGAGTTAAACGGAATTGAGAGCACTCCGGTAGGAAAGAAAAACAAGGAACACCATGTGAATCTTGGAGGTTGCAGAGTTGTGAATGACGAGCACAAAGGACAAGAAGGAATTGAAACCACTCTGGTTGAAACGAGATAAACAAGGAACAAGGAAGAACAAATTCGAACATCACTCTGGTTGAAAAGAGATGCAAGACTTGATAAGATGAAAAGAACTTGAGCAGAGGACACAACACTCATGTTAAATGGATAAGCAAGAAAAAGAACATGATATTTACAAAATGAAATGATGGGTCGAAGAGAGTAACATCACAATGCCTCCAGAACAAATGAGTGGAATGAAAAGAACGGATAAGAGAACATCAACTTCCACCATGACTGAACATGAAGGAGCCTTCCTACGAAGAAGGGTTGAACGGAGTTGTTGAAAAATCAACAAAAAAAAGATATGGTTCCCGTGGATTTATGGAAAACATCTCAAAATTATGAGGTGACGACCAGCCACTAACGGAATCAATCAATTTGATTGAGAACACCAAAGAGATGAAAAACTTCTTCCACCAAGATGATAAAGAGATAACTTGGATCATTGTTAAGCACCACAATTAGCAACATTCCTTAGGGAAGGCTTTAGGTGTAATCTAACCCAAGATAACTCCAATGAAGAGATTGATGGGTTGCAAAGGATCTCCTGAACGAAGAGAAAATGATGGGTTTAAATATCTCATCCGTGACCACTTGCGAATCATGAAATACGAAGGGAAATTGTCAAGAATGACATAAGACCACCTTAAAAGATAATGTACAAAGAATTGCACTTCGGATGCAAGGTGAAGAATGCTTGAACTCCTCCAAAAAAGACATGTGTTGAGCACCCTTTTTAATTTTAAGTATAGCTTGGCGGATCATAACTGCGAGAGAAATCTTGAAGAACAATTGAAGAATTAAAAGAATCCTTGACGAACAACCATGTAGAGTCTCCATGAAGAACTCCGGTAATAAAAGAATGATCAAACGAAAGGAAAGTTGAAAATAACTCCGGGATTAGCCTTGCAATGATTAGATGGAGCTTTGAAATGACATATTTGAAATAACTTGGAGCTCCGGAAAAGAAAAGATGAAGCATCTCGAACCAAGAAATGTGACATGATGAACCACTCTGGAAAGAAGAAACTAGATCACTTGAATGAAACAAAAATAAGAATTACATTAAGCGTATCCTTCACCAATTTAAAATGATGACAAGCCACAGATTTGGCATATTACTTATTCTCGTAGAAAGGTTTAAGAGAGAGATAGCGTAAACTTGAGAAGGTCTTCAACGATCCACCGGTAGGATTGAAACAACGAATAAATAGATACGGTAACCAAGGAAGAGGAATCTTGAGCAAACCGCCGTAAGAATTGAAAATGAAATTAGCAACAACTGTCGCTACACCTATTCAATTGATGAAGGGATGCAGATAGTCTGGGCCTAATACCAAACAGACATCACAGCCAAACCTAAACATCTAAGAACTAAGGTCCCAACCAGGACGCCTGCCGGGTATGGGGCACCTACCAGTCCGGCGCACTCCTCAACCAGGACGCCTGCCGGGTATGAAGCCGCCGCAGCCACCTGCCACCAATCCATCTTCAAAGCTGTACTGTTGCATGTACCGTGCCAGGTCTATCTGCCATCGACGCCACCACGACGTCCGACAACCTCGTCCTCCTGCGCGAGTCCATCCTCCCACAGCAAACTCCGAATCTGCACTGCGCCACACCGTCAAGATCCGTCACCATCGGTGTGTAGGATGAATCACCGCTCCACCAAAGAATCCGTCTTCTGGTCCCCCAATCACGTGTGTACCTCCAAGAATGACGCCCCCAAGGAAGGAACGACACCAAAGCGCCGCCGTCATCCAATCATCCGATTTAGGGTTTCCCCGGAGATAGCAGAGAGTGGCCTTGAACTTCTCCACGGCGATGCCTTCAAAAAAGGAACGATGCAGATAGCGCCGCCATCGCCGGCCTTAGCAGACGCCGAAGACAAGTTTTCACCCAGATCAGTTCGAAGGGATCCAACTTTCGTGCACGGGCTGCCGTCACCACCAGCACCACCAGGCAGAACCCTGGAGCACCGGCAGATCAGCGAGCCGCCGGCACCACCGCATCCAGATCGCCGGCCACGCCGGGACGCTGCCATCCCCCGCGCCGTCCGGGTCAAAGAAGGAGTCACCGACCGCGCACAGGGACCACCACTGCCTACACATGCCGGAGCATCACCGAGAGCCCAGCGCCCGCCACCGCTTGCCGAGGGCCGCCGCCGCGCGCCACGAGCGGACTCCCACACACACCAGAAGAAACCGCAAGTGTGAGCCCTGCCGTCGCCCCAAGCCCGCGCCGGCGCGCCCCTCCTCCAGCGTGCCGCCAAAAACCGCCGCGATCCGCCCGTGTCAGATCTAGCGAGTCATGGGAGAAGAGATCCCACCGCCGCCGATGCCGACCGGGCTTTGCCCGGCGGCAGCGAGGAAGAGAGATCGGGGGAGGGACGAGGACGCGGCGGCGCTAGGGTTCCCCCCGGTCGCCGCGCAGGGGCGACACGGGAGGAGTCGGGAGGAGATCATCTTTCCTTCTTGCTTTGACGTACGTACATCATTTCCTCTCATCTCAAGTACATATAGACAAAGCTACCTACGCGGCTACGCCCACTTCTTCCTCCCTCCTTCGTCTGCTTTACTGAAGTGGAGAAATGCATGTCTAGTAGTGATCGTTTCGTGTAAGTAGGCAGTATCCGTTTTGGGCATGTTGGCTACTTGAGGAACGCAGAGGCCCCTTACGTGTCGACCTCCCTGCGGTGTGTTTGCTGCGCGAAAGTGCCAGCTGAATTTCAACACAAGTCGGAACTCATGCCACACCTAGCAAGTGGATGCACAGAAGACGGCATGCACCTCGACACCGCAGGGAAGATCGTCGAAGGAGTGAGTTTGTATATGGTCAAACTTCTAAAGTTTCCCGGAAGATCGTCAAGGGGGTGATCATGAAAGGGCGGAAGACCTCGTCTAGTAGTTTAGGCCAGGATTTTTAGTCCTCTCGCAGGGGTGGCCGTTTAGCAGGGTGCTGGCGCTTCATCTTTGAAGCCATGTCAACTGAAATATTCTAATGAAATTCGAGCTTTGATCATCATACACAGAAACTTGCAGGTATTGTCTTATTGTCTTGATCTAGCATCATGGAGAACGAATCATCTAGAGTTGGTTTTCCGGGCTCTGGTCTTTCTCGAGTTCGTTCACAACAAAGTTTGCCAGGCGGTAAAGGTTTTTCTTTCTTTCTCAAGTCATTACGCCTCTAAAACTTTTGAAGATCTCCACAACAAAGCACAGGGTGTCTTGTAATTTTTATGTAAGTAGTCTCTCCCACTACGCACTTATTTCTATCTAGATAAAGCTTCTCCCACATAAAGACACATCGTCATACATGTCGATGCCATTAGTTTTAGATTTCTTGTACGGATGCAGAAACACAGTTCAAGCAAGTATAGAACACACGCACGAGACATGACATTATCATGGAGGCCGAATAATCTAGCTACTCCGTCTTGGAGGAACCAATGACTGCAACCTGAGCTTCAATGCAGCACTTTGTCTTCACGAGATAACCTTTTGAGGAGTCCTTGAAGTCTTCCAGCGATATGAACTTCTCCCATCCCCATGTCAAGGCGCGATTGTTGAACGGCAAACTGCCTACCCCCCCTTGACTGCAACCTGAGCTTCAATGCAGCACTTTGTCTTCACGAGATAACCTTTTGAGGAGTCCTTGAAGTCTTCCAGCGATATGAACTTCTCCCATCCCCATGTCAAGGCGCGATTGTTGAACTGCAACCTGCCTAACCTTGTTTATAAGCTGAACAATCTAGTTGCAGTTCAAGCAAGAAGCAAAAAAAAGAAATCTTTACAGCCACGACAAACAACAATGCTTGCATCATTATGACGGCATCAAATGGTCACAATGTATAGCAGCTCAAATTATTATCACACGAGTGGCCAGTAAGAAGCACAAAATAAACCCTTACTTGAACCAGTAACACATGAGTTGTCAATAAGTCTTGCCTCCTTGGATTTCAGACTCTGCCCGTGGTTTGAGCTGCCTGAAACGACAACAATCCTTGCATCAGTAATAGCACCAGAGGATCACAATAGAAGCTCAAATTACAACTACAGGCCGCAACCCGGGAGACAAAAAGGCGACAATGATTGATCCGTTAGATTAGTGCAGTATTGTCAATGAATGCGATGTACTGTTGTTCTTCTAGCTTTGTACACACGAATATGATGAAGAATGGCAAATTTAGCTGTGCTAGAATTACTCAGCAAATGGGTTAAGATTTCTACTTGCTTCTTCCCAGGGACTTTGGACAGACGCAAACCTTTTTTTTTTGCGATCTTGGACTGAGGCAAACTGATGGAAGAAAGTCCAAGTAGTACTGGGAATTTCCTAACATACATATGATGGTTACTTTGGCTAAACAGGAGGTGAATGAAAAGGATGAACATCTTCTTTTGTTTTTTGTGAATGAGGATGAACATCTTCTTTGGTTGTCTTTCAGTAAAATAATTCAGTACTTAATATATGATTTTGTGAACAGTCTGAACCTTGTTTATAAGATGAACCATCTAGGCCAATTCAAGTAAGAGGCAGAAAAGAAAAAGGGACTTGAAAGAAATCCTTACAGCCACCAGAAAAAAGTGATGCTTGCACCAGTATCACAACAGATAACATGATATAGCAGTTCAAACAAATTATTATCACAAGTTGCCCAGTAAGAAGCAAAAGTAAGCTAGTTCAAAAGAAATCCTTACTGCTGGCGCCGGTAACACAGGAGTTGCCCATAGCTCTTGCACTTCCTCTCTCCAGGGATCCTCTGCAATCGAAATCAATCACAATGTCATTAATCAACAATATATACTCTCCGTTAAGAACATACAGATTTTACCCGCAAAAAAAGAAGAACATACAGAGTTGTGGCACTTTAGAAACGAACGAACATGACAATCTCAAAAGGCAGTGCAGATCTCAACCAAATAATTACCGCCAAAACGGGAAATGGAGATCAAGAGTACAGCCGAAAGAAGGAAATTGTACGTAATAAAGAGATGGCAAGCAAGCCTTCCAAAAAAATATGGCAAGTTCGCCTCTTTACTTTTCTTCTCCCAACC
Source organism: Triticum urartu (assembly GCF_056163025.1). Classification (NCBI taxonomy): domain Eukaryota; kingdom Viridiplantae; phylum Streptophyta; class Magnoliopsida; order Poales; family Poaceae; genus Triticum; species Triticum urartu. Next base: position 116,204,199 of record NC_141873.1, read on the forward strand.
TCGCACTCACAGTATGAAATTAGATCTGTGCAATTAGAGACAAAAGAACATGGTAATCTTGGAAGGCAGTGAAGGCCTCAACCAAAATAACTGTTGGTGAACGGAGAGGACCGAAAAAGAAGATCAAGATAGAGCTCCACAAACCAAGCAGGCTGGAAAGAAATGGAGCGCCTCAATCTTGATCTGTAAAAAAAGCCGTATAAGAAAACGCAGGAGCTTGCGTTGGAAAACACCCAAAAAAACAGATTGCAAGTTCCCCCGTTCCATTTCGTCTCCCAGCTCACAGTAATAACGTACGTCGAAGAGACGAAAGGGCTGGCGGTCGGGGGTGGGGTCGGGGTCGGAGGCGGAGCGTACCTCTCGCAGACGACGCGGTGCCTTAGTTGTTGCAGACGAAGCAGCAAGGGTTTTATGAAGGTAGGGGTGGAAATTGGTAACGGATAATCCGAAATATCCGATATTCGTATTTGAGAAAATGCCTATTCGTATCCGAAACATCCGTATCCGGACCAAAATGGAAATGGAAATTATCCATATCTGAATTTATTAAACAAATAAAAAATAAAATATGGTAAGAGATTTTGAGACAAATATGGATATGGAAGTGGATATATCCGTATCCGAATAAGATTATGGGAGGTAATTTTCAAAATTCTAGACCCAATATTCCAATTATCCAACATAAAAGCCAAATAAGTGGTCAAATTTTACTATTTATATGATTAAACTTATAAATTACTATGCATTACAATAGTATTTATTAATAAACCTATTTATCATTGACTTATTGTATGTCACAAGTTGATTATTTCAGGTCACATAGGTATCGACTAATTTACTTAAGCAATATGTTAATATTATTCGTATCCGTTCCGAATCAAGAAAATATCCGATACGTATCCGTATTCGAATAATATCCGAGCCGCATCCGTATCCGATAACATCCGTATTCGGATTCGTATTCGTTTTGAAAATATGAAAATGGAAGTGGCAAGAGCACTATCCGATCCGCATCCGATCCGTTTCCACCCCTATATGGAGGTGATGGGTCTGATTGGGCGGAGTCCGTGGGGCTCGGGCAGCTCAATTATGCTACACTTACAGAATGAATGCTATAGAGTACATACACAAAGGTTACGCCGTTACGGGCAGGCTGCGTTGCGCTGCCATTCCGTGATTTTTCGTTGTGTCCCCGTAGTCCTGGCCATGGGCAGCCCGTCCCGGACGGCTCGAAAAAGCCCGACCCGGTTGGGCTGGGCCTAGGCCCGTCATATTCGCCGTTTAAGGAAGACGCCCGGCCCGAGGCCCGGCGGGCTTTTAGCATGATGGGCCGGGCTCAGGCCTGATTTAGGCCCAACGGTCGGGTCGGGTCGGGTTCGAGCATGGGATTTTGCATAGGGCTTTGGTAGGCCCGGTCTGGCCCGATAGATGGCTAGGTATATGGGGCTGTTTTGTTGCTACCTTGAGAAAAATCTGCCTAGCCAGAGGGAAGGCGGACACTAGCCTGAACCTTGTTTGGTTGGCAGTCTGAGCACTCTTATAGCTAACCTGACCTAAGTACACAGACACACAATTAGCCGGAGTCAGGCCACCAAAATCGGAGGCCTGAGCTTCAGGCACGCACATGCAAATATATTTTAATGGTTGATCAGTGTGCTTTATTCACCCATAGTGCATGCAGCTAGCAATCATTGCACCTATCATTTTTTATTTTCTCAGGCTCAGGCACGAACCAAACAGCACTTGGTCGAAGCTGCCTAGTCGAGTTAAAAGCACAGCAATCTCAGGCTACACTCAGGCATGTAATTTTCTCAGGCATGGTGCTCAGGGCACCAACCAAACAGCCCCTATGTCCCCACGTCGTGATTTCGATCGAGCTAACCCAAAGGTGCCACATTTGTCCGTAAACTTCAATCCATAAGCAGGTGTCCGTAGCCGTTGCAACTATGGCCATAAGAGCATCTATAGTAGACCCCTTAAAAACGGTCAAATTCGTAAAAAAAATAACGCATTTACAGTTTATGTCGTAAAAAGGGTACCTAGGAGATCTCGTAAAGTTCGATCGACCCTTAAGGGGTCTGCTAGAGATGCTTTAAGGCCAACTCCAACACACGACCCCAAACATACGTCGTTTTATATGGATTTTGTCCGTTTGGGTGGGTTGAAGGCGCGCTGGCCAGCCGTGCCTGACCAAATCTGACTAGTGCACCAACCGGCCAGCGCATTTCGTCCGGGCGCCAAAACTATTTGCAAGAAAATAAAATCTAAAATTAGGGGTCGGGGCCATAGTCATGCCATCGGCCATAGTTCTTGCCAGCCAGAGTGCCAGCGGCTGGTATACATGCCAATCAACAAAAAATCGCCTCGAGTTCATGTCAACACACCTGTCAGCACACAAAAGCAGTCATAGTTTTTGCATCGCGGCCCTAGTTCATGCCTGCACACAATTCCGGCATACAAAATGATGGCGCTCTCGGCCATAGCTCAATCATCTAGCTCAAGCATCTCCTTTTGCTTCTTCTCACCGTGGCCTTCTCCTTGGGGACACCTTTGCTCAAGTCAAACGTCATGATCTCCACCTCCTTTGCCATGAAAGCGAGTGCAACCTCTTTTGCTTTGGTCTTTGCATTGTTCGCCTCAATCTCGAGCTTCTTGGTTTGGATGTTCACCTCGATCTCGAGTTTCTTCTTTTGTATCTCAATGTAAACCTTCATTCTCTTCTCTTCCTCTTGGTGCTTCCTCTCCTCCCTTGCTTACTTTTGGGTCATCATGCCTTGCAAAGACCAAAGCACGATGTAAATCGAATGTAAAACGAATGTCGCCACATCACGCTTCCCGTCCACCTTGGAGTTGGTCTTGCCCCTTGATCGCTTCTCCCCTTCTTCATGATCAACCACGGTCGTCGGCCCTCCATTCTTATTTTGGGCGGCATATTGCTCCTTGAACTTGGGGCAATTCCAAATGATCGTCCAATAATGAGTGAGGGTGAATGGCTTGTTTCTATGTTGTGCCTTGAAAGCTTCCAAAGTTCGGAATGCGTACAAATAAAAGTGATAGCCATAATGTAATAGTGAAGGGCACAATGCAACATACATGAAAGTGCATATGAACAAAGAGAACAAATTGTATACCATGTCGCTCACGCCTAGGCCACTCACGGGATGGCCTTGGATGCTCTCAAGGGTGGCACAAAACTTGTTGCATTCTTGTTGGATGAACCCCCACCTCTTTTGGATTGAATCGACGCAACGGTTGCTCGAAAACTTGTAGGGCGGTAACTTCTAAAGGAAATATGACCTAGAGGCAATAATAAAGTTGTTATTTTATATTTCCTTATTGATGATAAAGGCTTATTATTCATGCTAGAATTGTATTGATCGCAAACTTAAATACATGTGTGAATACATAAACAAATACCGTGTCCCTAGTAAGCCTCTACTAGACTAGCTCATTGATCAAAGATGGTTAAGATTTCCTAACCATAGACATGTGTTGTCATTTCATAACGGGATCACATCATTAGGATAATGATGTGATTGACAAGACCCATCCGTTAGCTTAGAAAATTGATCGTTCAATTTATTGCTATTGCTTTCTTAATGTCAAATACATATTCCTTCGACTATGAGATTATGCAACTCCCGGATACCGGAGGAATACCTTGTGTGCTATCAAACATCACAACATAACTGGGTGATCATAAAGATGCTCTACAGGTATCTCCGAAGGTGTTTCTTGAGTTCGCATAGATCGAGATTAGGATTTGTCGCTCCGAGTGTCGGAGAGGTATCTCTGGGCCCTCTCGGTAATACACATCATAAGAAGCCTTGCAAGAAAAGTGACTAAGGAGTTAGTTACGAGATGATGTATTAGAAAACGAGTAAAGAGACTTGCTGGTAAGGAGATTAAACTAGGTATGAAGATACCGACGATCGAATCTCGGGCAATTAACATACCGATGGACAAAGGGAATTACGTATGTTGTCATAAGGTTCGACCGATAAAGATCTTCGTAGAATATGTTGGAGCCAATATGGGCATCCAGGTTCCACTATTGGTTATTGACAGGAGAGGTGTCTCCGTCATGTCTACATAGTTCTCGAACCTATAGGGTCTGCACGCTTAACGTTCATTGACGATGTAGTGTTATATGAGTTATATGATTTGGTGACCGAATGTTGTTTGGAGTCCTGGATCAGATCACGGACATGGCGAGGAGATCCAAAATGGTCCGGAGGTAAAGATTGATATATAGGACGATGATATTCGGACACCGAAAGAGTTTGGGAGTGCACCGAGTAGTCATTGGATCGCCGGAAGGGGTTCAGGACACCCCCGGTAGGTGTATGGGCCGAATGGGCCAAGGGGGGACAGACTAGCCCACAAGGGAGCTGGCGCGCCCCTCTCCTCGGCCGCCGACCCTAGGGAAGGAAAGGGGGGAGGGATAGCCCCTCCTGCCTTCCCCTTCTCATGGGAGAAAGGAAAGGGGGCACCTCCCTCCCCTGCCTTTCCCCGCTCACCTAATATGGAAAGGGGGCGCGGCTTGGGGAGGACCCTAGGTAGGATTCGGCCTACTTGGGGCGCCTCCTTGGCTGCTCCTCCGTCCCCCACCTATATATATGTGGGAGCGGGGTGCCACACATAACAACGACAATCTCTTAGCCGTGTGCGGCGCCCCCTCCATAGTTTCACCCCTCGGTCATATTTTCGTAGTGCTTAGGCGAAGCCCTACGGAGATAGCATCACCACCACCGTTATCACGCCATCGTGCTGCCGGAACTCATCCACTACTTCACCGTCTTGCTGGATCAAGAAGCAGAGGACGTCACCGAGCTGAACGCGAAGGTGTCGTACATTCGGTAGTTGATCGGTTGGATCACGAAGAAGTTCAACTACATCAATCGCGTTAACAAACGCTTCCTCTTACAATCTACGAGGGTACCTAGACACATTCTCCCCTTGTCGTGGTTCTAAGTCTGACAGTAAAGTAGGGGGTAGGAATGTAGAGGCAAGATCCTAGCTACGGTGAGATTGTGCACGCAAGATGTACGAGTTCAGGCCCTTCGCGGTGGAAGTAATAGCCCTATGTCTCGGTTCCCGGAGGCTCGGTCGATTGGATTATGTGTGAAGTTACAGGGGATGCGAACCCTTGTCCCAGTGGAGGGGGGCGGCTTATATAAAGTGCGCCAGGACCCCGGCCAGCCCACGTTACAAGGGTTCAATGTACATAAAGAGGAGACGTTACTGGTAACATCAGCATTAAAGTGATATAAATGACCCTTAAGACTACGGAGTGAACGCCTGATTGTTGCCATCCTGAGTGGCCTTTGATCTTCTACGCTCCGAGTGGTTTGTGATGTGGTCGAATGGAATTGGGTTATCCGAGTGGACCTCATGGTCGAGTGGGTTGCACCTTGAAGTAATTCCAGTCGGTAAAATTTGCTGTCTTTTGGATGTCTTTAACTATAGGGCAGTGTCCTTGGGAAGGGTGCTTAGATCAGGTCTATTGTCCTACCACAGGTACACGGCACCGTCATTAGCCCCCGAATGGTTCTGGGTTCGAGTGGAAAATGAAGTTGACAATGGTTCCGATCCAACCTTTACGTTGAGGAAGCATATGAGTGGATTGGTAAACCATGCAACGGCTTCGACTTCGTCTTCCAGTCGCCTTGAGCCATTCAGAAGTTGTCAAGTGAAGTTTCTACGGATGAGTTTTGAATGTTAGTGTTGCACGAAATCTTCGGTGTGATTGGCTGCTCTGCCGTTCCCGGATCTGGCGGGATGCGAAATTTGGGGAAGTGCGCGGGACGGAGAGGGCCGTGGTAATCAAAGCAGAATAGGCAGGGGCTCCTCGATCTCCACGCCACCTTTTTCGCCACGTATTGCGCGCGCCTGTTGTGGGATTTAACAGGATTGCCTGGGTCCACCGATCAGCCACTCGGGGAGTGGGGCCATAGAAGGCGCTGAGGCCGCTGCCTTTGCACTGTGCGCTCCATTCTCATCCTCCTTCCTCTGCTCCCCATTGCTTCCGCCCCCGCTCTCGGCGCTGCCGCCCACCTCAAGCTCGCTCCACCGCAATGGGGAAGGACAAGACCGCCACTCTGGAGCGCGCGAAGAAAGCGAAGGCGTAGGCGAAGGGGAAGAAGACGAGCCGGGGCGGGTCATCATCCAGGGCGACTGGATCCGGTCGACCATCGTGAAAGAGGACATGGAGGATCTGGTTGACGGAGGGCTGATCGCCAACGAGTCATGGCGGCTTCCGAGGGACGAGACCGAGCCGCGACCGCAAGAGGGTGAGTGCATACTACTCGCGACCCACGTTGACCGCGGTTTTCTCTGCCCCCATCCTTTCTTCCGGGGTTTTCTGAATTTCTTTGGAGCTCAACTTCATCACTTTTCCCCCAACACTATCACATACCTCGCTGCCTATGTATCTATGTGCGAGAACTTTCTAGGTTGTCGACCACACTGGGGCCTCTTCAAACATATTTTCACCTGCCGCTCTCAGTCGGTTAAAAAGGCCAATCCGAGTGATGAGAGGACACACGTGATTCAGATGTGTGGGGGATTAGGGATTCAGATGAGGAATAAAATCACTTTCCCTGCCATGATTCTTCCCGAGTCTGTTAGGGGGTGGCAGTCGACCTGGTTCTATTGTAAAGATGAACCGAGTCCTGGCCAGTCGACTAGTCTTCCTCCATATTCCACTGAGCGAGTAGAGAAGCCTTCTTCGTTGAGAGTGACTCCAGAGGAGAAATAGGAGGTTGCTATGCTGGCCGAGCGAGTGGTCCAACTTGTCCGTGATGGCATGACTGGTATGGATTTGCTAGAAGCTTTTCTGAGTCGACGCATTCAGTCGCTCCAAGCTCGTGACCACCCAACGTGGTTGTACTCGGGTGTTGAGGATAGCACTCGGATCCACCCGGAGGAAGTCAGTGAAGAGATGGTGGAGCTGTGGTTACAAGGCATCACTGGGAATAAAGACAACCCCAGGGGGTCCAGAAGGGTTCCTCCACTCGACAACACCATTAAGCCTGACAAGGTTTGATTCTTTCCTTCCGAGTGTATTTTGCTATGATATGTGTTATCTTTTGAAAGTGACTAATATCCACTCAACTCTATCCTTTGCAGATCTTCACTGAACTGTACTCGATGCCCAATGGAGAGCAAGAGCAAGAGGGAGAGGCGAGCGGGGCTGGCAGTGGTGACTGGTGTTGGAAATATGCCCTAGAGGCAATAATAAAAGCATTATTATTATATTTCCTTGTTCATGATAATTATCTTTATTCATGCTATAATTGTGTTATCCGGAAATCGTAATACATGTGTGAATAATAGACACCAACATGTCCCTAGTAAGCCTCTAGTTGACTAGCTCATTAATCAACAGATAGTCATGGTTTCCTGACTATGGACATTGGATGTCATTGATAACGAGATCACATCATTAGGAGAATGATGTGATGGACAAGACCCAATCCTAAACATAGCACAAGGTCGTATAGTTCGTTTGCTAGAGTTTTCCAATGTCAAGTATCTTTTCCTTAGACCATGAGATCGTGTAACTCCCGAATACCGTAGGAGTGCTTTGGGTATACCAAACGTCACAACGTAACTAGGTGACTATAAAGGTATACTACGGGTATCTCCGAAAGTGTCTGTTGGGTTGACACGGATCAAGACTGGGATTTGTCACTCCGTATGACGGAGAGGTATCACTGGGCCCACTCGGTAATGCATCATCATAATGAGCTCAAAGTGACCAAGTGTTTGGTCACGGGATCATGCATTACGGTATGAGTAAAGTGACTTGCCGGTAACGAGATTGAACGAGGTATTGGGATACCGACGATCAGATCTCGGGCAAGTAACATACCGATTGACAAAGGGAATTGTATACGGGGTTGCTTGAATCCTCGACATCGTGGTTCATCCGATGAGATCATCGAGGAGCATGTGGGAGCCAACATGGGTATCCAGATCCCGCTGTTGGTTATTGACCAGAGAACGATCTCGGTCATGTCTACATGTCTCCCGAACCCGTAGGGTCTACACACTCAAGGTTCGGTGACGCTAGGGTTGTAGGGATATGTATATGCAGTAACCGAATGTTGTTCGGAGTCCCGGATGAGATCCCGGACGTCACGAGGAGTTCCGGAATGGTCCGGAGGTAAAGAATTATATATAGGAAGTGCTATTTCGGGCATCGGGACAAGTTTCGGGGTCCGGTATTGTACCGGGACCACCGGAAGGGTCCCGGGGATCCACCGGGTGGGGCCACCTGTCCCGGGGGGCCACATGGGCTGTAGGGGGTGCGCCTTGGCCTACATGGGCCAAGGGCACCAGCCCCAAGAGGCCCATGTGCCTAGGGTTTCAAGGAGGGAAGAGTCTCAAAGGGGGAAGGCACCCCTAGGTGCCTTGGGGAGGAGGGATTCCTCCCCTTGGCCGCACCCCCCTAGGAGATTAGATCTCCTAGGGTCGGCGCCCCCCCCCTTGGCCCTCCTATATATAGTGGGGAGATGGAGGACTTCTTACCTTGATCTTTGGTGCCTCCCTCTCCCTCTCCAACACATCCTCCTCCTCCATAGTGCTTGGCGAAGCCCTGCCGGAGTACTGCAGCTCCATCAACACCACGCCGTCGTGCTGCTGCTGGAGCCATATTCCTCAACCTCTCCTTCCCCCTTTCTGGATCAAGAAGAAGGAGACGTTACGCTAACCGTACGTGTGTTGAACGCGGAGGTGCCGTCCGTTCGGCGCTAGGATATCCGGTGATTTGGATCACGTCGAGTACGCCTTCCTCATCCCCGTTCTTTGAACGCTTCCGCGCGTGATCTGCAAAGGTATGTAGATGCAATCCAATCACTCGTTGCTAGATGAACTCCTAGATGGATCTTGGTGAAACCGTAGGAAAATTTTTGTTTTCTGCAACGTTCCCCAATAGTGGCATCATGAGCTAGGTCTATGCGTAGTTCTCTTGCACGAGTAGAACACAATTTGTTGTGGGCGTTGATGTTGTCAACTTTCTTGCCGCTACTAGTCTTATCTTGCTTCAACGGTATTGTGGGATGAAGCGGCCCGGACCAACCTTACACGTATGCTTACGTGAGACCGGTTCCACCGACTAACATGCACAAGTTGCATAAGGTGGCTGGCGGGTGTCTGTCTCTCCTACTTTAGTTGGAGCGGATTCGATGAAAAGGGTCCTTATGAAGGGTAAATAGAAGTTGACAAATCACGTTGTGGCTTTCAGTAGGTAAGAAAACGTTCTTGCTAGAACCCTACTTCAGCCACGTAAAACTTGCAACAACAATTAGAGGACGTCTAACTTGTTTTTGCAGCAAGTGCTTTGTGATATGATATGGCCAAAGTTGTGATGAATGATGAATGATCTATATGTGATGTATGAGATGTTCATGCTATTGTAATAGGAATCACGACTTGCATGTCGATGAGTATGACAACCGGAAGAAGCCATAGGAGTTGTCTATATTTTTTTGTATGACCTGCGTGTCATTGAGAAACGCCATGTAAATTACTTTACTTTATTTCTAAACGCGTTAGCCATAGTAGTAGAAGTAATAGTTGGCGAGCAACTTCATGGAGACACGATGATGGAGATCATGATGATGGAGATCATGGTGTCATGCCAGTGACAAGATGATCATGGAGCCCCAAGATGGAGATCAAAGGAGCTATGTGATATTGGCCATATCATGTCACTATTATTATTTGATTGCATGTGATGTTTATCATGTTTTTCATCTTGTTTGCTTAGAACGACGGTAGTAAATAAGATGATCCCTCATAATAATTTCAAGAAAGTGTTCCCCCTAACTGTGCACGGTTGCGACAGTTCGTTGTTTCGAAGCACCACGTGATGATCGGGTGTGATAGATTCTAACGTTCACATACAACGGGTGTAAGACAGATTTACACATGGAAAACACTTAGGTTGACTTGACGAGCCTAGCATGTACAGACATGGCCTCGGAACACAGAAGACCGAAAGGTCGAGCATGAGTCGTATAGAAGATACGATCAACATGAAGATGTTCACCGACGTTGACTAATCCGTCTCACGTGATGATCGGACACGGCCTAGTTAACCCGGATCATGTTATACTTAGATGACTAGAAGAGGGATGTCTATCTAAGTGGGAGTTCATTGAATAATTTGATTAGATGAACTTAATTATCATGAACTTAGTCTAAAATCTTTACAATATGTCTTGTAGATCAAATGGCCAACGTAGTCCTCAACTTCAACGCGTTCCTAGAGAAAACCAAGCTGAAAGACGATGGCAGCAACTACACAGACTGGGTCCGGAACCTGAGGATCATCCTCATAGCTGCCAAGAAAGATTATGTCCTACAAGCACCGCTAGGTGACACACCTATTCTCCCTGCAGAACAAGACGTTATGAACGCTTGGCAGGCACGTACCGATGACTACTCCCTCGTTCAGTGCAGCATGCTTTACAGCTTAGAACCGGGGCTCCAAAAGCGTTTTGAGAGACACGGAGCGTATGAGATGTTCGAGGAGCTGAAAATGGTTTTCCAAGCTCATGCCCGGGTCGAGAGATATCAAGTCTCCGACAAGTTCTTCAGCTGTAAGATGGAGGAAAACAGTTCTGTCAGTGAGCACATACTCACTATGTCTGGGTTGCATAACCGCTTGACTCAGCTGGGAGTTAATCTCCCGGATGACGCGGTCATTGACAGAATCCTTCAGTCGCTTCCACCAAGCTACAAGAGCTTTGTGATGAACTTCAATATGCAGGGGATGGAAAAGACCATTCCTGAAGTATTTGCAATGCTGAAATCAGCAGAGGTAGAAGTCAAAAAGGAACATCAAGTGTTGATGGTGAATAAAACCACTAAGTTCAATAAAGGCAAGGGTAAGAAAACCTTCAAGAAGGACGGCAAGGGAGTTGCCGCGCCCGGCAAACAAGCTGCTGGGAAGAAGCCAAAGAATGGACCCAAGCCCGAGACTGAGTGCTTTTATTGCAAGGAAAGTGGTCACTGGAAGCGGAACTGCCCCAAATACTTAGCGGACAAGAAGGCCGGCAAAACGAAAGGTATATGTGATATAGATGTAATTGATGTGTACCTTACCAGTACTCGTAGTAGCTCCTGGGTATTTGATACCGGTGCAGTTGCTCACATTTGTAACTCAAAGCAGGAGTTGCGGAATAAGCAGAGACTGGCGAAGGACGAGGTGACGATGCGCGTCGGGAATGGTTCCAAGGTCGATGTGATCGCCGTCGGCACGCTGCCTCTTCATTTACCTACGGGATTAGTTTTGAACCTCAATAATTGTTATTTAGTGCCAAGTTTGAGCATGAACATTGTATCCGGATCTCGTTTAATATGAGATGGCTAATCATTTAAATCCGAGAATAATGGTTGTTCTATTTATATGAGAGATATGTTTTATGGTCATGCTCCGATGGTAAATGGTTTATTCTTAATGAATCTCGAGCGTATTGCTACACATGTTCATAGTGTGAGTACCAAAAGATGTAAGATTGATAATGATAGTCCCACATACTTGTGGCACTGCCGCCTTGGTCACATAGGTGTCAAACGCATGAAGAAGCTCCATGCTGATGGACTTTTAGAGTCTCTTGATTACGAATCATTTGACACGTGTGAACCATGCCTCATGGGTAAAATGACCAAGACTCCGTTCTCAGGAACAATGGAGCAAGCAACCAACTTATTGGAAATCATACATACTGATGTGTGCGGTCCAATGAGTGTTGAGGCTCGCGGTGGCTATCGTTATGTTCTCACCCTCACTGATGACTTGAGTAGATATGGGTATGTCTACTTAATGAAACACAAGTCTGAGACCTTTGAAAAGTTCAAAGAATTTCAAAGTGAGGTTGAGAATCAACGTGACAGGAAAATCAAGTTCCTGCGATCAGATCGTGGAGGAGAATACTTGAGTCACGAGTTTGGTACACACTTAAGAAAATGTGGAATAGTTTCACAACTCACGCCGCCTGGAACACCTCAGCGTAATGGTGTGTCCGAACATCGTAATCGCACTCTATTAGATATGGTGCGATCTATGATGTCTCTTGCCGATTTACCGCTATCTTTTTGGGGCTATGCTTTAGAGACTGCCGCATTCACTTTAAATAGGGCTCTGTCGAAATCCGTTGAGACGACACCGTATGAATTATGGTTTGGGAAGAAACCTAAGCTGTCGTTTCTAAAAGTTTGGGGATGCGATGCTTATGTCAAGAAACTTCAACCTGAAAAGCTCGAACCCAAATCGGAAAAATGCCTCTTCATAGGATACCCTAAAGAAACTATTGGGTATACCTTCTACCTCAGATTCAAAGGCAAGATCTTTGTTGCCAAGAATGGGTCCTTTCTGGAGAAAGAGTTTCTCTCGAAAGAAGTAAGTGGGAGGAAAGTAGAACTTGATGAAGTATTACCTCTTGAACCAGAAAATGGCGCAACTCAAGAAAATGTTTCTGAGGTGCCTGCATCGACAAGAGAGGAAGTTAATAATGATGATGATCAAGATACTTCTGATCAAGCTCCTACTGAAATTCGAAGGTCCACAAGGACACGTTCCGCACCAGAGTGGTACGGCAACCCTGTCTTGGAAATCATGTTGTTAGACAACGGTGAACCTTCGAACTATGAAGAAGCGATGGCGGGCCCGGATTCCGACAAATTGCTAGAAGCCATGAAATCCGAGATAGGATCCATGTATGAAAACGAAGTATGGACTTTGACTGACTTGCCCATTGAGCGGCGAGCCATAGAAAATAAATGGATCTTTAAGAAGAAGACAGACGCGGATGGTAATGTGACCATCTATAAAGCTCGGCTTGTCGCTAAGGGTTATCGACAAGTTCAAGGGGTTGACTATGATGAGACTTTCTCACCGGTGGCGAAGCTAAAGTCCGTCCGAATCATGTTAGCAATTGTCGCATTCTATGATTATGAGATATGGCAAATGGACGTCAAAACGGCATTCCTTAATGGTTTCCTTAAGGAAGAATTGTATATGATGCAGCCGGAAGGTTTTGTCGATCCTAAGAATGCTAACAAGGTGTGCAAGCTCCAACGCTCGATTTATGGGCTGGTGCAAGCATCTCGGAGTTGGAACATTCGCTTTGATGAGATGATCAAAGTGTTTGGGTTTACGCAGACTTATGGAGAAGCATGTGTTTACAAGAAAGTGAGTGGGAGCTCTGTAGCATTTCTCATATTATATGTAGATGACATACTTTTGATGGGAAATGATATAGAACTCTTGGACAGCATAAAGGCCTACTTGAATAAGAGTTTTTCAATGAAGGACCTTGGAGAAGCTGCATATATATTAGGCATCAAGATCTATAGAGATAGATCAAGATGCCTCATAGGTCTTTCACAAAGCACATACCTTGATAAGATATTGAAGAAGTTCAATATGGATCAGTCTAAGAAGGGGTTCTTGCCTGTGTTGCAAGGTGTGAAATTGAGCTCAGCTCAATGTCCGACCACGGCAGAAGATATAGAAGAGATGAGTGTCATCCCCTATGCCTCAGCCATAGGTTCTATTATGTATGCCATGCTGTGTACCAGACCTGATGTAAACCTTGCCGTAAGTTTGGTAGGAAGGTACCAAAGTAATCCCGGCAAGGAACACTGGACAGCGGTCAAGAATATCCTGAAGTACCTGAAAAGTACTAAGGAAATGTTTCTCGTCTATGGAGGTGACGAAGAGCTCGTCGTAAAAGGTTACGTCGACGCTAGCTTCGACCCAGATCTGGATGACTCTAAGTCACAAACCGGATACGTGTATATTTTGAATGGTGGGGCAGTAAGCTGGTGCAGTTGCAAGCAGAGCGTCGTGGCGGGATCTACATGTGAAGCGGAGTACATGGCAGCCTCGGAGGCAGCGCATGAAGCAATTTGGGTGAAGGAGTTCATCACCGACCTAGGAGTCATACCCAATGCGTCAGGGCCGATCAAGCTCTTCTGTGACAACACTGGAGCTATTGCACTTGCCAAGGAGCCCAGGTTTCACAAGAAGACAAGGCACATCAAGCGTCGCTTCAACTCCATTCGTGAAAATGTTCAAGATGGAGACATAGATATTTGTAAAGTACATACGGACCTGAATGTAGCAGATCCGTTGACTAAACCTCTCCCTAGAGCAAAACATGATCAACACCAGAATTCCATGGGTGTTCGATTCATCACAATGTAACTAGATTATTGACTCTAGTGCAAGTGGGAGACTGTTGGAAATATGCCCTAGAGGCAATAATAAAAGCATTATTATTATATTTCCTTGTTCATGATAATTGTCTTTATTTATGCTATAATTGTGTTATCCGGAAATCGTAATACATGTGTGAATAATAGACACCAACATGTCCCTAGTAAGCCTCTAGTTGACTAGCTCGTTAATCAACAGATAGTCATGGTTTCCTGACTATGGACATTGGATGTCATTGATAACGAGATCACATCATTAGGAGAATGATGTGATGGACAAGACCCAATCCTAAACATAGCACAAGGTCGTATAGTTCGTTTGCTAGAGTTTTCCAATGTCAAGTATCTTTTCCTTAGACCATGAGATCGTGTAACTCCCGGATACCGTAGGAGTGCTTTGGGTATACCAAACATCACAACGTAACTGGGTGACTATAAAGGTATACTACGGGTATCTCCGAAAGTGTCTATTGGGTTGACACGGATCAAGACTGGGATTTGTCACTCCGTATGACGGAGAGGTATCACTGGGCCCACTCGATAATGCATCATCATAATGAGCTCAAAGTGACCAAGTGTTTGGTCATGGGATCATGCATTACGGTACGAGTAAAGTGACTTGCCGGTAACGAGATTGAACGAGGTATTGGGATACCGACGATCAGATCTCGGGCAAGTAACATACCGATTGACAAAGGGAATTGTATACGGGGTTGCTTGAATCCTCGACATCATGGTTCATCCGATGAGATCATCGAGGAGCATGTGGGAGCCAACATGGGTATCCAGATCCCGCTGTTGGTTATTGACTGGAGAACGATCTCGGTCATGTCTACATGTCTCCCGAACCCGTAGGGTCTACACACTTAAGGTTCGGTGACGCTAGGGTTGTAGGGATATGTATATGCAGTAACCCGAATGTTGTTCGGAGTCCCGGATGAGATCCCGGACGTCACGAGGAGTTCCGCAATGGTCCGGAGGTAAAGAATTATATATAGGAAGTGCTATTTCGGTCATCGGGACAAGTTTCGGGGTCACCGGTATTGTACCGGGACCACCGGAAGGGTCCTGGGGATCCACCGGGTGGGGCCACCTGTCCCGGGGGGCCACATGGGCTGTAGGGGGTGCGCCTTGGCCTACATGGGCCAAGGGCACCATCCCCAAGAGGCCCATGCGCCTAGGGTTTCAAGGAGGGAAGAGTCTCAAAGGGGGAAGGCACCCCTAGGTGCCTTGGGGAGGAGGGATTCCTCCCCTTGGCCGCACCCCCCTAGGAGATTAGATCTCCTAGGGCCGGAGCCCCCCCTTGGCCCTCCTATATATAGTGGGGAGATGGAGGACTTCTTACCTTGATCTTTGGTGCCTCCCTCTCCCTCTCCAACACATCCTCCTCCTCCATAGTGCTTGGCGAAGCCCTGCCGGAGTACTGCAGCTCCATCAACACCACGCCGTCGTGCTGCTGCTGGAGCCATCTTCCTCAACCTCTCCTTCCCCCTTGCTGGATCAAGAAGAAGGATACGTTACGCTAACCGTACGTGTGTTGAACGCGGAGTGCCGTCCGTTCGGTGCTAGGATCTCCGGTGATTTGGATCACGTCGAGTACGCCTTCCTCATCCCCGTTCTTTGAACGCTTCCGCGCGTGATCTACAAAGGTATGTAGATGCAATCCAATCACTCGTTGCTAGATGAACTCCTAGATGGATCTTGGTGAAACCATAGGAAATTTTTTGTTTTCTGCAACGTTCCCCAACAACTGGCACTCGGACGGAGGAGGAGACAAGGAGAGTGAGGACTCGAGCAGTGGCGAGGAGGTGCGCACAGCGGCCATCGCGCCATGGACCGCCATAAGCTCCTAGCGGCGGGGGGGGGGGGGGGGATTTGGAGGCATGCGGATGTTTCGCAGGCGTAATTTAAGCAATCAGGCCGGGGACGTGATAGAGATTGGTGGGTTACCTGATTGGATCGATCCGAGCAAAACATAGATGTGGTTGAAGCTGTGGTTGCGGCGGCAGCGGTTTGAGATGCCGGTAGGGGGAGGCGCGAGGGAGGGGGGATACTGAGGGGAAGGGGATGTGGTTGGTGGAATAAATTCTGAAATCGTGCGCCAAATGAAAATTTCGGAGCGAAACTTGAAACTTGGGCGGGGGAAACACACAACGCACATGAAGCGCGTAAAATACTCGTGTGTGAGAAAAAAAAAGTTGGCAGATCCCATCTCCAAAAAATGTACACGTGTACTTGATTTTTTCAGTCAATGGTACGCCTGGTTTATTAGGAAACGTCACACAGGTAACTGACTTATGGGTCATTAACGCAAAAAAAAACGCAGACAGGTACTGCATAGAAACCGTGTGTTTTGTGATCTTCTAATGATTAACGCAAAAAAACGCACACGGGCACACATGCTAATCAACACTCAAAGCCCTCAAAGGATGCTCTTACTGACATTGTACGTTAATACTACAAACTTAAAATACTAGTGGTAATTTGCTCTAATACTACAAACTTAAACTACTTCTCACATGCTGCCATCGGGGCATGCTGGCCAGATGCCAGCGTTCTCCTCCCCGGCCTTGTATGCGGCAGCCCACCGTGCTTCTATCTCCGCCAAGCTCTCCTCACCACGGCGTGCAGTCTCTTTTTTCTTGTGGCGGCGGGACTCTCTTTTCTTGACTGCTTTCTGCATTTTCCGCTCCTTCTGTGCGGCTTTGGCCGCCTCTAGATCCACCACCCATTCGGCCATGGCAGCCTCAAAGTCCCCCCATGTAACTGTCTGGCCGTCGACTCTCTTTTCTTGACTGCTTTCTGCCTTTTTCGCTCCTTTTATGTGGCTTTGGCCGCCTCTAGATCCACCACCCATTCGGCCATGGCAGCCTTAAAGTCCGCCCATGTAACTGTCTGTCGCTGGCGGCGATGAACTCGGCATGGTGAGATGCCATCGTTTCCTTACCATGTGTGCGGTCGCGGGCGGCGAGGAACGCGGCGCGGCGGGATGCCATCGCTTCCTTACCAGTTACTGTGCGCCGTGGTGCCATGGACGACGCCTGGAGAGAGCTCTGGGACGGAGGGGCCGGGCAGCCGTACAATGTGATGGTATTCAAGAGCTCAACGACAAACGACAATAGAAATTTCGCTTCTCTTACAATTTTGCTCATTCATTATCGCACACGGTTTATCTCCATCGCTTCCGGAAACAGTGTGCGCTGAGCCTATTGTGTGTTGAGTTATGATTAGCCGGAACCCCAGCCACGCAGATCGCGCGTGTGCACCATAGGATGTGCCGCGATCGAATGGCAACCCATGTCCCTCACATCACACTCGTGCACCTGTAGCTGGATTGGATTTATATGCGCTAAATGCCTAAAAAATTCATATAATCCCCTAAATATGGTAAATGAGCCTGGAAAAATGCCAAATTTGAACACGGTGATTTGTAGGGTGTATGTTCGTCGTAGAAAAAAAACTCCAGGGCAAAGAACGAACAAAATTTGAATTCCCCTTCAATCTTGGGGATTTCCCTATCGAAAGCATGTAACTTCCTCGGTGATGGTTCGATTTATGAAGGGTCTGCATGACGACATAAGCCAAACCTTCTCAAATTTTTACCAGAGCATGGTGAGGTCAAACAATGGCACCATGCCAGGCGTCAAGTTTTTAAGCATTTATTTCATTTTTTCTATAGTTGGAAACCCAACAAACAAACATTTGTGGTTGACTATTGCCACACATTTCATCGAAATATCTGTCCAGTCCTTGTAAAAGGCATGGGAATTTACTAAATGGCACAAGCATGGTTTTCTAGGCCGTTCTTCTGGACCATTTCATGCACCGATTGTTTGAGCTTGAATTATGCACATTAATGCCTAGGAAATGCACATAATCTCATAAATATGGCAAACGAACCCGGGAAAGTGCCAAATTTGAACATGGTGATTTGCAGGTTGTATGTTCATCGTAGAAAAGTTGTCGTGGACAAAGGACAAAGGAAATTTGGACCCCCCCTTCAATCTTGGTGATTTCCCCCTCGAAACCATGAAACTTCCTCGGTGATGGTTCGATTTATGAAAGGCGCACATCATGACATAAGGAAAACATTCTCCAAATTTTACCAAGGCATGGTGAGGCCATACCATGGCACCACGCAAGGCGTCATGTTTTTCCAACCATGTGTTTCGTTTTTTGTATAGTTGTTAACCGAGTAAAGGACGCATTTATGGTTGACTATTGCCACACATTTCCTTGAAATATCTGCCCATTCCTTGTAAAAGACATGGGAATGTACTAAATGACACGAGCATGGTTTTCCAGACCATCCTTGTGCACCTTTTCATGCACCGATTGTTAGAATTTTAATTATGTCCATTAATGCCTAGAAAATGCACATAATCCCCTAAATATGGTAAATGAGCCCGGGATAATGTCAAATTTGAACACATTGCATTTGAGGTGGTATGTTGATCGTTGGAAAAAAACTGAATGACAAACTAGGACGGAAATTTGGATTCCCCTTCAATCTTGGGGATTTCCCTCTCGAAAGCATGGAACTTCCTCGTTGATGGTTCGATTTATGAAGGGCGTGCATGACGACATAAGCCAAACCTTCTCAAATTTTTACCAGGGCATGGTGAGGTCATACCATGGCACCATGCCAGGCGTCATGTTTTTAAGAATTTATTTCATTTTCTCTATAGTTGAAAACCCAACAAACAAACATTTGTGGTTGACTATTGCCACACATTTCATCGAAATATCTGTCCATTCCTTGTAAAAGGCATGAGAATCTACTATATCTAAATAGGAGCACCCCACTACATGATTTCTCTTAACATGCAGGCTATCCACATCATCCTGCCATATCATCAGTTCTCCACCAATGGAACCGTACTTGAGACATGCAGGCTATCCCATCTTAACCAACGCGATCATAATCTCCAGTAGACCACGCATGCAAGATAATTAGCAATAGAAAATGTCTATTACTACTATACTCTGCATGCAAACAATCAATACGCGCATGCAGTCGTTTCACGGACAGATATCAATGTAGAATCGTAAAGTATCTTTCTAGCTATTAACACGGAATGTGAAAAGGACAGTGCTTTGATTGATTGATACTCTAGGACGGTTCCTTCACCTCGGGAATAAATCTCCAGCCATTCCTAAACAAAATCTCGACCAGTTGTTCTCATCTTTCCAGTGCCGTCTCTCTCTCTTCTCCATCTTGCGCCGCCGCCGGCCATGGGTCTATCGCCATCGGAGACCCACGCACTGCTGCCATAATACTGATTGTTTGGGCCACGCCGCTACCACGAACACGGCGACCAATGTCCTTCTGGGCGGTCATGTCTCTAATGAGCACCACTGCACTACTTCCTCAACAAGTCACTAACCCTGTTCGAGATGTTCCAGCTCGCGGGAGGTGCTCTCCGCAAGAAAGGCCCCCTCATGATGGTGCTCACAGACCAGTACGTGGTCATCGAGCACTTCTGCAGGGCGCTTCGATATCCACGGCACGAACGCCAGCGCCAGGAACACCTATGCATGGGCGACGGCAGGTGCGAGTGCCCGT
The DNA here is from genome assembly GCF_056163025.1 of Triticum urartu. Taxonomy (NCBI): domain Eukaryota; kingdom Viridiplantae; phylum Streptophyta; class Magnoliopsida; order Poales; family Poaceae; genus Triticum; species Triticum urartu. The sequence goes on from NC_141873.1 coordinate 116,223,997, forward strand.
CCAACCAAATAGTATGTACTGATTTTATGCTTCAATGAAATAGGTTCGGGTTTTCTACTTTTCTTACCTTTTTGCTCATCTGCTCATGTATTTTTATGCAATGGAGAGCATACTGATTTCTTATACCAATATACAGGGTGCATGCCATAATTCAATTTGGGTTCTGTAAATACTAACATGATTTCCACGGAGATTATCTTTATATCTTTCCAATTGACTTGCAGGCAGAGCTAGTAGTGCTTGATTGGTACACTTTATTTGCAATGGTGTAACTATACACTAAGTCACTAACCCTTTTTATATGATCTGTTTTTATACTCATATACAACATTAATTTTTTTTCTGTCATATGATGTTGTTTGCCAGACGTTTCTGCAGTGGAGCAGCTTCAATCATTCATGCACCTACATGTGTGTAATCTGGATTATATATGTTTAAATTTTTTCTTCAAAACTATAATCTTTGTTTTGAGTGACACCACTAGTTCAAAGCCAAAATCCGTCTCACCACTTTTATACGCCTTTGGAAATTGTGATAGGATTAGTGCAAATACTTTTGCCTCTCTTGAATCTTGATAGCTCTGTTAAATCACCACATTAGTTCTAATGATGACCAGCAACATATTACTACAGAAATTACTCACGTTACTGAACAATCTTGCATTACTACACCCGTGAAGCATCACTCTGATTGTACCTTGCATCCTTATAGTTGGTCAACAAACGCAGCTGCTATGAAAGAACTGTATCATCGAATTTGTGTAGTCTGTGCATGATATTGCTATGCTTAGGTAGTTGGTGGTTTCTACTCGCTAATACTCTGCCCATTGCAAGTAGAAAACAAATAAAACATGCATTTGAGGTCTTAATGTTTGTGATTCTGAACCTTCATATTTTTCTATAATTATATTACCTTTTAGATTTAGAGATTGCTCCCCCTTCATATTTTCTCATTATAGTCGCTTCTACAAATTCCCGCCGCAACGCGCGGGGTGTCATCTAGTTTATTAAATGGCACGAGCATGGTTTTCTAGGCCGTTCTTGTGAACCCTTTCATACACCTATTGTCTGAACTTAAATTATGCGCACTATGCCTAGGAAATGCACATAATCCCCTAAATATGGCAAATGAACCCAGAAAAGTGCCAAATTTGAACGCGGTGATTTGCGGGTTGTATGTTCATCATAGAAAAAACTCGTGGATAAAGGACAAAGGAAAGTTGGACTCCCCCTTCAATCTTGGTGATTTCCCCCTCGAAACCAAGAAACTTCCTCGGTGATGGTTCGTTTTATGAAAGGCGTGCATGACAACATTTTTACCAGGGCACGGTGAGGTCATACCATTGCACCACACCAGGCGTCATGTTTTCCAAGCATGTATTTCATTTTTGTATAGTTGTTAACCCAGTAAACGATGTGTTTATGGTTGACTATTGCCATACATTTCCTTGAAATATCTGCCCATTCCTTGTAAAAGGCATGAGAATGTACTAAATAGCACGAGCATGGTTTTCAAGACTGTTCTTGTGCACCTTTTCATGCAACGATTGTTCGAATTTGAATTATGTGCATAATTAATGCCTAGAAAATGCACATACTCCCCTAAATATGGTAAATGAGTTTGAAAAATGTCAAATTTGAACACGTTGCATTTGAGGCAGTATGTTGATCATTGGAAAAAAACTGAATGACAAACTAGGACGGGAATTTGGATTCCCCTTCAATCTTGGTGATTTCCCTCTCGAAAGCATTGAGCTTCCTCGGTGATGGTTCGATTTATGAAGGGCGTGCATGACGACATCAATCAAACCTTCCCAGCTTTTGACCAGGGCACGATGAGGCCATACCATGGCACCATGCCAGCCGTCATGTTTTTCAAGCACATATTTCATTGTTCTATAGTTGATAACCCAGTAAATGACGCGTTTGTGGTTGACTATTGCCATGCATTCCATTGAAATATCTGCCCATTCGTTGTAAAAGGCTTGAGAAATTACTAAATACCACAAGTATGGTTTTTCTAGACCGTTCTTGTGCACCCTTTCATGCATCGATTGTTTGAATTTCAATTAGGTGCATTAATGCCTACAAAATGCACATAATCCCCTAAATATTGTAAATGAACCCGAAAAAGTGTCAAATTTGAACACAGTGATTAGCAGGGTTTATGTTCATCATAGAAAAAAACTCATGGATGAAGGACAAAGGAAATGTGGATTCCCATTCAATCTCGGTGATTTACTATTGCACACGATTCATCTCCCTCACCTCTGCGAACTGTGTGTGTTAACTCACACATGCAAAAGGAAAAAGAAAACCCTCGCCCACTTCGTCCCCACTCACTCGCTGCGAACTCCACTGCAACTTTGCACCCTAAGCTTGACGGCTGTTGGCGGCGGGCGTAGGTCGCGCTCCAAATGGCACCGGATTTCGCCCCTATCGCTTTCCGCTGCCTATCTGCACCGACATTCTAGACTCTGGTCGACTGGGGTTTTCTGCAAGATTGGGCCGGGGATTTTTCTCATGGAGAAGGTAATCAACTTAATTAGTGAAATATTCACTCATCTCTTATCGCAGTCCATCCGTCGCTATTAATCAACCGGTGGAAATCGTTGTGATCATTTTTGTTCTAGCTGATTCGTGGGTGTTCATTCATCTATCCACGGTGCAAGCACAAATTGGGCAACTGTGGTCGTGGCTAGTCGGAAACGAAGTTCTATCGCACCATTTCGGATGACTTCAGGGAGTGCTCGGTATGTTCAATATCAACCTACCACGGTCGGCATGGCCTAAATTTGTGAACATATACTGTCTGTTGCTACATTATCTATATATTTGCATCAAATCTTTGTTACATTATCCATTTTAATTCTATATTTTTGTACTTTGCTTTCATCTATATATATGGATCTATTCTATCAGTTACTCCCATATTTGCATCTAGCTCTGTTATTTCAATATATCTAATTTATGATCTTAATTTTCATTTCAAGAAGCACATCCCTTGCTTTGCAAGAACAGGAGTAGAAGGAAATCTTGGGCTTTACTTTGGTGATGACTCCCAGGATGTCATATTGACAACACAACATGGATTTACAATGACGGTTAGCGTAAAACTTGATAAAGATGGTCACTCCTATTTTAATGCGGACCTTTGGAGAAAAATGTCTAAGTGTTATGAACTGAAAGCTGGCAATAAAGTTCTAGTGCGTGCACCACAGCCTGATCTAATTAACATGGATGTTTACTTCCTCAACGTCATCAGCCGATCAAAGTCTGATCGAGATTAGTGTCCTTTCAACTTTCTCCATGCTGTCATATTACTATTTAAGCAACCAATTGATCACTATTTAAGCAACCAATTGTGATATCATATTCTGACTCCGTTCCTAGGCAGTAATAAATTCTATTTACCAGTTTATGTGCACTATATATTCTTCTGCCATGTTCTGAATAAATAATACCTTTCCACCTTTTAAGCAGGACATGTTGAATGCATAGTGAACGATCTGTATGTTACTAAGCATACCAAATTTCACTGGAAGGACTTGAAGCATGTCATAAAATTTGTTGATAGTCTGACAGAGATAGCACAGCGTATGAACGCTGGATTTTGGATGGGATTAATTAGACCTATGGTGCACACACTAAACAAGACCAATTGTATGCACAAAACGCTGGTAAAAAGTCTTATTTTAATGTTGATGCTCATAAACTATATATATCTTCAATGATATGTTACAATTGTTTTTTATTCTACATGTCAACAGAAATTGCCCCCTGTAGCAGTTCCTGGATCGATTTCCCGGTGTGGTCGAATTACACTTGTGCGTACTAATAATGCCAAAGTGATTGCTAGGTACTGCATTTCCCTCAGAAATGGAACCATTCAAATTAACAAGTTCTCGCTTCTCGTGGCAATGCATCCGTACTGGAAAATTGCAGACACTATTCTACTCATGCTCTACTAAGGCACAGGAGGTCTCTTCCTTTTCATTGACGAGATGCCGAGTCGCCGTGATCAAGCTGCTTTCAGTGGATAGTTGTGGTTGTTGGCCCTCAGCCTCATAAAATGTGCTAGATGTTACTATATATGTTAAGTATGTAGATATGGACCATATGATTATTGGCCCTTAGCCTCTTAAAATGTGATAGTTGTTACTATGTTAAGTATGTAAATATTGACCATATGGTTGTCAAAACCGTGTTACGAAGATCCTCTTTTTGTCGAATAGTGTAACCACTATATATATGTTACTCAAATGTTGTTACCCAAGTTCATAAATTTTCATGGAAAGTATTAGTATCGTACATAGTTCATTGACTTTAAGCATGTGCCCGATGTCCAGAAGGGATTTGCATATTAACTGTCCATATTGCAAATTCACACACATGTTAACATAAGGAAACGTATGTGTAACATACTAATCATCGCACACGAGTACTCGCAAATGCATCGTGTGCGATACTCCGCCACCGCAAGCAACTAGTTCGCATTTTTCAAAGTTTTTTGTACACACAGAATCGCACACGAAGTAACTGCATTGACCGTCTGTGTTGTAATTTCTCATCGCAAACAGTTCATCCGAGTCGGCTGTTTGCCACGTATCATACACATCTTGTTTACACGACTCATTTGTGTTCTTTTGGCTGTTCGCAAACAGTTCATCCATGTGAAGTGTATGCCGCATATCACACACATCTTGTTAAGTTGAACCATTTCTGTTGTGTTCCCTAATCGAAAACAGTTCGCCTGAGTCCTGCATCGCAAACAGGTCGAATGGATTAACTGTGTGTCCTGCATCGCACACACATTGTTATGGCTGCCCATTTTTGTTGTTCTGCCTCATCGCAGGCAGTTTGAATGGATTAACCGTGTGTCCTGCATCGCACACGCAACTAAAATCTGAACCGTGTTTGATGGCTCCGCCATTGCAAATGTTTTGCACCTTTTTGACGGGTTTTTTACACCACCGTTTGTGATTATTGCATTGCACACAGTTTCGGCAAAGGGTCTCTGATTGTAGTGCCGCGTTAGCAGTATCCTGCAGTAGTGACAATTTCTGCAGAATAATGGATTATAGAACATAAGAAGAGGCACAGATGTAATTTGCATCACCTATGTAAGCCTGAGGAGTATCATTTGCAGGGGAAGCTCGTTAATTGGAATCAAGTGGAACGTGCACTCCGGGAACTCGTCGTTTAGGTGGAAACAGTTCTTTATGACTATAAATTGTGTAAACTTGATCATCAACAGTGCATCGACGGGGTTAAAATGATTGGCCGAGGAAGCACGGCAAATTGACTGAATTCATACACCACGCCCTCATGTAGCATGTTGATAACCCACAAGTATAGGGGATCAATTGTAGCCTCTTTCGATAAGTAAGAGTGTCGAACCCAACAAGGAGCTAAAGGTAGAACAAATATTCCCTCAAGTTCTATCGACCACCAATACAACTCTATGCATGCTTAACGTTCGCTTTACCCAGAACAAGTATGAAACTAGAAATACTTTGTAGGTGTTGTTGTATAGATTTGCAAGATAATAAAGAGCGCGTAAATAAAAAGTAGGGGCTGTTTAGATGAAGACACAACGAAGTTAGTTTTAGTAGAGAGCTTGTTGTCACACAAGAAATTTATTTGTCCCTAGGCAATCGATAACTAGACCGGTAATCACTATTGCAATTTTATTTGAGGGAGAGGCATAAGCTAACATACTTTATCTTCTTGGATCATATGCACTTATGATTGGAACTCTAGCAAGCACCCGCAACTACTAAAGATAATTAAGGTAAAACCCAACCATAGCATTATAAGGCATCAAGTCTTCTTTACTCCCATATGCAGACAACCTACTTACTCGGGTCTGTGCTTCTGTCACTCACGCCACCCACCATAAGCAAATCATGAACATATTGCAAACCTTACAGCGGGGATCCCTCATTCTTGTGCGACACGGCATAGGAAAGCACCAATAATAAAACATGCAACTCAAACCAATCACGATCATCAATTAACCCATAGGACAAAACGGATCTACTCAAACATCATAGGATAGCCATACATCATTGGGACATAATGTATAGCGTTGAGCATCATGTTTAAGTAGAGATTACAATGGGTAAAAGAGGGGTTACACCGCTGCATATAGGGGGGAAGAGTTGGTGATGACGGCAGTGAAGTTGTTGGTGTAGATCGTTGTCGCGACGATGGCCCCAGCGGCGTTCCGGCGCCACCGGGAGAGAGGGGGAGAGAGCCCCCCCTTCTTCTTCTTCTTCCTTGACCTTCTCCCTAGATGGGAGAAGGGTTTCCCCTCTGGTCCTTGGCCTCCATTGCATGGGAGGGGCGAGAGCCCCTCCGAGATTGGATATGTCTCTCTGTCTCTCTCTGTTTCTGCGTTCCCTGATTCTGCCCTTTCACCATTTCTTAAATTCCTAGAGATCTGTAACTCCGATTGCGCTGAATTTTGGAAACGATTTTTATCCGGATATTGGCCTTCTTGCGCCGAAAGAAGGGCACCAACCGCCTTACGGGGTGGCCACGAGGGTCATGGGCGCGCCCCCTGCCTCGTGGGCCCCTTGAGCATCGTCTCGCGTTGATTTCAATTCCCAAAATTCACATATATTCCAAAAAATCTCCGGCAGTTTTTATCCCATTTGGACTCCGTTTGATATGAATTTTCCACGAAACAAAAAACATGAAACAAATAGGAACTGGCACTGGGCATTGGATCAATATGTTAGTCCCAAAAATAGTATATAAAGTTGCCAAAATTATATGAAAGTTGTAGAATATTGGCATGGAACAATCAAAAACTATAGATACGACGGAGACGTATCAGCATACCCAAGCTTAATTCCTGCTCGTCCTCGAGTAGGTAAATGATAAAAAAAATAATTTTTCATGTGGAATGCTACCTAGCATAATCTTGATCATGTAATCTAATCATGGCATGAATATTAAGACACGAGTGATTCAAAGCAATAGTCTATCATTTGACATTAAGACAATAATACTTCAAGCATACTAATAAAGCAATCATGTCTTTTCAAAATAACATGGCCAAAGAAAGTTATCCCTACAAAATCATATGATCTGGCTATGCTCCATCTTCACTACACAAAATATTCAAATCATGCACAACCCCGATGACAAGCCAAGCAATTGTTTCATACTTGTGACGTTCTCAAACATTTTCAACTTTCACGCAATACATGAGTGTGAGCCATGGATATAGCACTATATGTGGAATAGAATATGATGGTGGAGGTTGTGTGGAGAAGGCAAAAAGGAGAAAGTCTCACATCGATGCGGCTAATCAACGGGCTATGGAGATGCCCATCAATTGATGTTAATGTGAGGAGTAGGGATTGCCATGCAATGGATGCACTAAGAGCTATAAGTGTATGAAAGCTCAGACTGGAAACTAAGTGGGTGTGCATCCAACTTGCTTGCTCATGAAGACCTCGGGCATTTGAGGAAGCCCATCATCGGAATATACAAGCCAAGTTCTAAAATGAAAATTCCCACTAGTATATGAAAGTGATAACTCAAGAGACTCTCTATATGAAGAAAATGGTGCTACTCTGAAGCACAAGTGTGGTAAAAGGATAGTAACATTGTCCCTTCTCTCTTTTCTCTCATTTTTTATTTTTTTCTCATTTTTTTATTTTTTTGTAGGCTTCTTTGGCCTCTCTCTCTCTCTCTCTCTCTTTTTGGGGGGGGGGCTTCTTTGGCCACTTTTATTTTGATAACCTCACATGGGAATATGTTCTAATAATGATGATCATCACACTTTTATTTACTTACAACTCAATATTACAACTCGATACTAGAACAAAATATGACTCTATATGAATGTCTCCGGCGGTGTACCGGGATGTGCAATGATCTAGCGTAGAAATGACATAAAAAATGGACAAGCCATGAAAACATCATGCTAGCTATCTTACGATCATGAAAAGAAATATAACAATGAATGCTCAAGTCATGTATATGATGATGATGGAAGTTGCATGGCAATATATTCCGGAATTTCTATGGAAATGCCATAATTGGTAGGTATGGTGGCTGTTTTGAGGAAGATATAAGGAGGCTTATGTGTGATAGAGTGTATCATATCACGGGGTTTGGATGCACCGGTGAAGTTTGCACCGACTCTCAAGGTGAGAAAGGGCAATGCACGGTACCGAAGAGGCTAGCAATGATGGAAGGGTGAGAGTGCGTATAATCCATGGACTCAACATTAGTCATAAAGAACTCACATACTTATTGCAAAAATCTATTAGTCATTGAAACAAAGTACTACGTGCATGCTCCTAGGGGGATAGATTGGTAGGAAAAGACCATCGCTCGTCCCCGACCGCCACTCATAAGGAAGGCAATCAATAAATAAATCATGCTCCGACTTCATCACATAACGGTTCACCATAGGTGCATGCTACGGGAATCACAAACTTCAACACAAGTATTTCTACAATCCACAACTACCCACTAGCATGACTCTAATATCACCACCTTTATATCGCAAAACTATTACAAGGAATCAAACATATCATATTCAGTGATCTACAAGTTTTATGTAGGATTTTATGACTAACCATGTGAATGACCAGTTCCTATCATCTCTCTAAATAGATATAAGTGAAGCAAGAGAGTTTAATTCTTTCTACAAAAGATATGCCCACGCTCTAACAAATATAAGTGAAGCAAAAGAGCATTATACAAATGGCGGTTTTCTATGTGAAGAGAAACAAGTAATCCAAACTTCAAAAGATATAAGTGAAGCACATGAAGCATTCTATAAAGCCATACTCAAAAGATATAAGTGAAGTGCAATGAGCATTCTATAAATCAACCAAGGACTATCTCATACCAGCATGGTGCATAAAAGAAAAGTGAAAACTAAATGCAAAAGACGCTCCAAGATTTACGCATATCATGTGACGAATAAAAATATAGCTCCAAGTAAAATTACCGATGATTGTTAGAAGAAAGAGGGGATGCCTTCCGGGGCATCCCCAAGCTTGCTTGATTGGGAGTCCTTGAATATTTCCTTGGGGTGCCTCGGGCATACGGCATACCCAAGCTTAGGCTCTTGCCACTCCTTATTCCTTCATCCATCATGATCTCTCCCAAAACTTGAAAACTTCAATCACACAAAACTTAACAAAAAGTTCGGTAAGATCCGTTAGTATAATAAAGCAAATCACTACTCTAAGTACTGTTTCAAACCAATTCATATTTTGTTTTTGCATTGTAGATACTGTAATATAACTTTTCCATGGATTAATCCACTGATAGAAATTGATAGTTTCATCAAAACAGGCAAACTATGCATCAAAAACAGAATCTGTCTTAAACAGGACAGTCTGTAGTAATCTGAACATTCACCATACTTATGCTACTCCAAAAATTATTAAAAAATAGGAAAAATAAAAAATTGTATATAAAGACAGTGCAAAAAGTTTCAGAACCGTTTGACGTTCCAGTAAAAAAATGTAAAATTGCGCACTACAGCCAAAGTTTCTGTTCTACACCGCACAAACCAACAAGCAATGTAAACATCCTAAAGGAAAATCTTGGCACATTATTTTTATAATACAATGTAATTGTACAAGGGGATAATTATTTTTGTTGAAAATTTTCTGTAATCAAGATTCACAAAGTTTCCGTGAGCATGAATAAAGTTCAAGGAGCTCCCCCACTTCAACAATGCTTGTCTCTCTCACTTTCACTTTCGTTTTTGAAAAGTTTTGAGTTCCCCTCTTTATTTATATTTTTGTTTTTAAACTATATAAAATCACTCAACAGAAATAAATGACTCTCTAAAACTTCTGGGTTGTCTCCCTGGCAGCGCTTTCTTTAAAGCCATTAAGCTACGCATAAGGTGCTCAAGTAATGAATCCACCCGGATCCCAAGGTATATCAAAGCCAATTTTAATTAACAATAATTTGTGATTTAGTAGTGCGCAGAAAGCAACATATATCATGTAATGACGAAGTCTAACTCTCTTCCTATGCATCGGCATGTCATAAAAGAACAATTCATGCACACATAGTAAAGGCCAATGCATAGTATAAATAGTTTCTTGCAATTTTATCATATTGGAAACATGGAGAGGCGAAGATGTAGTTCCTCTCTCATAATAATTGCAAGTAGGAGCAGCAAGCACATGCATATTATATCTATCAAAAGCATCATGTGTAGTAGTGAAACGCGACCCATCAACATAATCCTTAATAAGGGCAAACTTCTCTGATATAGTATAGTCGGGAGAATTCAAATAGATAATAGGACTATCATGCGTGGGTGCAATAGAAACAATTTCATGTTTAACATAAGGAACTATAGCAAGTTCATCTCCATAAGCATAATTCATATTGGCATCTTGGCCACAAGCCTAGGAAGCATCATCAAAAAGGGATATTTCAAAAGAATCAATGGGATCATAACAGTCATCATAGCAATCATCCTTCGGTAAGCACGAAGGGAAATTAAACAATGTATGAGTTGAAGAGTTACTCTCATTAGAAGGTGGGCATGGGTAGCTAATCCGTTCTTCCTCCTTTTGTTCTTCACTCTCCTCATCATCTTTTTCATGCAATGAGCTCACAGTTTGATCATTTTCTTCTTCCATAGACTCCTGCAAAATATTAGTCTCTTCTCGGACAGCGGAGACTTTCTTGATAAATTCATCAATATCATAATTGTATTTATAATTCTCATAGCAATATTTAAGGATAGCTAAATTTTCAGGTCTATAAACTGAATCATCAAAATCTTCAAACTCTTTAAACAAAGATTCAATTTCATAAGCACCCATAAAAGCAACGAATTCTTCTATTTGTTCCACATCAGAATAATCATATATACCATTAGCATAAGAAGCCAAGGTTTCATCATCATTAAATTCACATGAAAAGGGAAGGTGTGGATCCTTCATCCTAGAGCAACAAGTATAATCATATCTCAAGCATAGTTGCCAAGCATACCAATGCAACATATAAATTTGATCCCATAATAGTTTCCATTTTTGAGTCAAGCGATAATCCCTAAAGTATTCACGTTGATCCAACGTTACTCCCATTATAAAGTTGAATGGGGTTTTCTCAGGATTATCAAAGTAGTACATAATATCTTTCACATAATGAGCATCGAGGGTTTTAGGAGGTTCCCCATCTCCATGAGTAGCAAGTAAACCTAATTTTTTTGGTATTTCGTGTTCCATATCCATAACTAAAGATAGAGAACAACTTAGAATAGCAAATAAAAATTACTTAGTGATAAAGGAAACAAGCACACACGAGAATATTCACCCCATGCTATAACTCCCCGGCAACGGCGTCAGAAAAAGGTCTTGATAACCCACAAGTATAGGGGATCAATTGTAGCCTCTTTCGATAAGTAAGAGTGTCGAACCCAACAAGGAGCTAAAGGTAGAACAAATATTCCCTCAAGTTCTATCGACCACCGATACAACTCTACACACGCTTAACGTTCGCTTTACCTAGAACAAGTATGAAACTAGAAATACTTTGTAGGTGTTGTTGGATAGATTTGCAAGATAATAAAGAGCGCATAAATAAAAAGTAGGGGCTGTTTTGATGAAGACACAACTAAGTTAGTTTTAGTAGAGAGCTTGTTGTCACACAAGAAACTTATTTGTCCCTAGGCAATCGATAACTAGACCGGTAATCACTATTGCAATTTTATTTGAGGGAGAGGCATAAGCTAACATACTTTCTCTTCTTGGATCATATGCACTTATGATTGGAACTCTACCAAGCATCCGCAACTAGTAAAGATCATTAAGGTAAAACCCAACCATAGCATTATAAGGCATCAAGTCCTCTTTACTCCCATATGCAGACAACCTACTTACTCGGGTATGTGCTTCTGTCACTCACGCCACCCACCATAAGCAAATCATGAACATATTGCAAACCCTACAGCAGGGATCCCTCATGCTTGCGCGACACGGAGAGCACCATAGGAAAGCACCAATAATAAAACATGCAACTCAAACCAATCACGATCATCAATTAACCCATAGGACAAAACGGATCTACTCAAACATCATAGGATAGCCATACATCATTGGGACATAATGTATAGCGTTGAGAATCATGTTTAAGTAGAGATTACAGCGGGTAAAAGAGGGGTTACACCTCTGCATATAGGGGGGAAGAGTTGGTGATGACGGCAGTGAAGTTGTTGGTGTAGATCATTGTCGTGACGATGGCCCCAGCGGCGTTCCGGTGCCACCGGGAGAGAGGGGGGAGAGAGCCCCTCTTCTTCTTCTTATTCCTTGACCTTCTCGCTAGATGGGAGAAGGGTTTCCCCTCTGGTCCTTGGCCTCCATGGAATGGGAGGGGCGAGAGCCCCTCTGAGATTGGATCTCTCTCTCTCTCTCTCTCTCTCTCTCTCTGTTTCTGCGTTCCCTGATTCTGCCCTTTCACCGTTTCTTAAATTCCCAAAGATCCGTAACTTCGATTGGGCTAAATTTTGGACACGATTTTTATCTAGATATTGGCTTTCTTGCGGCGAAAGAAGGGCACCTCATGGGGCGCGCCTGTCCCCCCTGGGGCGCGCCCCCTGCCTCGTGGGCCCCTCGAGCATTGTCTCGCGTTGATTTCACTTCCCAAAATTCACATATATTCCAAAAAAATCTCCGTTAGTTTTTATCCCGTTTGGACTCCATTTGATATGGATTTTCTGCGAAACAAAAAACATGCAACAAACAGGAACTGGCACTGGGCACTGGATCAATATGTTAGTCCCAAAAATAGTATAAAAAGTTGCCAAAAGTATATGAAAGTTGTAGAATATTGGCATGGAACAATCAAAAATTATAGATACGAGGGAGACGTATCACTCGTCAATATGAGCGGCAAGGATATCCATTGGCACAGTTGCATAACCACGATTACCCTACAAAAGTAACGCATTATCCTAGATAGATAGCAGCGATGAGCAACAGGAATATACTTCTAGATAGCTTTAATTCGTGCCTGAGCATCCAGAAGAACCATGTGCACAACTTTGACAGGTCCATTCTCCAAACCACCACGGTAATGCCATAGGCGTGACAGACGGACACAGACAAACTGTTTATCCTAGCCGGCGTGAAGATCAGATAGAGCAACACTAGCCATCTAGCAAGAATGGCATCAACATAGTCGTTGTTAGATTCCAGATGCGGGAGGAACACAGCAAAGAACACGTGGGTACTCTAGATCGATACAGTCAAAAAGACGTGCAAGGAGATTCTTGAAGGCACGCAGAAGTTTAGGAAGACATAATAGCACGTGGAGAGAAGCAACGACAAGGCCCGGACATGCGGGGTATTGGGTGGCACGCCATTACATCAGGAGGGGAGAATGGAAGCAAGAAGAAACTTACCAGAAGGATGAGAAGGCAAAACCCTAGAGGTGTCGCTGACCGAAGAGGGAAAACCAAGCTGGTAGTATATGTAGACCAGAGAGGAGACCCATATACAGGTGGGCCAAACCCGAAGCCCATGAAAGGGTTAAAGCTTCGTATGGTTCTCATGGGAAAAATAGGAAGGTAATAGCAAGCGGGCCGTGGATGCATCGGCCACGGTTTTCTAATATCATGATGGAAAATCGAAAAAGAAAAAGAAAAACGGATACTATCATACGAGTGAATGTAGCTAGCTCACTTAATCAAACTGAAGAGGTAGGTCGAGAATTCAGATACGACAGCACATGAGAAGTTTATATAGCTCTGAACCTGGCCATGGTTCAGACCGATTACACCCCTGCCCATATAGAGGTGGCTGGATCAAATAGATATAAAATGTCTTGTGCATGGTGCAATTACTTGGAAGCAAAAGCTAATGCAAGGTACCTTGCATAAGTAGAGGTCCTCCAGGAGGTGTATGAACCAGAGGGGCTACAAGGATGCCCATTTGCTGATAAGAATTGCACCAAACATGATACACATGATAACACGGTGCCTTTACTTTGCCAAATAATTTATCAGGGTGACCTGTTAACACCAGAACCAAGTAAGACATAAGAACCAACCCATATGGGAGCCAAGAGGTGAAACTTACACAAATTAAAATGAGAAAGACAACACAGACGTAGATTAGGTTCAATGATTCATAAACATCTGGAGTACAAAGCAGAGTTGCAATGATGTGATCAGAGTGTATCAATCGCCTTTTCATTACAAAGGTAACAATCCTGACATAATTACTTCTACACTCCACACACGGATATCGCCATGACCGAAACTGAAACAACAAGGCCAAAAGTACTTCACAGGGCATGTCCAGCCACTCGCCTTCCCATTTTACCTCGGGTGCTGAGTCCAGGGCATGCATGGATGTATTGATCATGTATCTTGGACAGATGCAACGGACAAAAAATAAGCACAAGACACCATACATATGTAAACCTAGAAACGAAACTGTAGAGAGTGAGCCCAAGCCATCCAAACCTATCAAAAAGACGCTTCCTAGCCAACTAGCATGATAGTCCGGATGGACAGCAACATGACTGATCACAGTCATTGTCACCCATAAGCAACCAAGTGATGTGGTGTTATGTGCCTGCGAGCGGCAGCTCAAGCAGGGGAATCGCTCATACAAGCATACCGGCAAGGAATTGCCAATTTACAACAACACTACCTGTTGTGGAATTGTCACGGCAGATGTCCTAGCAAAAGGACTTAGTCGTAGGGCCATCGCAACTAGGAAGCTTAAAGGGGTTAATCGGGAAAAAGGACACGAGAGGTTTTATACTAGTTCGGCCCCTTACGATGAAGGTAAAAGCCTACGTCTAGTTGTGTTGATATTGCTGGGGTTTCGATCACCAAGAAGCTAATTCGCCGGCTTGGTTATCGATCTCTTGTTTCTTGCCCTAAGCCGCCACCGGGTCGTCCCCTTATATACACGGGTTGACGCCTGGCGGCCTACAGAGTCCCAGCCGGCTCATAAAGCGTGTCCGGCTCGGTGACTTCTTTTACATGCCTTTCCTTACAAGTCTTTCCTTACATACGGCGGTTTACAATATTGGGCCTTAAGCCGCCTCTGGGCTTAGGCCTTCTATAAGCCTTAACAAACTATCGCCTTGAATGTTTACTGGGCTTCCTTTGTGACCCGTCATTGGGACTGACCCAGCCCCTCCTCGGCGGGTCATAACTGATAGCTATATCCCCAACATTAGGCCCCAGGTTGACGTTGAACTTTGTTCTTTGTCAATCTTCAATACTTAGACAAAATACATCTTCCTTTTTTCGTAGAAATTTTTATAACCCGCCATGATGTCATTTCTTGAAAACACAAAAAACTATTATGACATCATCTCTCAACGGAACTTTGTTCTTTAATGCCTTCCGAGAATTGAGGCATCTGTTTAGTTGGATAATCATTATTCAGGTCTTCCTCGATTTTCGCGCCCGCCTGTTCGCTTATCCCCTTATAAATAGGCATGCCCCGGTCTTTCTCATTCTTCTCTCTTCTTCGTCTTCCTCCTCTCGCAACCCCCACTGTTGCTCGAGCTCCGCCGCCGTCAGAGAGCACCTCATCTCCGTCGACTTTGGCCACTGCATCAACCGGAATCAGTCCAGAAAACGGTGGCGACCTTCCGCGGAAGATCCGTGGCTGTAAGCGTTTCCCTTCTTGCTCCTCAGATCTGCATTAGGGCTTCTAGGTTTCTGCATGTTCTTCGTAGTTCATCATAGTTTCTCCGTAGTTCTTCCACTGCAGCCTCTTCTTGATCCCAAAAGAGATATATGCTTGTGCGGTAGTTGTTTTGTGCCTACTCTTGACACTAGTAGATCCCTTTTCCCAGTATAAAGGCCTCATTAGGACTCACAGACTCATCTGCGCTAAACTTTTAGGTCTAGAATTTTTTCCATTTTGAATGGCCATTTGATCTAGAATAATATCAAGCAATTAGGAAACTTGTTTGTCTCAACACTTAGCCAAATCTGCTTTCTCAAATATCTGTAGTCATGGCAGCTTATTACGCCGACTTACTTTTCCTTATATGACATTAGCCCTTACTTAAGCCGCCATTACTCCCATGTACCATTATCACTTAACTTCACCATTATCATTGAATTGAACCAGCATGTTGCCTTCTTTTCCAGTTCGCCTTTTGAACATCATGACGTCCAAAGCACCGACTATCTGCAGCTGGGTCCCTTCGACAGTAACTGAGCACAATCTGAAGGAATTCTTTGCCATAGGTTTTTTGCCAGGGAAGAATGTTATGTCTTACCATGCACCTGACCCAGACGAGGAACGACCCAATCCAAAAGATGGTGAAGTTATTGTCTTTTCTGACCACATGAACCGTGGCTTTTCCCCACCCGGCTCAAAGTTCTTCAGAGATGTCCTCCATTTTTCAAACTCCACCCTCAAGATATCGGGCCCAATTCCATATACAATATCTGCAACTTCCAAGTTCTCTGTGAGGTGTACCTTCAAGAAGAACTGACTGTGGAACTCTTTAGAGAGTATTTTTATCTGAACCGCCAGAACAAGTGCACCAATGGCCCTAGCTTGGAACTTGGAGGTATCTCAATTCAGCGTCGACAGGGTGCCGTCTCCCCCCTAATAGTCTTGCCAAGCCATCCCAAGGACTGGATTCAGACTTGGTTCTATTGTCAAGACACTTCACCAGCAAATGAGAAGCCCCTGCCGGGTTATCGCGCAGAGCGTCTCGACTCCAAGTTTGCACTCCCTGACAAACTCATTGCCACCAAATGCAAGAAGTTGATTCCATCCATTAAAAGGATTACCGCTTTATTGGGGAATGGCTTAACCAGAGTTGACTTGACCCGTTGCTGGGTTGTGTGGCGAGTCATCCCTCCAAGCCGCCGATCCAAATTGATGTATGAATATGGTGGAGGCTCCTACGTCTTGAGCTTGCGTTGGTTTTCCCCGAAGAGGAAGGGATGATGT
This sequence comes from Triticum urartu, assembly GCF_056163025.1. Lineage (NCBI taxonomy): Eukaryota > Viridiplantae > Streptophyta > Magnoliopsida > Poales > Poaceae > Triticum > Triticum urartu. The sequence continues at coordinate 116,240,942 of NC_141873.1, forward strand.
AGCAGAGTAGCGTAAGTATTTCCCTCAGTTTTTGAGACCCAAGGTATCAATCCAGTAGGAGGCCACGCTCAAGTCCCTCGTACCTGCACAAAACGATAGCTACTCGCAACCAACGCGATTAGGGGTTGTCAATCCCTTCACGGTCACTTACGAGAGTGAGACTGATAGATATAATATTTTTGGTATTTTTGGTATGAAGATGCAAAGTAAAAAGTAAAAGCAAAGCAATATTAAAGTGATGGAGATTGATATGATGAGAATAGACCCGGGGGCCATAGGTTTCACTAGTGGCTTCTCTCAAGAGCATAAGTATTCTACGGTGGGTGAACAAATTACTGTTGAGAAATTGACAGAATTGAGCATAGTTATGAGAATATCTAGGCATGATCATGTATATAGGCATCACGTCCGTGACAAGTAGATCGAAACAATTCTGCATCACGTCCGTGACAAGTAGATTGAAACAATTCTGCATCTACTACTATTACTCCACTCATCGACCGCTATCCAGCATGCATCTAGAGTATTAAGTTAAAAACAGAGTATCGCCTTAAGCAAGATGACATGATGTAGAGAGATAAATTCATGCAATATGAAATAAACCCCATCTTGTTATCCTCGATGGCAACGATACAATGCATGCCTTGCTGCCCCTTCTGTCACTGGGTAAGGACACCGCAAGATCGAACCCAAAGCTAAGCACTTCCCCCATGGCAAGAACTACCAATCTAGTTGGCCAAACCAAACGGATAATTCGAAGAGACTTGCAAAGATAACCAATCATACATAAAAGAATTCAGAGAAGATTCAAATATTACTCATAGATAGACTTGATCATAAACCCACAATTCATCGGTCTGAACAAACACACCGCAAAAAGAAGATTAGATCGAATAGATCTCCACAAGAGAGGGGGAGAACTTTGTATTGAGATTCAAAGCGAGAGAAGAAGCCATCTAGCTACTAACTATGGACCCGAACGTCTGAGGGAAACTACTCACACTTCATCGGAGGGGCTAGGATGATGTAGAAGCCCTCCGTGATGACGGCCCTCTTCTGACGGAGCTCCGGAATAGGCCCCAAGATGGAATCTCGTGGATACAGAAAGTTGCGGCGGTGGAATTAGGTTTTTGGCTCCTATTCTGATTGTTTGGGGGTACGTAGGTATATATATGAGGAAGGAGTATGTCGGTGGAGCACCGAGGGGCCCACGATGCAGGGGGCACGCCCTAGGGGGGGCACCCCCACCCTCGTGACCTCCTCTTTGACTCCCTGGAGTAGGGTCCAAGTCTCCTGGATCACGTTCGGTGAGAAAATCACATTCCCGAAGATTTTATTCCGTTTGGACTCCGTTTGATATTCTGTTTCTCCGAAACACTGAAATAGGCAAAAAAAACAGCAATTCTGGGCTGGGCCTCTTGTTAATAGGTTAGTCCCAAAAATAATATAAAAGTGGAAAATAAAGCCCAATATATTCCAAAACAGTAGATAATATAGCATGGAGCAATCAAAAATTATAGATACGTTGGAGACGTATCAGGCATCCCCAAGCTTAATTCCTGCTCATCCTCGAGTAGGTAAATGATAAAAAGAGAATTTTTGATGCGGAGTGCTACTTGGCATAATTTCAATGCAAATCTTCTTAATTGTGGTATGAATATTCATATTAGAAAGATTCAAGACAAAAGTTTATATTGACATAAAAATAATAATACTTCAAGCATACTAACAAAGCAATTATGTCTTCTCAAAATAACATGGCCAAAGAAAGTTATCCCTACAAAATCATATAGTCTGGCTATGCTCCATCTTCACCACACAAAGTATTTAAATCATGCACAACCCCGATGACAAGCCAAGCAATTGTTTCATACTCTAACTTTTTCAAAACTTTTTTTCAATCTTCACGCAATACATGAGCGTGAGCCATGGATATAGCACTATAGGTGGAATAGAATGGTGGTCATGGAGAAGACAAAAAGGAGGGGAAGATAGTCTCACATCAACTAGGCTATCAACGGGCTATGGAGATGCCCATCAATAGATATCAATGTGAGTGAGTAGGGATTGCCATGCAACGGATGCACTAGAGCTATAAATGTATGAAAGCTCAACAAAGGAAACTAGTGGGTGTGCATCCAACTTGCTTGCTCACGAAGACCTAGGGAAATTTGAGGAAGCCCATCATTGGAATATACAAGCCAAGTTCTATAATGTAAAATTCCCACTAGTATATGAAAGTGACAACATATGAGACTCTCTATATGAAGAACATGGTGCTACTTTGAAGCACAATATATGAGGCTCGCTATATCATGGTGCTACTTTGAAGCACAAGTGTAGCATTGCCCCTTTTTATTTTTATTTTTTTGGGCCTTCTTTTTTTTCTTTGGCCTTTTTTTGGGACAATGCTCTATTGAATGATGATCATCACACTTTTATTTATTTACAACTCAATGATTACAACTCGATTCTAAAACAAAGTATGACTCTATATGGATGTCTCCGGTGGTGTACCGGGATATGCAATGAATCAAGAGTGACAAGTATGAAGAAATTTTGAACGGTGGCTTTGCCACAAATACTATGTCAACTACATGATCATGCTAAGCAATATGACAATGATGAATGTGTCATGATGAACTAGATGGTGGAAAGTTGCATGGCAATATATCTCGGAATGGCTATGGAAATGCCATAATAGGTAGGTATGGTGTCTGTTTTGAGGAAGGTATATGGTAGGTGTATGATACCGGCGAAAGGTGCGCAGTATTAGAGAGGCTAACAAAGGTGGAAGGGTGAGAGTGCGTATAATTCATGGACTCAACATTAGTCATAAAGAACTCATATACTTATTGCAAAAATCTACAAGTTATCAAAGCAAAGTATTGTGCGCATGCTCCTAGGGGGATAGATTGGTAGGAAAAGACCATCGCTCGTCCCCGACTGCCACTCATAAGGAAGACAATCAATAAATAAATCATGCTCCGACTTCATCACATAACGGTTCACCATAGGTGCATGCTACGGGAATCACAAACTTTAACACAAGTATTCTTTAAATTCACAACTACTCAACTAGCATGACTTTAATATTATCACGTACATATCTCAAAACAATTATCATGCTTTAACCTTTTCTTAGTATTCAACACACTCAAAAGAAAGTTTCACAAATCTTGAATACCAAGCATATTATTATTAAGCAAATTACCATGCTATTAAGAGACTCTCAAAATAATTTAAGTGAAGCATGAGAGATCAATAGTTTCTTTAAAACAAATCCACCACTGTGCTCTAAAAGATCTAAGTGAAGCACATAGAGAAAAATTATAACACTCAAAAGATATAAGTGAAGCACATAGAGCAAAATTATCTAGCTCAAAAGATATAAGTGAAGCACATAGCGCAAAACTACTTAGCTCAAAAGATATAAGTGAAGCACATAGAGTATTCTATCAAATTTGAATTCATGTATGGCTCTCTCGAAAGGTGTGTACAGAAATGATGATTGTGGCATACTAAGACACAAAGACACAAATAATACAAGACGCTCCAAGCAAAACACATATCATGTTGGTGAATAAAAATATAGCTCCAAGTAAATTACCGATGGAAGTGGACGAAAGAGGGGATGCCTTCCAGGGCATCCCCAAGCTTTGACTTTTTGGTGTCCTTGGATTATCTTGGGGGTGCCATGGGCATCCCCAAGCTTAGGCTCTTGCAACTCCTTGTTCCATGATCCATCAAAAGAATTCACCCAAAACTTGAAAACTTCACAACACAAAACTCAAAATAGAAAACTCGTGAGCTCCGTTAGCGAAAGAAAACAAAATACCACTTCAAGGTACTGTAATGAACTAATTATTTATTTATATTGGTATTAAACCTACTGTATTCCAACTTCTCTATGTATTATAAACTATTCTACTAGCCATAGATTCATCAAAATAAGCAAACAACACACGAAAAACAGAATCTGTCAAAACAGAACAGTCTGTAGTAATCTGTAGCTAGCGCAAGATCTGGAACCCCAAAAATTCTAAAATAAATTTATGGACGTGAGGAATTTATCTATTAATCATCTTCAAAAATAATTAACTAAATATCACTCTTCAAATAAAAATGACAGCAGTTCTCGTGAGCGCTAAAGTTTTTGTTTTTTACAGCAAGTTCAACAAGACTTTCCCCAAGTCTTCCCAACGGTTCTACTTGGCACAAACACTAATTAAACACAAAAAAAACAACCAAAACAGAGTCTAAATAATTTATTTATTAGTAAACAGGAGCAAAAAGCAAGGAATAAAAATAAAATTGGGTTGCCTCCCAACAAGCGCTATCGTTTAACGCCCCTAGCTAGGCATAAAAGCGAGGATAGATCTAGGTATTGCCATATTTGGTAGGCAATCCATAATTGGCTCTCATGATAGTTTCATATGGTAATTTTACTTTCTTTCTTGGAAAGTGTTCCATGCCCTTTTTTTAATGGAAATTGAAATCTAATATTCCCTTCCTTCATATCAATAATCGCACCGACCGTTCTAAGGAAAGGCCTACCAAGAATAATAGGGCAAGAAGGATTGCAATCTATATCAAGAACAATGAAATCTACGGACACATAATTCCTATTTGCAACAATAAGGATATCATTTATCCTTCCCATAGGTTTCTTAATAGTGGAATCCGCAAGATGCAAGTTTAGAGAGCAATCATCAAAATTACGGAAATCTAGCAAATCACACAAAGTCTTGGGAATAGTAGAGACACTAGCACCCAAATCACACAAAGAATAAAACTCATTATCTTTAATTTTAATTTTAATAGTTGGTTCCCACTCATCATAGAGTTTTCTAGGGATAGAAACTTTCAACTCAAGTTTTTCTTCATAAGATTGCATCAAGGCATCAACAATATGTTCGGTCAAGGCTTTATTTTGACTATAAGCATGTGGAGAATTTAGCATGGATTGCAACAAGGAAATACAATCAATTAAAGAGCAACTTTCATAATTAAATTCCTTGAAATCCAATATAGTGGGTTTAGCAACATCTAGATTTTTATTTCTTTCAATCCCACTTTCATCAATTTCATCATTAAGATCTAAATACTCTGAATTTTTAGAATGCCTTCTAGGTAAAGGAAGATCATATTCAGTTTCATCAAGATTCATATTGCAAAACAAAGATTTAATAGGGGACACATCAATAACTTTTAGATCTTCATCTTGATTTTCATAGGAATTTGAGGAACATGCTTTAATAAAGGCATCTTTGGAAGCACGCATCCTAGCGGTTCTTTCCTTGCACTCATGAATGGAAATTCTCATGGCTTTGAGAGACTCATGATATCATGTTTAGGAGGAATAGATATAAGATTTAAAGAATCAATCTCAAGAGGAATTCTATCAACGTTTCTAGCCAAATCATCAACTTTAAGCAATTTATCCTCAAGCAAAGCATTAAAATTCTTTTGTGAATTCATAAACTCTTTAACACTATTCTCAAATTCAGAGGGCATCTTATTATAATTTCCATAAGAGTTGTTGTAGGAATTCCCATAATTATTAGAAGGATTACTAGGATATGGCCTAGGATTAAAATGCCCTCTATAAGCGTTGTTACCAAAATTATTCCTACCAACAAAATTCACATCCATAGATTCATCGTTATTCTCAATCAAAGTAGACAAAGGCATATCATTAGGATCAGAAGAAACACTCTTAGTGGCAAATAATTTCATAAGTTCATCCATCTTTCCACTCAACACATTAATTTCTTCTATCGCATGCACCTTTTTATTAGAAGATCTTTCAGTATGCCATTGAGAATAATTAACCATAATATTATCTAGGAGTTTAGTAGCATCTCCTAAAGTGATTTCCATAAAAGTGCCTCCCGCGGCCGAATCTAAAAGATTTCTAGAAGCAAAATTCAATCCAGCATAAAAAATTTGTATGATCATCCACAAATTCAAACCATGAGTAGGGCAATTACGTATCATTAATTTCATTCTCTCCCAAGCTTGTGCAACATGTTCATGATCAAGTTGTTTAAAGTTCATAATATCATTTCTAAGAGAGATGATCTTAGTGGGAGGAAAATACTTAGAGATAAAAGCATCTTTGCACTTGTTCCATGAATCAATACTATTCTTAGGCAAAGACGAAAACCAAGCTTTAGCACGATCTCTAAGCGAAAAAGGAAATAGCTTCAATTTAACGACATCATTATCGACATCTTTTTTCTTTTGCATATCACATAAACCAACGAAGCTATTCAGATGAGTAGCGGCATCTTCACTAGGAAGGCCGGCGAATTGATCTTTCATAACAAGATTCAACAAAGCAGTATTAATTTCACAAGATTCAGCATCAGTAAGAGGAGCAATCAGAGTGCTAAGGAAATCATTATTATTGGTATTGGTGAAGTCACACAATTTAGTATTATCTTAAGCCATCGCGACAAACAAGCAATCTAACACACGAGCAAACAAAAAGGCAAACGGGCAAAAGAGGCAAATAGAGAGGGAGGATAGAGACAGAGAGAGGGCGAATAAAACGGCAAGGGTGAAGTGGGGGAGAGGAAAACGAGAGGCAAATGGCAAATAATGTAATGCGAGAGATAGGGATTGTGATGGGTACTTGGTATGTTGACTTTTTGCGTAGACTCCCCGGCAACGGCGCCAGAAATGGCTCATTGTCGGGAGTCAAATCTTGACTTGTGTGAACCTCCCCGACAACGGCGCTAGAAATCCTTCTTGCTGCATCTTGAGCTTGCGTTGGTTTTCCCCGAAGAGGAAGGGATGATGCAGCAGAGTAGCGTAAGTATTTCCCTCAGTTTTTGAGAACCAAGGTATCAATCTAGTAGGAGGCCACGCTCAAGTCCCTCGTACCTGCACAAAACGATAGCTACTCGCAACCAACGCGATTAGGGGTTGTCAATCCCTTCACGGTCACTTACGAGAGTGAGATCTGATAGATATAATATTTTTGGTATTTTGGGTATGAAGATGTAAAGTAAAAAGTAAAAGCAAAGTAAAAAAGCAAAGCAAGATTAAAGTGATGGAGATTGATATGATGAGAATAGACCCGGGGGCCATAGGTTTCACTAGTGGCTTCTCCCAAGAGCATAAGTATTCTACGGTGGGTGAACAAATTATTGTTGAGCAATTGACAAAATTGAGCATAGTTATGAGAATATCTAGGCATGATCATGTATATAGGCATCACGTCCGTGACAAGTAGATCGAAACAATTCTACATCTACTACTATTACTCCACTCATCGACCGCTATCCAGCATGCATCTAGAGTATTAAGTTAAAAACAGAGTAACGCCTTAAGCAAGATGACATGATGTAGAGAGATAAATTCATGCAATATGAAATAAACCCCATCTTGTTATCCTCGATGGCAACGATACAATACGTGCCTTGCTGCCCCTTCTGTCACTGGGTAAGGACACCGCAAGATCGAACCCAAAGCTAAGCACTTCTCCCATGGCAAGAACTACCAATCTAGTTGGCCAAACCAAACGGATAATTCGAAGAGACTTGCAAAGATAACCAATCATACATAAAAGAATTCAGAGAAGATTCAAATATTATTCATAGATAGACTTGATCATAAACCCACAATTCATCGGTCTCAACAAACACACCGCAAAAGAAGATTACATCGAATAGATCTCCACAAGAGAGGGGGAGAACTTTGTATTGAGATTCAAAGAGAGAGAAGAAGCCATCTAGCTACTAACTATGGACCCGAAGGTCTGAGGTAAACTACTCACACTTCATCGGAGGGGCTAGGATGATGTAGAAGCCCTCCATGATGACAGCCCTCTTCCGGCGGAGCTCCGGAATAGGCCCCAAGATGGGATCTCGTGGATACAGAAAGTTGCGGCGGTGGAATTAGGTTTTTGACTCCTGTTCTGATCGTTTGGGGGTACGTAGGTATATATATGAGGAAGGAGTACGTCGGTGGAGCACCGAGGGGCCCACAAGGCAGGGGGCATGCCCTGGGGGGCGCCCCCCACCCTCGTGACCTCCTCTTTGACTCCCTGGAGTAGGGTCCAAGTCTCCTGGATCACGTTCGGTGAGAAAATCACGTTCCCGAAGATTTTATTCCGTTTGGACTCCGTTTGATATTCTGTTTCTCCGAAACAATGAAATAGGCAAAAAAACAGCAATTCTGGGCTGGGCCTCCGGTTAATAGGTTAGTCCCAAAAATAATATAAAAGTGGAAAATAAAGCCCAATATAGTCCAAAACAGTAGATAATATAGCATGGAGCAATCAAAAATTATAGATACGTTGGAGACGTATTAGAGGCCCAGACGACTCTCTTCGTCACAGCTCCGTTCAATTAACCGAAGAAGATATTGTTTCAATGTCAACCCTTCTGGTGAATGGCAAATATGAAGACTGTAGTAAAGTCAGGTTAAACCCCTTCTGCAAACTTAACCCGGCGCCAGAGGTAAAGAACCTCTGATCTCTTTCTCTTTGTATTTTTCTCAGCCGTTTTAAATACCTACATGAACTTTCATCTTGTTTATTTGTTTATAGGCCAAATCTGATTTCTGGAAAGCCAAGTATGACCACGAAGCCGCCAAGAAAGCTAGAGCCGCCGCCATAACCGCCAAGAAGATGACCCAGAGGTCTAAGAAGAAGAAGAAGAGCACCGCTGAGGACCTGTTGAAGCCTGACGATGATACTTCTGAGTCGGAGGTAGCCCTTGACTCCCTTGGCCAGCTTTTTAATAACCTTATTAACATTGATCATTACCAGGACGACACGGGGGCCAGTCAGGCCATGGAAGAAGAGGTAACTATTTCCTCCGACTGAGCCCATTTGCCAAGACAAAAACTTCGAGTCATAACCCAGAAAGTAAGGTTTTCACACCCTTTGGCTTATTTGGACCCTCATTTTCTTTTGAAAAAGCAGCAACATGAGAGCCGCCGTCAGGCCCGGAATGATGATGAACCGCCTTTCGTTCTTCAACAAACTCCTCAAAAACGCCAGCATGAGGTTTATTTCTTCGTCTTTTACTTTCCATTAATGGATCTTCTCCCTTGCATTACTAACTTTATTTTATCTTTGCAGGAGGTGTCTCGCTCTTCTGGCGACTCGTCTCAGATGCAATTCCCGGCCTTTAAGACTGCCCCCGGGTGAGGAAGAAATCATCTTTCCTCCGTGTCTTTGAAACTGCATCTTTATACTAACTGTTTCATAACATCTTTCTTAGTGGCCAAGCCAAGTCCAAGAAGGCCAAGGTGACTACGCCGGCGGAAGACCCGTCAGTCCTTGCACCTGAACCGGCCATGCCACCTTCTCCCCCTCAAACTGAAGCACCAGAAGACCCGGATGCTAGTGCTCAATTAGATCCTCCTGAGTCGTCAGCTGACGATACTATCGTTAACCCTTCTGCTACCGGACCATCCAGCTCGGCCAACCCGCCATCACCGTGTGTCCAGGACGTTCTGATCACTGGAAGCCGCTTTGTTGAGCCAGGGAATCCCACCGTGTTGGCTCGTCACACCGCTAAACAAGAAGCCCTAGAGAGACAGAAAGTGCATTTTGATATTTCTCATTATAGCCATCTAGACGCCAATGACATATTGTCTGGGTATCTCAGCCATGTGCACTCCAGCCGTGACTCGGAAATCGAAATGGTCAAGCAGTTGCAGCTGAAGTATGAGGTATGCTCTTCTGGCTTACTTATATTCTACCAGTCCCCAAGTCTTTAGATTATGATAGAACCTGAATGATCTGTAGACTTATGATATAGGCTAAAGCTTTACCTTTAGATTTTTCTGAAGGCCAATAAAGTAGAATAAACTTCACCTGTAGTCCCCAAGGGCCGGTTCACTTGATCATAAATGAGCCGGTACTCTTAATTTCATAACTATCTTGTGCCGAACCCAACAAATATTGTAATCCGGCTTAATCTTGAGAGACTTTCTGAATATCATGCATTAGCCCCCCAAGTGCCAAGTGCTGTTACTTTGTAAGGTACTTGGGACTTGAAATATATTAGAGTCATAAGAAATTGTTTTGGCATACATTAGCCCCCAAGTGTCAAGTGGTTTTGCAGTGCAAAGTACTTGAGACTTGAATCTTGACTCTTGAACTTTAATTTAAACCTTGACACACCTGTGTATGTTTTGTAGAACACCCTATCTGAATTGGGTTTGCAATTAACTGACGCTAAGACCCGGCTGGTGGATCAGCAGGCAAAAATCAAGTCTGTTGACTCTAAACTTCAATTAAGTCTTGCTGAGACGGAAAAATTGAGAACCAGCTTGACTGCCAAGAAGAAAACCTGGGCTGAAGAGAAGACGCTGCTGACACAACGCGCCGAAAAAGCTGAAGCAGCTCTTGAGGAGGTTACTACGGAGCTGACCGGCTTAAAGAACTGGGTGTCTCAAATGGTTTCTGCTATCTTTGGTAAGCCATCTGTACTGATCTTTTGCACCTTCTTTTGACTCGGAATATAAACCGCCTGCTGACCCCTTGTTTGAAAAAATATGTGCAGGCCCATGAAGCAAGAATCTAAACCAGGATAATGTGACGAAACTGAAGGCGGTCTATACCTTAGTGGAGCAGTTGTGCACTGGTGCTCAACGAGCGCTTGCTACTATCTCTCCCGCCAATCAAGGACCCAACCGGCTCAGTGACATCTTGAAGAAATTGGCAATCTTACCCGCCAGATTCCAAGAGATCAAACGATCCTGCGCTAGAGCCGGAGCCCTAACTGCTCTGAGCCGTTCCAAGGCTTGGGTACCAGATCTAGACCCGGTGGATGTAGCTAGGGGGTACCCCACTGTAAAGGAAGACGGGTCTCTCTTCGAGCAAGATGACTTCATGGCTTGCGTGAGGAGGGTTCGACCTTAGGCTACCATTCTTGGAGATGAAACCAATATTGACAAATATCAGCCGAGTTTTGATTTGGAGAATAAGAAGATGGCAACTCCTTCTTACAAGGTGACAGACCTTATCCCGCCGGTTCGTCAACACACGTTTGCTCCAGAAGTTGATCCGGCTGGCTTGATTGACGATGAATCAGAATTCATTGCCGTGAATGGCTTTGATTGGTCCAATCCTAGCTTTCAATTGACAGAAGGAAGTGAACCGGCGAGGGAGGAGTGAGAACCATATTTGTGGGATTTTAAAAGCCTTCTAATAGAATTAGCTTTGAAACACTGCATATTTTGCCTATGCCATCATGCATAAGATGCCATGCGTGACTCTTTGCTTCCTGATGTCAATATATGCATCATATTTATGGTTATCTCTGTAATATTTCGGCTCTGTTCCTGTAGAAAAAAGGAAAACTGGCTTGGCGGTTTAGTACCGGACGGGTCAGAACACCCGGTTTATAACCAATAGTTTATCATAGTAGAAGAAACAGAAAACAGATGCGAAAATAAACAAGGCTGAAAACAACCTTTGATTAATACAGAAAACAACTGTTCCTAAATAACAGTCATACCTGTATTTTTTACCTCTAGACCACCGGTTTATATGACCCGAGTGATGAGGTTGATGATCCAGTCCTTTTGAGAAATCAATGCTTCTATACGACTAATGACTATCATGCCTTGGCGGCTTATTGTCAAATAGTCAAGTCGGTGAAAAATACCGTGCTGATTGTTTAAAATTGAGACAATAAAAGACCAATAAGACAAATAAGACAAATAACAGTTGGTAATCAATATAAATTAACCTTGTAGTTAAAGGTTGGGGTCTCTGATTCGAATACGATCAGTAAACCGAACCAAAGGGGTTAAGCTAAGATTCGAATACGATCATATAGCCCCCAGTGGCTTTGGCGTTGCACCGATCAAGAGGGTACCGACAGCTATGTTATCTTTGGTTCGAATACGACCTATGTTTGAACAGGAAGCCCCCAAATGACCTTGAGAGGTTTATAACGATCCTGATTCGAATACGATCCAAGTCGGACCCAAAAGGGGTTAAGCTATGATTCAAATACGATCAAGAAGCCCCCTAGTGAGGTTGGCTTTTGAGCCGATCAAGAGGGTTACGATAGCTATGTTCTCTTTGGTTCGAATACGACCTATGTTTGAATAGGAAGCCCCCAAGTGACCATGAGGTTTACAGCTAGATTCGAATACGATCATAAGCCGGACCAAAAAAAGGTTAGATTTGATTCAGATATGATCTGCTCCTTAATAGTCATGTTAAATAGTGAAAAAGAGTAAAGATATATAATCTTTGAAAAGGAAAATGACAGAGGTACTGCTTTATTACTTATCATAGTATATACAACATCAAAGTATGTACATGATGAGAGCCGGTGGCTCAGGTGTAGTATGGCCGAAGTTGAGCAATGTTCCACGGCCGGCGGGTCTCCTCCTCCGACTTACATGAGTCTTTGTGATCTCGAATGTCAATGAGGTAATATGACTTGTTGTTTAAGTTCTTGCTGACCACAAAGGGTCCTTCCCAAGGCGGGGATAGCTTGTGTGCATCTGACAGATCCTGGATGAGCCGGAGCACCAGGTCACCTTCTTGAAAAGTCCTGGACTTAACCCTGTAAGTGCATCTAGTGCCACCCCTAGTTGGTTTTGGAGTATTAACGACAAACCTGGTTGAGGGACTAATGTGTTTGTGATAATTGCAGGATAACACAGGTAGAAGTCCCTCATTGATTCGGTTTTCCTACCAGATATGACCCTAAAAATGTATGAAGACATTGAAGTCAAAGGTGGTATGTGAAGACATTCACATTGAAGACTGTGACAAGAGAAGACATCACGTGAAGACTATGGAGCGTGAAGACTTAGTTGTTTCGTCGTTCGTTTTCTTCTTTGTTGAGTCATAGGAACCACCGTACTGTTAAGTGGGGTCCAAGTGAACCAGTCAGAATGACTGAAGTGATGCTTAACCAAAATCCTATGTCTTCGAGCGAAGACAATGAGAGCAAATCTTATCCAGAGCTGGATAAGTCAGCTTTGCTTGTAGCTCAAGTAAAGTTGTCGTGTCTGTTTGAAATCTGACCGTTGGAACACGTGTCAGTTCCTTAGTGACCTAGGGTCATTTCGGACAAATCAGGTCGGGTTGCCTAGTGGCTATAAATAGCCCACCCCCTACACCATAAATTGGTTGGCAGCTCAGAGTTAGTGTATGGCTTTTGTCATTTGAGAGCAACCCACCTCGAAGCCTTTGAGAGAGAATTCCTTGCGAGGACAAAGCCCTAAACACCCAGAGCCAAAGAGTGTTAGGCATCACTGAAGTCTTCCTGTCTGTGTGATCTGAAGACTTATTACACTTGAGGACTATGAATCCTCCAGCCGGTTAGGCATCGCGTTCTGAGCATCCAAGAGTCATTGTGGATCGCCGGTGAACGAAGTCTGTGAAGGTTTGGAAGTCTAGCTTGAAGACTTACCGGAGTGATTGGGCGAGGACTAGGTGTCCTTAGCTCAAGGGGAATAAGGTGAAGACGCGGTCTTCTGAGTTGAATCTCAGCCTCCCTAACCAGACGTATAGTTGTCACAGCAACTGGAACTAGTCCAACAAATCATTGTCTTCAACGAGCCACTGGTTCTATCCTTCCCATCTCTTTATTTGCAGATTGGTCCTTGTGAAGTCATTGCCTGTTTGCATTATCTATTTGTCTTCATTGTGTGACTGCTTGTTCTGATTGGCTTCATACTATCTTCCATCCTGATCTATACTGCCTAGCTGCTAATAGTCTTTGTGCTTTCATTTCATTGAATACTTGACTATGGCTTACTTAGTGTAGTCTACCTTCCACTGCATGGTAATAGGTTTATTTCTATTGTTTGTCTTCAAAACTTCCATGTTTTGAAGACTTTCATAAAAATCGCCTATTCACCCCCCTCTAGTCGATCACTAGCACTTTCAATTGGTATCACAGCAAGGTACTCCCTTGTTCTGTGTGATTCGGTTTAACCACCTGGAGTTTTAGCTATGTCGACTGCAGGGATAATCAAAGTCTCCGCTGCGTGCCCAGTCTTCGATGGAACTGAATATCCCTACTGGAAGAATAAGATGCGCATGCATCTGGAAGCCATTGATGTCGACCTTTGGTATGTCATCAAGAATGTCATCCCCAAGGCTGGTGAAGGTGTCACCGCTGCTGATGTCAAGAAGTTCGTTCAACTGGATTCCACTGCGAAGAACATCATATGTGGTCATCTGACCAAAGGACAGTATGGCCGTGTGAGTGCTCTGGAAACATCCAAGCTAGTCTGGGATTGGCTCTCCAAGGTCAACGAAGGTGTCTCAACCCAAAGAGATCAAAGAATCAGTGTACTTCGCAACCTCTTCAACCGCTTCAAGAGAAACGACAATGAGAATGTCCAGCTCACGTTTGATCGACTCACTGACATCACAAATGAGCTTCAAGCCCTCGGCGCTACTGAGATCACCAAGCATGAAGTCGTCAAGACACTCCTGAGATCACTTGATAGCTCATTTGACACCCTAGCCCTGATGATTCAAGAATGCCCTGACTTCAAGACACTCGATCCGTTTGACATACTTGAAAGGCTCAACACACATGAGTTTCAGCTTTCTGAGAAAAGAGACATCTATGGTCCCAACTATGGGCGAACTCGTGCTTTGAAGGCAAAAGCTGTTTCCTCATCTGAAGAAGAATCTGATTGCAGTTCTGATGATCCTGAAGACATTGGAAAGGAGCTTGCTATGCTTGTGAAGAAGTTCCAGAAATTCACCAAGAAGAAAGGCTTCAGAAAGTCCTCACGATCCAGATCAAGGAATGATGAAGCTTCTGCTCATGACTACAAGAAGAGAACATGCCACAAGTGCAAGAAACCTGGTCACTATATCTCTGAGTGTCCGCAGTGGGACAATGAGAACAACAAGAAGAAGAAGAGCACGGAATATGATTCTGACGACAAGAAGAAGAAGAAATACTCAAAGTCTTCTTCCAAGTCTTGATCAAAGTCTTCATCACACAAGAAGAGCTCATCTGGCAAGGCTCGTGCGTTTGTTGGCAAGGAAATGGATTCAGAGGAGGAGTCTGCTTCTGGGGAGGCGGAGGTGGAGTCTGAGGAGGAGTCCGATTCTGGCGTTGCAAGTCTGGCTACAGCCTACGTTGCCAAGTCCATTTTCAACATTGAAGACAATGACTTCATCACTGATGCCAATGCTAATGACCAGGACAACTCCGCTCCCACCTACTGCTTCATGGCACGCGGTGCCAAGGTAAACTTACGCACTACTCACTATCAAACATCCAGTGAAGATGACTCTGATTGTGGTTCCAAACCCAGCTACAAAACACTTGCTAAAATTGCAACTGAGCAACAGAAAGCTATGGAACATATTCAAAAACTGTTAGACAAAAACGATGACATGTTAGATGCTGAAATGACTCGATCTCAGTCTGTAACGCCCCGAGACCAATGTGCCAGGTGTCGTCCAGTTATTCGCTGTTGTGGCCTTGTCATTTGCTTGCGTGTTGCATTTCATCATGTCATCATATGCATTGCATCATCATGTTTTCAAAACCTGCATCCGTCCGGGTTCCCCCAATTCCGTCCGTTGCCCATTCTGAGCCCAACCACACTTGCACGCGCCCGCGGCATGTCCGAAATAGTATTTTATAAGTGGCCGGAAAATGTTCTCGGAATGGGTTGAAAGTTGGCGTGCGGTCTTATTTTAGTGTAGATAGACCGCCTGTCAAGTTTCATCACATTCGGAGTTCGTTTGATAGCCCAACCGATTAACTATAGCGGCAGTATAGCCGGTCTTTTCGTCGGACGTTTTTGGTCTCCGGAAATCGTGTCGGGCTACATCTCTCCCCTCTTCTCTCAGATCAACCCGCTCTCCACAATCCACCTAGGCCCATGCCTACCCCTCTTTGCACAGTGCATCGACCCCTCGCAACCTAGTCCGAAACTTCCCCGAACCCGACCCGGACTGTCGCCACCGTTGTGTCCGGATCATCCCCAAACATCTACAAAACGTCATCGTTTTCTTATTTGGGCTCCCTAACTATTTTATCCACGATCGTCCGATTGCGATCGTAGGGACGAGGTAGCCCCTAACCTAGTCTGTGAGGTATATATATACTCCACTCCTAGTCTATTTGGACAAACCCTAAAAATTAGGACCCTTGTCCCATCCCACCGCCGCCAGCATCTCCCACCTCGGGATCCTCCCCAAATCCAAAATCCTCCTCGAATTTCTAACCGGACCAACCCCCTCGTAGCCGGCGACCACCTGCAGCAGGACCCTGCGCGCCCCTGCCTCCCTTCCGGCCTTCTCCTTCCCTTCTCTCCCTCGTTGCCCTCTCTCTCTCACCCGGTTCCCTCTCTCTAGTTTCTTCGCACAGGAGCCGCAGCGCCATGGAGCATGGCCGGAGCTCCTTCCTCGACGCTCGTGCCGACCAAGTCCCGCCACCGCATGGAGACGCCCCGCCATCTCCATCGCTCCTGGATCTGGTGCCTCACCGGAGCACTCCGTCCTCGTTAGGACCCCGTCGCCCTCCGCTGCTGCCTCCCCGTCGCTGCTGCATCGCTAGTGAACCAGGCCATGGCTTCCTCTGCTTCAGATCAAGGCGCTGGCCGGCGGATCCGCCCCCTCTCAGCGTTCACGCCGGGATCCGGCCAATCTTCCCATGCTCCGCCGCCCCGGACCCGTTCCCGGCCGCCGCAGCCGTGCCTGTTCCTGCCTCTGCTTCGGACGGGAGGAGCTCGTCCGTCACCGTTGACCGCGCCCTTCCTTCGCCTACATGGACCGCAGCCACGCCTCCGGCCCAGCGCCACCCAGCGAGGCCCAGCGCGTCCCTCTCCTCTCCGTAGTGGGCCTCAGCCCAGGGTGAGCAGCCCCCGCTCCTGTGCACTTTAGGGGCCGGCCAGATTCGGCCTAGTTCTTGTTTTTTTTTCAGATCTGCGTTTTAGCCATTTATCCTGAGACTGCAGTTTTACAGAAAAGACCCTCATGTTCATGCATATAATAACTCACAATTCGTGCATCGGATTAAAATGATTTATATATGAAAGTTGCTTAGAATTTTGTGTAGTTTCATAATATGTCATTTCCATCCATGTTTAAAATGTTGTTTGTTTTAATTTGCCCCTATGCCATGCTAAAATGACTTAATTCATAACTAAATAACCGTAACTCAGAATTTAATAATCTTTATATGTAAATGGGGTAGAATTTTGCATAGTTTAACATGGTGGCATCTCTTTGCATGTTTAACAACCCTAAAATTGTGTTTAGGGCAGAACAGTACCGAACCTAATATATGCATATGAGGAGTTTCCAGAAATTGTTGTTCGTTGTTTCCGGCCTCATTTAAACTTGACTAGATAGGTAGTTTTCTTTGCTTCACCCTCTTGCCATGTTTAACAACATTTAATATTGTTGGGTACATAAAAAAGATCGAACTTAATAAGTCACGTGGTGTTTCGTCAATATGCAACGGAGTTGCATATTGAGCTCCACTTAATTTGTAGTATTGCTTGTGCATTTTGCCATGCCATTTATCATTAAACCGGACATGTATCATACTTGTTTGTGCATCGTGCCATGCTTATGCGATGTTTGTTCACCATGATTGTTTGCTTCTTTCCGGTGTTGCTTCTTCGGGTTGGTTTCGATAACGTCGTGTTGTGAGGATTCGTTCGACTACGTCCGTTTGTCTTCTTCATGGACTCTTTCTTCTTCCTTGCGGGATCTTAGGCAAGATGATCATACCCTCGAAATCACTACTATCTTTGCTTTGCTAGATGCTCGCTCTTTTGCTATGCCTATGCTGCGATACCTACCACTTGCTTATCATGCCACCCATATTGTTGAACCAAGCCTCTAACCCACCTTGTCCTAGCAAACCGTTGTTTGGCTATGTTACCGCTTTGCTCAGCCCCTCTTATAGCATTGTTAGTTGTAGGTGAAGATTGAAGTTTGTTCCTTGTTGGAACACGGAGATGTTGTTCCTTGTTGGAACATGTTTACTTGTTGGGATATCACATTATATCTTATTTAATTAATGCATCTATATACTTGGTAAAGGGTGGAAGGCTCAGCCTTATGCCTGGTGTTTTGTTCCACTCTTGTCGCCCTAGTTTCTGTCATATCAGTGTTTTGTTCCCGGATTTCGCGTTCCTTACGCGGTTGGGTAATAATGGGAACCCCTTGACAGTCCGCCTTAAGTAAAGCTCTTCCAGCAATGCCCAACATTGGTTTTACCATTTGCCTCCTAGCCTTTTCTTTTCCCTTGGGAGTCGCGCTCCTGAGGGTCATCATTATTTTACCCCCCCCCCCGGGCCAGTGCTCCTCTGAGTGTTGGTCCAACTGAGCGATGTCCGAGGCTACCAGGGGCAACTATGGGCTGGCTTACCCGACGTCTTGCTCATCCGGTGTGCCCTGAGAACGAGATATGTGCAGCTCCTATCGGGATTTGTCGGCACATTCGGGCAGTGTTGCTGGTTTAGTTTTACCCTGTCGAAATGTCTTGTTGTACTGGGATACCGAGTCTGATCGGAATGTCTCGGGAGGAGGTCTATTCCTTCATTGACCGTGAGAGCTTGTGATGGGCTAAGTTGGGACACCCCTGCAGGGATTTGAACTTTCGAAAGCCATGCCCGCGGTTATGGGCAGATGGGAATTTGTTAATGCCCGGTTGTAGATAACTTGAACCTTAACTTAATTAAAATGAGTCAACTGCGTGTGTAACCATGATGTTCTCTTTCCGGCGGAGTCCGGGAAGTGAACACGGTGTTGGAGTTATGCTTGACGTAGGTTGTTTTAGGATCACTTCTTGATCATACTTTCTCGAACGTGCTTTGCCTTCTCTTCTCGCTCTCATTTGCGTATGTTAGCCACCATATATGCTAGTCACTTGCTGCAGCTCCACCTCATACCTTTACCTTATCCATAAGCTTAAATAGTCTTGATCGCGAGGGTGCGAGATTGCTGAGTCCCCGTGGCTCACAGATACTTCCAAAACCAGCTTGCAGGTGCCGATGAGTCCGTGCAGGTGACGCAACCAAGCTCAACGAGGAGCTCGATGAAGATCTTGTCCTTTGTGTTGTTTTGTTTCTAGTTGATCAGTAGTGGAGCCCAGTTGGGGTCGATCGGGGACCTTGTCGCATTTGGGGTTCTTCTTTTATTTTAGTTCCGTAGTCGGACCTTGATTGTATTTGGATGTTGTAATGCTTTATTCATGTATTGTGTGAAGTGGCGATTGTAAGCCAACTATGTATCTCTTTCCCTTATGTATTACATGGGTTGTGTGAAGATTACCTCACTTGCGACATTGCTTTCAATGCGGTTATGCCTCTAAGTCATGCTTCGACACGTGGGAGATATAGCCGCATCGAGGGCATTACAAGTTGGTAATCAGAGCCTTCCCCGACCTTAGGAGCCCCATTGCTTGATCATTTTTAGCGGCCGAGTTGTGTCTAGAAAAATGTTTTGAGTCATTTAGGAATTATATATCGGAGAGTTTAGAAATTCTTTTTACTCCCCAGTCCCTTCATCGCTCTGGTAAGGCATCCTGACGTAGAGTTTTGACTCTTCTCTTCTCAAATTTCACTAAAAAAAAATTAGGATCACGCGGGTATCTTGGAATCGTTCCGATGGTTTTATGACGAGAACATTGTCTTGGTGCCTCCTGTCAGGGGTTTTGTGGAAGTGTCCCGGGGAGTTGAGCTCTGAGGTGTTGTCGTCATAATTTTATCGTTGCAGTTCTGGAATACCTGAGTCTAGTACGCCGACATCGAAAATCTCTTTTATGCAGTTCGTTGGTGAGATAACCTCGACGCCACCCAGTACTGGGGCAGGAGTTTGGGAGTATTGCCATAACTTGTATAACGGATGCTTTTCGAAGGTTGAGGTAGATGATTTCCGAAGGTTTCTTGGTTATGTGTTGAAGGATGGATACAGCTGGATGTAGGATTTGCTAGTTTGGGTGAGATATTATGCTTCCCCTGTATCCCCAACACCTGATTGCATAACCGGAATGTGTCGGGAGTTTCATAGGTGGGAATTCAAGTAGCTCTTAGGATATCTTTCCGACAGATGTATGATATGAGATTGGGGTTCGACGTCTAGTGGTCCGCCTATCCACGGTCGGTTTTACAGTGGTCTCGTTGTGTCTTAAAGAGTCCTTGGCTATGCCGACTCGGGGACGCTTCGTATGTCATGTGCACTGCCTTGTACATGATGGTGATGTACGATCGAGCCCGTGTAGGCCCCACCACGAAAACTTCGGACAAAATCTCTATCATATGTTTGTTCCGGCTTATTTTGCAAGCCAATCCTTTGTTTTGTTTTGAGTTGTGGTATTCGAGTTGCTTCAATGTCAAGTGTTGATTCCATACCTTCCCCAAATGGTGTTCTCATATTCCTATGTGAATACTAATCCCTCATAATAATCGAGATTGTCATGTCAATCCTTTTCAACCGGTGTGTTTCTCTTCTAGTGGATCCGATCACTTCAACATTCGCAAGATCTATTATCATTTCTTCTCAACGGTGTTCGTTTCATTCTCAACGGTGTTTTCCCACCCTCCCACCCTTGTTTTCTTGAAGGATTCAGAATTCTTGATCAAGTATCCATCTTATTGATGTGAAGTCTCTCCATTCTTTTCCTTCAATGTTCTTATCTGGTGATTCTCATGAAGTTTCTAACGGAGCTTCAAGTTCGTCATTTTTCATTCTTTTCATCTCCGGTGGTTTCAAATCAAGCTTTTGGTGTTTGATCATATTCTTTTCCTTATTTCAAATGTCTTCTCTTGCCGGTGCACCTCTCAATCATTAACTTTTCGTTATTCATTTGTTCCGGAGTGCTAAAGATATCTCGAAGATTCGTGTTTCCACTCTGCATTCATTCAAGATCTTTCGAGGTTGTTATCTCATTCAAGCCATTTAAATTCAACTGGTGCATTCTCTCTTTTAAATCGTTCAACGGTGTTTCTTTTGAGTGGGCCCTAACCCACAGGTCTTTTCCCAGGATCTTACCTGACTCTTCTTATTTCCCGGAGATATCCTCAAATTTCTTGTCAAAGTTTGACGTAAGAATGAATTATCATCAGTCACATGTCTTTCTCCAAGATCTGTCAAATTATTTTCATCGTCGTCTCAATCTCTTCGCTTTTGATTCTTCCGTAGTGTCTCAATAATTCATGGTGGTGTTTCTCGTCGTCATTCTCGGATTTTGAAGACGAAGAAGAGTTTCTCTCTCAATCTTGTTCCGTTCTCGTGAAGATTCGTGATTCTAGCTTGTTGTCGACCTCTCATAATTATTTTCGATTGTGAGAATCCTTTTCACCCATCAGGAGATAGTCAAGGGTATTTTCAGTTCGATTATTCGGAGCCCATCATTTCAGAAGACTTGTTCATTCTCAGCTTCCAGCTCTCGTTCCTCAAATCTCACCGGTGCATCATTCAATATTCTTTGATCAGCGCGTGATCTCTTCGTTTCAGTTGCATCTAATTTCTCTCAAGCATCTTCGTTCATTTAAAATTTTAACCGGTGTTTATTTATTTTCGTTCATTTCAAATTCCTACCGGTGGTTCGTTGAAGACCTTCCCAAGTTTATGTTATATCTCTCTTAATCGTTGCTACGAGAATAAGTTGTATGCAATCTGTTGCTTGTCATCAATTTAAATTGGTAAAGGATACGCATAATGTAATTCTTATTCTTGTTCCATCCAAGTAATTAATTCCTTATTCCGGAGGCTCATCAAATTCTCGGTTTCATTTGTTTCATCTTTTCTTTCCCGGAGTTCCAAGCTCTCGCAATTATGTAATCATGGAGATCTATCAAAAATCTTTACAAGGTTTCAGCTTGTGTTTTCAGCTTCTCTCCCTTTTTCTGTTTGATCATTCTTTTATTACCGGAGTTCTTCATGAAGGCTCTACAAGATGGTTCATCAAGGATTTAATTCTTTCTCGAAGTGTTCATCGAGATTCTTTTCAAAGGAGCTCAAGTATTCTTTATCTTGCATTTTAAAGTGCAATTTGTTCAACCGTATCATTCAAAGTGGTATTGTGTCATTCTTGATAATATGAGTTCATGTTTCATGATTCGAATGTTGTTAAGAATGAGATATTTTAAATCCATCAACCTCTTCGTTGGAATTATCTTGGGTTATATTTCACCTAAAACTTTCCCTAAGGATTGTTGCTATCTATGGTGCTTATAAAGGACCCAGGGTCTTCTTTATCCTCTCGGTGAAATATTTTATCGTCTCCTTATTCATACCAATCCAATTCTTTTTCCCGTGAGTGGCAGGTTGTCACCTCATAATTTGAGATGTATTCCATAAGACCATATCAAGCGTATTCTTTTCGTTGTTGGTGTTCCAACAACTCCGCTCGACCCGTCTCCTAAGGATGCCTTCTCAAGCTCTTTTGTGGCATAAGATGGCATTTTCTTCTCCATTCTTTTATTTCAATTATCTATCTTCTGTTCTTTTGTTCCGGAGGCATTGCGATGTTGTTCTTTTCACCCGTCATCTCGTTTTGTCAAGATCATGTTCAATTTCTTCCATTTACAGTCAAAGTGTTGTCCAAATTATATCAGTCTTATCCCTTCTCTATCTTGTTTAACCGGAGTGTCGTGTCCTCTGCTCAAGTTCTTTTCATCGTATCAAGTCTTGCATAACTTCTCAACCAGAGTGCTGCTCGAAGTTGTTCTTCCTTGTCCCTCTTTTCTAACGGAGTATTTTCAACTTCGTTCATCGCTGTTGTATTCTTTTCTCGAAATGGCTTAACCTTTTCAAGGTTCGTGGTTTCACTCATTTGTCAAAGAAGCAACTTAGTTTTACCTCTCCTCTTCCTCTTCCATTTTCCCTCCGGTGCCATTATAGATCTCGGGACGAGATATTCTCGTAGTGGTGGAGTGTTGTAACGCCCCGAGACCGATGTGCCAGGTGTCGTCCAGTTATTCGCTGTTGTCGCCTTGTCATTTGCTTGCGTGTTGCATTTCATCATGTCATCATGTGCATTGCATCATCATGTTCTCAAAACCTGCATCCGTCCGGGTTCCCCCAATTCCGTCTGTTGTCCGTTCTGAGCCCAACCACACTTGCACGCGCCCGCGGCATGTCCGAAATAGTATTTTATAAGTGGCCAGAAAATGTTCTCGGAATGGGTTGAAAGTTGGCGTGCGGTCTTATTTTAGTGTAGATAGACCGCCTGTCAAGTTGCATCACATTCGGAGTTCGTTTGATAGCCCAACCGATTAACTATAGCGGCAGTATAGCCGGTCTTTTCATCGGACGTTTTTGGTCTCCATAAATCATGCCGGGCTGCATCTCTCCCCTCTTCTCTCAGACCAACCCGCTCTCCACAATCCACCTAGGCCCATGCCTACCCATCTTTGCATAGTGCATCGACCCCTCGCAACCTAGTCCGAAACTTCCCCGAACCCGACCCGGACTGTCGCCACCGTTGTGTCCGGATCATCCCCAAACATCTACAAAACGTCATCGTTTTCTTATTTGGTATCCCTAACTATTTTATCCGCGATCGTCCGATTGCGATCGTAGGGACGAGGTAGCCCCTAACCTAGTCTGTGAGGTATATATATACTCCACTCCTAGTCTATTTGGACAAACCCTAAAAATTAGGACCCTTGTCCCATCCCACCGCCGCCAGCATCTCCCACCTCGGGATCCTCCCCAAATCCAAAATCCTCCTCGAATTTCTAACCGGACCAACCCCCTCGTAGCCGGCGACCACCTGCAGCAGGACCCTGCGCGCCCCTGCCTCCCTTCCGGCCTTCTCCTTCCCTTCTCTCCCTCGTTGCCCTCTCTCTCTCACCCGGTTCCCTCTCTCTCTGGTTTCTTCGCACAGGAGCCGCAGCGCCATGGAGCATGGCCGGAGCTCCTTCCTCGACGCCCGTGCCGACAAGTCCCGCCGCCGCATGGAGACGCCCCGCCATCTCCATCGCTCCTGGATTTGGTGCCTCGCCGGAGCACTCCGTCCTCGTCAGGACCCCATCGCCCTCCGTTGCTGCCTCCCCGTCGCTGCTGCATCGCTAGTGAACCAGGCCATGGCTTCCTCTGCTTCAGATCAAGGCGCTGGCTGGCGGATCCGCCCCCTCTCAGCGTTCACTTCGGGATCCGGCCAATCTTCCCATGCTCTGCCGCCCCGGACCCGTTCCCGGCCGCCGTAGCTATGCCTGTTCCCGCCTCTGCTTCGGACAGGAGGAGCTCGTCCGTCACCGTTGACCACGCCCTTCCTTCGCCTACGTGGACCGCAGCCACGCCTCCGGCCCAGCGCCACCCAGCGAGGCCCAGCGCGTCCCTCTCCTCTCCATAGTGGGCCTCAGCCCAGGGTGAGCAGCCCCCGCTTCTGTGCACTTTTGGGGCCGGCAAGATTCGGCCCAGTTCCTATTTTTTTCAGATCTGTGTTTTAGCCATTTATCTTGAGACTGCAGTTTTACAGAAAAGACCCTCATGTTCATGCATACAATAACTCACAATTCGTGCATCGGATTAAAATGATTTATATATGAAAGTTGCTTAGAATTTTGTGTAGTTTCATAATATGTCATTTCCATCCATGTTTAAAATGTTGTTTGTTTTAATTTGCCCCTATGCCATGCTAAAATGACTTAATTCATAACTAAATAACCGTAACTCAGAATTTAATAATCTTTATATGTAAATGGGGTAGAATTTTGCATAGTTTAACATGGTGGCATCTCTTTGCATGTTTAACAACCCTAAAATTGTGTTTAGGGCAGAACAGTACCGAACCTAATAAATGCATATGAGGAGTTTCCAGAAATTGTTGTTCGTTGTTTCCGGCCTCATTTAAACTTGACTAGATAGGTAGTTTTCTTTGCTTCACCCTCTTGCCATGTTTAACAACATTTAATATTGTTGGGTACATAAACAAGATCGAACTTAATAAATCACGTGGTGTTTCGTCAATATGCAACGGAGTTGCATATTGAGCTCCACTTAATTTGTAGTATTGCTTGTGCATTTTGCCATGCCATTTATCATTAAACCGGACATGCATCATACTTGTTTGCGCATCGTGCCATGCTTATGTGATGTTTGTTCACCATGATTGTTTTCTTCTTTCCGGTGTTGCTTCTTCGGGTTGGTTCCGATAACGTCGTGTTGTGAGGGTTCGTTCGACTACGTCCGTTTGTCTTCTTCATGGACTCGTTCTTCTTCCTTGCGGGATCTCAGGCAAGATGATCATACCCTCGAAATCACTACTATCTTTGCTTTGCTAGATTCTCGCTCTTTTGCTATTCCTATGCT
This sequence comes from Triticum urartu, assembly GCF_056163025.1. NCBI lineage: Eukaryota > Viridiplantae > Streptophyta > Magnoliopsida > Poales > Poaceae > Triticum > Triticum urartu. The sequence continues at coordinate 116,266,191 of NC_141873.1, forward strand.
GCGATACCTACCACTTGCTTATCATGCCACCCATATTGTTGAACCAAGCCTCTAAGCCACCTTGTCCTAGCAGACCGTTGTTTGGCTATGTTACCGCTTTGCTCAGCCCCTCTTATAGCGTTGTTAGTTGTAGGTGAAGATTGAAGTTTGTTCCTTGTTGGAACACGGAGATGTTGTTCCTTGTTGGAACATGTTTACTTGTTGGGATATCACATTATATATTGTTTAATTAATGCATCTATATACTTGGTAAAGGGTGGAAGGCTCGGCCTTATGCCTGGTGTTTTGTTCCACTCTTGCCGCCCTAGTTTCTGTCATATCGGTGTTATGTTCCCGGATTTTGCGTTCCTTACACGGTTGGGTAATAATGGGAACCCCTTGACAGTTCGCCTTAAGTAAAGCTCTTCCAGCAATGCCCAACATTGGTTTTACCATTTGCCACCTAGCCTTTTCTTTTCCCTTGGGAGTCGCGCTCCTGAGGGTCATCATTATTTTACCCCCCCGGGCCAGTGCTCCTCTGAGTGTTGGTCCAACTGAGCGATGTCCGAGGCTACCAGGGGCAACTCTAGGCTGGCTTACCCGACGTCTTGCTCATCCGGTGTGCCCTGAGAACGAGATATGTGCAGCTCCTATCGGGATTTGTCGGCACATTCGGGCGGTGTTGCTGGTTTAGTTTTACCCTGTTGAAATGTCTTGTTGTACCGGGATACCGAGTCTGATCGGAATGTCTCGGGAGGAGGTCTATTCCTTCGTTGACCGTGAGAGCTTGTGATGGGCTAAGTTGGGACACCCCTGCAGGGATTTGAACTTTTGAAAGCCGTGCTCGCGGTTATGGGCAGATGGGAATTTGTTAATGTCCGGTTGTAGATAACTTGAACCTTAACTTAATTAAAATGAGTCAACTGCGTGTGTAACCGTGATGGTCTCTTTCTGCCGGAGTCCGGGAAGTGAACACGGTGTTGGAGTTATGCTTGATGTAGGTTGTTTTAGGATCACTTCTTGATCATACTTTCTCAAACGTGCTTTGCCTTCTCTTCTCGCTCTCATTTGCGTATGTTAGCCACCATATATGCTAGTCGCTTGCTGCAGCTCCACCTCATACCTTTACCTTATCCATAAGATTAAATAGTCTTGATCGCGAGGGTGCGAGATTGCTGAGTCCCCGTGGCTCACAAATACTTCCAAAACCAGCTTGCAGGTGCCGATGAGTCCGTGCAGGTGACGCAACCAAGCTCAAGGAGGAGCTCGACGAAGATCTTGTCCTTTGTGTTGTTTCGTTTCTAGTTGATCAGTAGTGGAGCCCAGTTGGGGTCGATCAGGGACCTTGTCGCATTTGGGGTTCTTCTTTTATTTTGGTTCCGTAGTCGGACCTTGATTGTATTTGGATGTTGTAATGCTTTATTCATATATTGTGTGAAGTGGCGATTGTAAGCCAACTATGTATCTCTTTCCCTTATGTATTACATGGGTTCTATGAAGATTACCTCACTTGCGACATTGCTTTCAATGCGGTTATGCCTCTAAGTCGTGCTTCGACACGTGGGAGATATAGCCGCATCAAGGGCGTTACATAGTCCTTAATTGAAGACATAAAAAATTTCATGTTAAGTATGAGGAACTTGAAAGTCGTCATGAACCGCTCTCAACAACTCATGAAAAGCTTTCCTATGATTATCTTCAAAGGAAGCAAGATCTTGAGAAATTGAGAGCGTCTCATGAAGATCTTCAAAAGGAAAACGAGTCGCTTCGCGCCAAACAGATCAGTTCCGCTCAGGAAGGATTTGAACCACCATGTCTTAAATGCATTGAGCGTGACAACACTACTTCTGTTGCTGGATATTCTACTGCTGCTACTGTTGCAATATCTTCAACTGTTGATGTGGTAACTAACCCCTCTGCTGAGGATGCCACTGCTATTGCTGATGAAAATGCTAGGTTGAAGACATTGCTTGAAACAGGGATGTACAAAAGTCTCAAAGGGCACCAGACACTATGTGATGTCCTCAAAAGGCAGATCCTGAACCGAAACCCTAGGAAAGAGGGTGTTGGGTTCGAAAGGAAAATGAATGCTGATGGCTCTTACTGGAAACCTGAGCAGTACCCCAAAACCACATGGGTTGCTGCAAAGGAACCTTCAGTGGACCCATCCACCCTATCTGGCTTCACTTGTGCTAATCCCATTGTTATTGATGAATCCTTTGATGCAAACTATAAACTGTTTAAGAATCAGAATGGTGAAGTGTTTGCCAGGTATATTGGTACTAACTGCAGGTATGGGCCACCTATGAAGAAAGTCTGGGTGCCGAAAAAGTGTCTGGAAAATCTTCCTGTGTATGTCGTCATGACACCACAAGTGAAGAAGAAAAACCCCAGACCACGGGCTTCATATGGTCCAAAGGCTTCATACAGATAGAGGACTCACCTGAGTTGCACTAACGCAAATGTTTTGCAGGGAAACCATACTCAGGCCTATGAATATGAGCGTGTTTCATCAAACCGCCATGTTCATAAGACCAAGAACTACTCTGCTTATTCTTATGAGTACTATTGTCCACCTGCAAGACTATTTGCTAGGGCTCCAAAGCCAAAGTTCTCAGATGCTGCACTTAGACTCATTGCTTCGAAGCCACCCTTGAAGATGTGGGTGGATAAGAAAGCTTAACTTTTTTGCAGGGAAGGGTCTCCAGCCGAAAATCAAATGCGTATGAAGCTATTGCTGGGGACCTTAAACATCTTGTAGGGCACAAGATCAAATGCCCAAATGGTCTTATTATGTATTTTGTTCCTGAGTCGCTTGCTACTTGCCCTATCAGTCCTAACCTCGATCTAAGATTTCATAATCCACTTGCTCGTCAAATGTTTATGCTTCACAATTCTCTTCGTGAAGCCTATCCCCCTAACTCCACTGTAGGGTATGACACCAGCTGGTTCAGAATGGATTATTGATAGTGGATGTACTAATCACATGACTGGCAAGCGAAGTCTTCTCACGGACTCAACCTTATGTCCATCTGACAAGAGTCACATCACATTTGCTGATACTGGTAAAAGCAAGGTATTGGGTCTAGGTAGAGTTGCAATCTCAAGGGATCAACACATGGATAAAGTGATGCTTGTTGAATCCCTTGGTTCAACTTAATGTCTGTCTCAATGCTTTGCGATTTAAACATGATTGTGATGTTTGGAAAATATCGTTGCCTTGTTCTAATGGAATCTGACAAGTCTCTAGTCTTAGAAGGGTATCGGAAAGATGATTTGTACATGGTAGATTTCTCAGCAGGACCACAGCTTGCCGTATGTCTTCTTGCAAAAGCTTCAGAATGCTGGCTCTGGCATCGGAGGCTAGGGCATGCTAGCATGAGGAACTTGCACACTCTTGCAAAGAAGAAGCATATCATAGGCATCGAGGGCGTCAAGTTCAAGAAGGATCACTTATGCGGTGCCTGCGAAGCTGGAAAGATGACGAGGGCCAAGCATCCCTCGAAGACAATCATGACAATGACTCAACCCTTCGAACTGCTACACATGGACCTCTTCGGTCCCACTCACTACTCAACTCTTACCACTACTGCTTGTCTCTATGGCTTCGTCATTGTTGATGATTATTCAAGATATACATGGGTGCATCTAATCCTCTACAAGACTGAAGTGCAGGATGTCTTCAGACGCTTCGCCAATCGAGCCATGAACAACTATGGCGTCAAGATCAAGCACATCAGAAGTGACAATGGCACTGAATTCAAGAACACCGGCCTCGACACTTATCTTGATAATTTGGGCATCACTCATGAGTTCTCAGCTCCGTACACGCCGCAGCAGAATGGCATCGTGGAATGCAAGAACAGAACACTCATTGAGATGGCCCGGACGATGCTCGATGAATACAAGACTCCAAGAAAGTTCTGGCCTGAAGCCATTGATACTGCATGCCATATCATCAACCGTGTTTATCTTCACAAGCTTCTAAACAAAACATCCTACGAGCTCCTCACTGGTAAGAAGCCAAATGTCAGTTACTTCAGAGTATTTAGTGCCAGGTGCTAGATCAAGGATCCACATCATACTTCAAAATTTGCACCGAAAGCACATGAAGGTTTTATGCTTGGATATGGAAAGGATTCGCACTCCTACAAAGTCTTCAACCTCTTTCACTATAAAGTGGTTGAAACTGTGGATATGCGGTTTGATGAGACTAACGGCTCGCAAAGAGAGCACCTGCCAAATGTGCTAGATGAAGTTCCATCCAGTGAATCTATCAAGCTTATGGGAACTGGAGAAATCATACCGTCTGAAGCACAGCCCGAAGAGGAACTCATCATCTCTGCACCTGATCAACCTGAAGACAATGCTCAGCCTGAAGACAATCCTTCTAACGATGACAATGATCAGCAAGAGCAAAATCTTCGTCATGTTCATCCTCGTGTTGCAAATGAAGTACAAATTGAGAAAATAATTGATAGCATCAATGCACCTGGTCTACTCACTCATTCAAGGGCAACACAACTAGCAAATTTCTGTGGGCACTTCGCATTTGTCTCAATATCTGAACCCAAGAAAGTTGATGAAGCCTTCATGGAACCTGAATGGATTCAAGCTATGCAAGAAGAGCTTCAACAATTTGAGCTGAATAATGTATGGGAACTGGTCAAGCGTCCTGATCCTCGTATGCACAATATCATAGGAACTAAATGGATATATCGCAACAAGCAAGATGAGCATGGTCAAGTTGTCAAAAACAAAGCTCGTCTCGTTGCTCAAGGATACACTCAAGTTGAAGGAATTGACTTCGATGAAACATTTGCTCCTGTGGCTAGGCTTGAAGCTATACGCATACTGCTAGCCTATGAAAATCATCATAACATTCTTCTGTATCAAATGGATGTGAAGAGCGCTTTTCTCAATGGCAAGATTGAAAAAGAAGTGTATGTTGCACAACCGCCTGGCTTTGAAGATCCAAAACATCCTGACATGGTGTATAAGCTCAACAAGGCACTGTGTGGCCTCAAACAAGCCCCTCGTGCTTGGTATGACACACACAAGGACTTCATGAAGAGCAAAGGCTTCAAACCTGGTTCCCTAGATCCCACGCTCTTCACGAAGACATATGATGGTGAACTGTTTGTGTGCCAAATATATGTGGATGACATTATCTTCGGCTGCACTAATCAGAAATACAGTGATGAGTTTGGATACATGATGCAAGAGCAATATCAGATGTCCATGATGGGTGAGTTGAAGTTCTTCCTTGGTCTTCAAATATGACAGCAACGCAACGACATCTTCATATCTCAAGAGAAATACCTCAAAGATTGCCTGAAGAAGTTTGGAATGCAAGACTGCAAAGGTTACATGATGCCAATGCCAGCTAAACACCATCTGGGTCCCGACGATAATGGTAAAGAGTTCGATCAAAAGGTACACCGCTCCATGATTGGTTCTTTGCTTTATTTATGTGCATCTAGGCCATATATCATGCTTAGTGTTTGCATGTGTGCCCGATTCCAAGCGGCACCAAAGGAATCACATCACTTAGCTGTGAAGCGAATTCTTCGATATTTGGCTCACACCCCAACACTAGGATTATGGTATCCAAAGGGCTCAGAGTTTGATCTAGTTGGATTCTCGGATGCTGATTATGCTGGTGACAAGGTGGATCGCAAGTCTACATCAGGCACATGTCACTTTCTGGGACGATCACTTGTATGTTGGCCTTTAAAGAAGCAGAACTGTGTATCTCTCTCCACTGCTGAATCTGAATACATTGCTACTGGGTCTTGCTGCGCTCAGCTTCTATGGATGAAGCAAACACTCAAAGACTATGGCATTCATCTGAAGCAAGTGCCACTCTACTGCGACAACGAAAGCGCCATCAAGATTGCTAACAACCCAGTTCAGCACTCGAAGACAAAGCACATTGAAATTCGTCATCACTTTCTCAGAGATCATGTCATGAAGGAAGATATTGATATCATACACGTCAACACTGAAGAGCAACTGGTAGATATCTTCACAAAGCCCTTGGATGAGAAAAGGTTTTGCAAGTTACGGTGTGAGCTAAATATCTTGGAATCCTCAAATGTTCTGTGATCAGGCACACATCCTAACACTTATGCATGTTGAAGACTTAGATGTGCAACACACGGAGTAAAGTATATCTTCAATCAATGAAGACTTACATTCTGAGTGTGAATACATTAACGTGGAATTTGACTTCTGAGCGCCACAATAATTGTGCGCCGTGTCTGGGTCTAATACTTCTTATACAGTGGGTAACGCCACCACCAAATTCTTCCTTTAGAAGTGTTTTTCTCATGGCGTTACATTTGCAAGTCTTCAAATTTTGTTTGTCTTCAATGTTAACATGGCCTCATGTTTATCTTCAAATGTACTGATTTGGTTTCTGTCCTCTACAGCATTCACTTATAGCTATGTCTTCATGTTGAATCTTTCGAACTGAGTGAATGTGATCGGACCCTCACCTTTCTATGCTCCCGTCTCAAGTCTATCTATCCAAATCATATGCATTCTAATGAAACTGTCGAATGTTTTCGCTGAGTCCTTGTCAGCAGGAGACATAGAGACAAACATTAATCTGTTTTCAATGCTCAATCCTTTTTACCTGAAACCCAGAGAAGTGGGAACGACCACCCGACAATCCAGGCGTGTGTGGGAACTTGGAACAACCTCCAATGTGTTGCATGATCGCCACGTGTCCTTCAGATGTGAACCACCAAGGGCACCTGTGTAATAACTCTGTGTCGTCCCTGTCTCTATAAATACACACCTCACCCTAGTCATTATCTCTTCTTCCACTCTCGCACAAACCCCAGCGCCACCACTAGCCCTCGACGACGCCGGCAACGAAGCGCTTAGCTGCCGCGACCTCACCGACGCCGTCCTCACGCCGGCCGCGGACATCGTCTTCTCCGCCGTCGCCGTAGGTCTCCTCCGTCTCCAAGTTAGGGCACGAAAGATCGAACTGCTCGGCCTCCTCTCCCACTCCGTCTAGCAGTTCCTCGTGTGGTAAATAAAACCTCTTTTTACAGTCTTTTTGATCCGATAGATTCATCCTTTTCAACCACAAGTGGTTTCTGTTCCCACAAGTTGGATCTATCTCATTCTGCATCTCATAGCATGCCTAGTATGTTCACTTATGCTTCACGAAGTAGTTAGATTCCTCACTTGTACTTATTCGTCGATTCGTACAAATCTAGAACCAACTCTCTACATATGAGTGAATGTCTTTGCACTATGAGGTCAATGTCTTCTAAACTGATTTATCTTCAAAATCTTCTGAGAATGCATATGACCTCTTCCCCTTCCCTCGCACCTCTAATGTTGTCACAGGTACATGTCCGTGGGAGAATCCCTTGGTTCTCATAGTCTGCATTCATTTGCAGAGTTCTTACAGCATCATATAAATTCTCCTGAAGCCAGTTCTTGTCTGACCAGTAGACGGAAGACTTTGACAGTGTTGAAGCCTTTCAGTCTAAACTTCATGGCAACAGAAAAATCAGTCGGGAAGGGCGGCAGACAGCGCCGTGGAAACACTGCTAAGGACCTGCCACCGGATCTCTATGAGCTATACAAGTTAGATCCAGAAGAGACCTATGGAGAATGCAAGAACCGAATCCAATGGATTTGAAGACATTGGGCAGAGGAATGGTTCAAGTACAGATTCGTCACCATCGAATATGCTGAGAAGAGTGCCATCAAGGGCCCCTGGGGAGATATAATATACAAAGGTCTTCAGCCCAAGTCGAAGTTCGAAGCTATTGCTCAAGGCTTCTACCCCTGCATGATTCGTGGACCTCAGCCTGCTAATGCCGACCCATCCTCTCTGTTATGGTGTCGAGAAGATAATCTCTTCAAGCGCAACTATCAGTTTGCAAAGAACTCGGCCAAGGAAAACAAGAAGTCTTTGGGATTAGACTTCAACCCAGGCCCCTCTGCGGCATGTGCTGATGGCACACGCGAAGCTGAACCCAATCTGGTTGGGCCCTTCTACAACTTAGAAGGTCTCATCACTCACATAAAGGTTCAAGGGGCAGACGTGGATCAACCTGCAGACGACGCTGATTCTGACGAAGCGCCTGCACCACCGAAGCCTGTGAAGCAAATGAAACCCAAGGCTTCAAAGCCCTCTTCAGTACCAAAGGCTTCAAATCCCTCATCTGCACCAAAGGTCTCACGGGCGAAGCCTCTGGCCACTGCACCTCCTGAAGTTAGTGTGCAGTCTGAAGATCTCTCACGCATCTCCAAGTCTGCCAAGTTGAAAAAGCCCATGCAACCCACTGGTCAAGCACTGACCACTGCTGCTGTTCTGAGAAATGAGAATGACACCATTGATCTGTCCAGCGACGACGATCTTGGTGATGACGCTCTTGAGCAGTTGATGAAGAGCAAGCAAGAGGCGGAAATCTTCAATGATCTTCCTCTCTCTGATGTGGAAATCTTAAACAAGTCTATTGATGAGTGGTTTGATAGCCCAGATGTCAGCTTTGATGATCTTCAGCTTCCCATTGGCCTCAGCGTCTCCTTCCACGGAGCCATTGCTCCTGAGTTGGCTCTAGCTCAGAAAATTGTTGAGCTGAAGCATAAGATCGATTATGAAAAGGCTCAGTTCAAGAAGCACATGGCCAAGCTCAATGTTGAAGACATTCAAAACTTCAAGGTCATGATGCATGAGCTCAAGGAGGCATTCCACAAGAAACGAGAAGAAGCAAAAGGTTCTCGTGAGCACATGAAGAATCTTGCTGCCAAATGTGTTCAAGGCTACAATGAAGCTGAAAAGCGCAAGGCCTTGGGGCGACCAGGCATCGACCCAGAATGGCTACCAAGAAGAAGAAGAAGAAGCCAGCTGTGGCAGAACCAGAAGCATCAAGGCAGGAAGAACCTCGCATTGTCTTCCCAGCCGGTATGACAGGCTCAAAGCCTAAGGTCCCCACAGTGGCTTCAGAATTCAAGAAAACTAGAGCAGCTGAAGCCGAAGCCAGAAAGCGCAAGACCAAAGCCGCCACTGATGATGCTCCCCCAACCAAGAAAAGGAAAACAAAGAAGAGAGACCGGGCTGCTCCCACAGAGCCCCTTGTTGTCGAGCCAATCTCAGTGGCTCGTCCTACGTCTGAACATCGAGAGCGCCAGTTGATAGTTCATGAGCCTGCTTCCACAGAGGATCCTGAAGCTGAAGACAATCCAGTTGTTGACCCCACCGCAGCTGAAGACATTGGTCCTCACGACAATGTTGAAGATGATGAAGTCCTTCCTCATATTGAGCACAATTTGGTATCATCGCCTGTGCTCACGCACAGCGAGCTCATCAGCATTGGTCGTCCTCTGACACCAACCGCTCAGGATGCATCGTGGGCTGATCACCCACAACAACAAGACACCCCAAGTACTCCCCAACCACAAGTCACCTCACTAGTGCAAGATGACGATGACTTTGAGGCCCAGCCAACTCCATCTCCACAGGCGTCGCCAGCGTTACGCAGGCTTCGCAAAGGACCAAGGCCCCAAGTCACTCTTCCAAGCGTTCCAGAAGGAGAAGTGCATCACCAATCTGTTGCACGACAAGTCTTCCCAGAAGCCACTCCAACTGTGAACGTCTCTGAGTCTGAAGCCAAAATGGCTGAAAATATTCCGGCTGCATCAGCCGATGAAGAAGTAGAACCACGTGATGAAGAAAGAGTTGCTACACCCCCTTCCAACCCTGAAGTTGTTCTCGAGGAGAATGTGTCCGACCCTCCAGCTCCTGAAGTGGAGGTTACCAATACTGAGACGGCCACCAACATCAACACAAAAGCCAATGACGTTGTCATGGCTGAAGCTAATATGGCGCCTGAAACCAATGTGGTGCTAGAAGTGAATGCACCTGAAGCCAATGCAGCACCCGAAGAAAATCCGCTGCCTGAAGCCAATGCTGCACCAGACGTAATCATTCCTCCTGAAGCTATTATGCCACTTGCAGTCCATGTCAACGAAAATGCCAATGCTCATGTATCCCCTCCAAGACCTTATACTGTTGAGCTGGCATTTGATCGTGGTCAGCCTGTTATGGTCCGATGGCCCATTCTGGTTCCTCCACCTGCTGCGGGTCCACAATTTGACTATCATGTCGAGCACAGGCCTCAAGTCCAGAAGCCCAAGCCAAGACTTCCAAGATTCCCACGCACTGCAACCTCACCTGGGGTCTTCAATGTGAATGGCTTCGTGGCACATAACACCTTCTTCAAAAGCGCCAAGAACCCTTACTCCAAACCTCGCATTTCATCGGATCAGTTCTGGAGCTATCAGCAGCGTAGCTACTATTCATGCATCTTATACAATCAAGGGCGCATATTTCCACATATGCGTCTCAACACTGAAGCTATAGCTGGCCTGCCCTGTCTAGAAGAAGCGTTGGATTGCTTCAGAGACGCTGGACTCCTGCAATTTGTCACAGACAAGGAACACTGGAATGAAGAGCTTCTATTACAGTTTTATGCAACTCTTCACATTCGAGGCTACAACAGGGATCCAAAGACTTGGGTCCTTGAGTGGATGATGGGCAATGTCCATCATGAAGCCAAAGCTCTTGATATCATTGAGCTCACAGCCCTGCCCACCCCTGGTGAATACTATGAACCAGGTTGTCAACAACACCAGAATGCTTTGGAGAGCATTTTTCAGAAGCCAGAACTCAACATGAGCCAAATGCTGAGCATGATGAAGCCTTTGCCTCACGACGCTGAACACCCATCTGAATTCTTTGTTGAAGACCTAGAGTATCTGCCTCGCACCATTTACCATATCATCAGAAAAACTCTATGGCCTGTCAAAGGACATTCATCTGCAGCGAAGCTTGAAGGAGCAATGAAGACTTTGGTTTTCTATATCTTCAATGGAATCAGCTTCAATGCTCAAGACTTCTTCATCAGGCAATTGGCTGCATCTGGCTCCGACATTTTTGGTCTGAAGTTCTATGCTCCATGGGTAATGCGTCTTATCAAGCTTCACTCTGCCTTCAACTATCAGCCGTCTGCGCAATCATCTTGTATTCTTGCCAGAGGTTAATCTATCTGTTGAATCTATTTACCCAGAGCCTGCTAAGGATCCGATTTATCTTCACAATGCTGATTGCCAAAGCTTCACCCAGCCCATTGAAGGAGTTCGGGCAGTCTCTCGTGTTTATCCCTTGGCTGGTAACACACGTGCCCCTCGCGCTCAAACTGACGCCACTGTGAGCACCATTGCCCAAAGGCCTCGGAAGCGATCTCGTGTTCTCAATGACCGAGAGCTTCTCGTCGCGCTACATCAGAAACAGGATAAGCATCACAACTGGCTTAAGCGTCAGATGCAAAGCCTCTTGGTGGATGTCAATCGCATTCGCAATCTTGCCACCAAGAATGCCTTTGTCACACATGAAACCTATTGGAGGTCTTGGAAGAGTTTGACATTGCTTAGTGCCGAAGCTGATCTACAAGACGATGGCTTCACAGAAAGATTCAAGTTTGACTCAACTCCTCCAAGGAATGCTCACCTGCGTCGGACTCCCTCACTTGAAGACTCTGACTATTCGTCCTCAGCTGCGACGGTGAATGCCAGAGTCATCGATGACCAAGATGATGCCACTTCACCTTCTCCAACCTCAGCGCATGTCGACACTGCACCGAGTTCTTCTACACCACTGAACCTCAACGACGACCCTGCTGCTTTGCCTGCACCTCATGGGAACGAGTAGGCGCTCTATGTCTTCAAACCTTTTTGGTCCTTACTGACAAAAGGGGGAGAAGCATATGAGTTGATAGTCTTCAAGCGGGTCCATATGGGTGGTTGCTTTACTGTTCGCTACTTTTGCCAAGTGCTTACAACTCTCGCTTTTTGATACATTTGGTTCTTTGAGTTGTAACACTTAAAATCGATGGTCGTCTACTATTTTTTTGCTATTCTATGATGCGATGATAACTTCCGCACTTAGGTCATTTCGCAGACGTCCATTTTTCATTATGCATGTCATTATCTTCGTAATATCAAATCTTGCATGATGAATTGTCATCATAAGTTGAAGAGGATCTCCACAAGTACAACCTGCCATGTGCATTTGCATTCCAAAAGCAAATTACTTATATGCACATCTTCAGGGGTAGCCTTTGCCACTTATGAAGACAATACCCTATCCTTTACAATTTCACATATTTTATTCCCCGTTGAAAACTTCAACCAGTTTGTCATCAATCACCAAAAAGGGGAAGATTGTAAGTGCATCTAGTGCCACCCCTAGTTGGTTTTGGAGTATTGACGACAAACCTGGTTGAGGGACTAATGTGTTTGTGAGAATTGCAGGATAACACAGGTAGAAGTCCCTCATTGATTCGGTTTTCCTACCAGAGATGACCCCTAAAAATGTATGAAGACATTGAAGTCAAAGGTGGTATGTGAAGACATTCACATTGAAGACTGTGACAAGAGAAGACATCGCGTGAAGACTATGGAGCGCGAAGACTTAGTTGTTTCGTCGTTCTTTTTCTTCTTTGTTGAGTCATAGGAACCACCGTACTGTTAAGTGGGGTCCAAGTGAACCAGTCAGAATGACTGAAGTGATGCTTAACCAAAATCCTATGTCTTCGAGCGAAGACAATGAGAGCAAATCTTATCCAGAGCTGGATAAGTCAGCTTTGCTTGTAGCTCAAGTAAAGTTGCCGTGTGTGTTTGAAATCTGACCGTTGGAACACGTGTCAGTTCCTTAGTGACCCAGGGTCATTTCGGCCAAATCAGGTCGGGTTGCCTAGTGGCTATAAATAGCCCACCCCCTACACCATAAATTGGTTGGCTGCTCAGAGTTAGTGTGCGGCTTTTGTTGTTTGAGAGCAACCCACCTCGAAGCCTTTGAGAGAGAATTCCTTGCGAGGACAAAGCCCTAAACACCCAGAGCCAAAGAGTGTTAGGCATCACTGAAGTCTTCCTATCTGTGTGATCTGAAGACTTATTACACTTGAGGACTGTGAATCCTCCAGCCGGTTAGGCGTCGCGCTCTGAGCATCCAAGAGTCATTGTGGATCGCCGGTGAACGAAGTCTGTGAAGGTTCGGAAGTCTACCTTGAAGACTTACCAGAGTGATTGGGCGAGGACTGGGTGTCCTTAGCTCAAGGGGAATAAGGTGAAGACGCGGTCTTCTGAGTTGAATCTCAGCCTCCCTAACCAGACGTACAGTTGTCACAATAACAGGAACCGGTCCAACAAATCATTGTCTTCAACGAGCCACTGGTTCTATCCTTCCCATCTCTTTATTTGCAGATTGGTCCTTGTGAAGTCATTGCCTATTTGCATTATCTATTTGTCTTCACTGTGTGACTGCTTGTTCTAATTGGCTTCATACTATCTTCCATCCTGATCTATTCTGCCTAGCTGCTATTAGTCTTTGTGCTTTCATTTCATTGAATACTTGACTATGGCTTGCTTAGTGTAGTCTACCTTCCAGTGCATGGTAATAGGTTTATTTCTATCGTTTGTCTTCGAAACTTCCATGTTTTGAAGACTTTCATAAAAATCGCCTATTCACCCCCCTCTAGTCGATCACTAGCACTTTCAAACCCAGCGGCTGTGATAGCGGCGCAAGTCCTGTTGATAAATTGCTGATCGAGCCGTTGCTAAGTCTCTTTCCTCATCTAACAAGTCAAGTGCATCCCGTCTGGCTTGTTCGTTATTAGCTTCAACATAAGCCGCCACACGAGGCGACTCATGACGGATGTCACTAGGCAGCACTACTTCCGCTCCATAAACCATGAAGAAGGGTGTATAACCCGTAGATCTGTTAGGGGTGGTGTTAATACTCCACAATACCGAGGGTAACTCCTCTACCCAGCAACCCAGTGTCCGTTGTAAGGGAACCATGAGCCGGGGCTTGAGACCCTTTAAGATTTCCTGATTTGCTCTCTCAGCCTGCCCATTAGATTGAGGGTGAGCTACAGAAGAAACATCAAGCCGGATATGCTCACATTGACAGAACTCCTCCATAGCCCCTTGGTATAAATTAGTGCCATTGTCTGTGATAATGCTGTGTGGAAAACCAAAGCGAAAGATCACCTTTTTCATGAACTGGACCGCTGTGGCTCCATCACGCTTACTCACTGGCTCCGCCTCAAACCCACTTTGTGAATTTGTCAACTGCTACTAAAAGATGTGTCTTTTTATCCTTAGACCTTTTGAAAGGTCCAACCATGTCAAGCCGCCAGACCGAAAACGGCCAGGTGATTGGAATCATCCGCAACTCTTGAGCTAGCACATGTGCTCGCCGTGCAAATTTTTGACATCCATCACACCTACTGACCAGATCTTCTGCATCAGCATGAGCCATCAACCAGTAAAAACCATGACGAAAAGCTTTGGCCACAAGAGACTTTGACCCGGCGTGATAGCCACAATCCCGTTCATGGATCTCACGAAGTATTTCTTGGCCTTCTTCAGGAGAAACACACCGCTGAAACACTCCAGAGACGCTGCGATGGTATAACTCTCCTTCAGAAATCATCATTGATTTGGACCGCCGGGTTATCTGTCGGGCCAGGGTCTCATCCTCTGGAAGCTCGCCCCGGGTCATGTAAGCCAAGAACGGTACTGTCCAATCTGGGATGACGTGAAGAGCCACCACCAACTGTGCCTCCGGTCAGGAACGGCTAAATCTTCCTCTATAGGTAACTTAATAGACAGGTTATGCAAAACATCCAAAAAGGTGTTAGGTGGCACCGGCTTACGCTGAGACCCCAAACGACTTAGAGCATCTGCCGCTTCGTTCTTCCTACGGTCAATGTGTTCCACCTGATAACCTTTAAAATGTCCTGCAACAGCATCGACTTCACGGCGATAAGCCGCCATGAGAGGGTCCTTGGAATCCCACTTGCCTGACACCTTTTGAGCCACCAAATCTGAATCGCCAAGACACCGGACCCAGCTCAGGCTCATCTCTTTGGCCATTCGAAGACCATGGAGCAAGGCTTCATACTCTGTTGCTTTATTCGTACAAGGAAACATCAAGCGCAACACATAACAAAACTTGTCACCCCGAGGGGAAGTTAAAGCAACTCCAGCCCCCGAGCCTTCCAATTGTCTAGACCCATCAAAGTGAATCGTCCAATACGTGTTATCTGGTTTCTCTTCTGGCATCTGTATCTCTGTCCAGTCATTGATAAAGTCAACCAGCGCTTGAGATTTGATCACAGTACATGGCACATACTTCAACCCATGAGACCCAAGTTCAATGGCCCACTTGGCGACTCGTCCAGTAGCTTCTCTATTTTGGATGATGTCTCCCAAAGGCGCAGAGCTAACCACAGTGACTGGGTGACCCTGAAAATAATGTTTGAGCTTCCGGCTTGCCATGAACACCCCATACACGAGCTTCTGCCAATGTGGATATCTTTGTTTAGATTCAATCAGCACCTCACTGACGTAATAAACCGGCCATTGAACCGGATGTTCCTTGCCAACCTCCTTGCGCTCCACCACAATTGCCACACTAACAGCTCGTGAGTTAGCGGCTACGTATAACAATAGCGGCTCTTTCTCAACTGGAGCAGCAAGAACCGACGGCTCAGCAAGTTGTTTCTTCAGATCCTCAAAAGCAGAGTTTGCAGCATCGCTCCAAACGAAATCATCCGTTTTCTTCATCATCTGATGCAAAGGCATCGCCTTCTCCCCTAACTGGCTTATGAACCGGCTCAAAGCAGCAACACGACCCGCCAGCCGTTGAATGTCATTGATGCATGTTGGTTTGGCCAGGGATGTGATTGCCTTATTTTCTCTGGGTTAGCTTCAATACCTTGGTTGGACACCAAAAAACCCAAGAGTTTGCCAACTGGGACTCCAAAAACACACTTGGCCGGGTTAAGCATCATTTTGTAGACCCGGAGGTTATGAAAGGTCACCTTCAGACCTGTTACCAAGGTTTCCTCTTTTCTGGACTTCACCACTATATCATCCACATAAGCATGAACATTGCGCCCAATCTGATTGTGAAGGCAATTCTGCATACACCGTTGATAAGTTGCATGGGCGCTCTTAAGCCCAAAAGGCATAGACACATAGCAGAAGGCTCCAAACAGAGTGATGAAAGTTGTCTTCTCCTGGTCCTTGACTGCCATCTTGATCTGATGATAACCCGAATAAGCATCCAGAAAACTCAAACGCACGCAACCCGCCGTAGCATCAATGATCTGATCAATACGTGGGAGAGCAAAAGGGTCAGCTGGACAAGCTTTGTTTAAATCGGTGTAATCCACACACATACGCCAGGTGCCGTTCTTCTTGAGTACAAGCACCAGGTTGGCCAACCACTCTGGGTGAAAAACTTCCATAATGAACCCGGCCGCCAAGAGCCGGGCCACCTCTTCTCCAATGGCCTTGCGCCTTTCCTTGTTAAACCGTCGGAGAAACTGCCTGGCCGGCTTAAACTTCGGATCAATATTGAGAGTGTGCTCAGCGAGTTCTCTCGGGGCACCCGGCATGTCAGAAGGTTTCCATGCAAAGATGTCTCGGTTATCACGGATGAACTCGATGAGCGCGCTTTCCTATTTTGGATCCAGGTTCGCACTGATGATGAACTGCTTGGATGAGTCGCCGGGCACAAAATCAACCGTCTTGGTGTCATCAGCTGACTTGAATTTCAACACCGGTTCATGCTCCGTTGTTGGCTTCTTTAGAGACGTCATGTCTGCCGGGTCAACATTATCCTTATATAACTTTAACTCCTCTGTTGCACAAACAGACTCAGCATATGCAGCATCTCCTTCTTCACACTCCAGGGCTATTTTCCGGCTTCCATGTACTGTAATGGTGCCCTTATAACCCGGCATCTTGAGCTGCAGATATACATAACATGGCCGAGCCATGAACTTGGCGTAAGCCGGCCGTCCAAGCAGAGCATGATATGGGCTTTTGATCTTAACCACCTCAAAAGTTAACTTCTCCGCTCTGGAATCATATTCATCCCCAAAGGCTACTTCCAGTTCAATCTTACCAACTGGGTATGCCGACTTGCCAGGTACCACACCGTGAAAAACAGTGTTGGATTGCTTAAGACTCTTATCAGCCAACCCCATCCGACGGAACGTCTCATAGTAGAGGATGTTGATGCTACTGCCTCCATCCATGAGCACTTTAGTGAATTTATATCCACCAACCTGAGGCGCTACTACCAAGGCTAAGTGACCTGGATTATCAACCCGGGGAGGATGATCTTCTCTGCTCCACACAATGGGTTGTTCTGACCACCGTAAGTAACGTGGAATCACCGGCTCAATGGCATTGACAGCCCTCTTATGAAGCTTCTGGTCCCTCTTGCATAAACTAGTGGTAAATACATGGTATTGCCCACTATTCAACTGTTTTGGGTTGCTTTGATATCCGTATTGTTGCTGCTGATTACCTTGGCCGGGTTGTGGATTATAACCTCACTGGTTACCCGTATGGCCCTGACCGTGAAAACCGCCTCCACCTGAACCGGCGCCTGGGCCATGAAAGCTGCCTCCACCTGAACCGCCGCCAGGCCCGTGACTTCCATCAAATGCATTTGAATTTTTAAACGCCTTCATGATTGTACAGTCCTTTCACAGATGGGTGGCTGGCTTCTCCCGGTTGCTGTGTCTTGGACAAGGTTCATTCAATAGTTGCTCGAGGGTGGGACCTGACCCGCCCGACCAAGGGGGTTGCCTACCCTTGTGTTGTTGATTGTTGCCCTGCACATTGGTGTTAGCCACAAATTCGTTAGTCTTACGTTTATTACCTCCTTGATTTGCCGGGTTATGCTGGTGAACCTTGTCGTTGCCATTCTTCTTTCCCTTCCCTGTCTTTTCTTCATCAGACACGGGGTCCTTGGTACTATTAGAATTAGCATACTTGACCAGAGCCGCCATCAACTAGCCCATGTTATTGCAGTCACGCTTGAGACGCCCCAGCTTCTGCTTCAAAGGTTCAAAACGACATTTTTTCTCCAACATTAAGACTGCCGAGCCGGCATCCATCTTATCAGATAAATGAACTATCTCCTTGACCCGGTGCACCCAACGGGTTGTGGACTCACCTTCCTCTTGTTTACAATTAGTCAGGTCCACAATTGACATAGATTGTTTGCATATGTCCTTGAAGTTCTGAATGAACCGGGCTTTTAACTCCACCCATGAGCCGATGGAATTGGGGGGCAAACCTTTTAACCAAGTGTGAGCCGTTCCATCCAACATCATAGTGAAATACTTAGCCATTGCCGCATCGCTGACCTCCGAAAACTCCATTGCCATCTCATAACTCTCAATCCAGGCCCCAGGCTGCAAGTCGGCCGTGTAGTTAGGCACCTTACGAGGCCCCTTGAAGTCCTTTGGTAAGCGTTCATTACGTATGGCCGGCACCAGGCAAGGGACACCTCCGGTTATGGTGGCTACTCCTGCCTCAACAGAGGTTGATGGATAAGCCGGAAAGGTTTGATGAGCTGCCAGCTCAGCTGCCAGTTGAACCGCGCGCTCGGCTTCTTGTCGGATCCTCTCCTGATCCGCTAAGTGAAGGGCTCCAGTGTGACGCCCCGAGACCGATGCGCCAGGTGTCTTCCAGTTATTCGCCGTCGTTGCCATGTCATTCGCTTGCGTGTTGCATCTTGCCATGCCATCATCCGCATTGCATCATCATGTTTTCGAACTTGCATTCGTTTGGGTCTCCCAGTTCCTTCCGTTGTCCTTTCTGAGCCCAGACACACTTGCACGCGGCCGAGGCATGTCCGAAATATTATTTTATAAGTGGCCAGAAAATGTTCTCGGAATGGGATGAAAGTTGGCGCGCGATGTTGTTTTGTTGTCAGTAGGCCGCGTGCCAAGTTTCATCGCATTCGGAGTCCGTTTGACGCCCCAACAGATAAATATAGCGGCAATAGTAGCCGGTCAAAACGTCGGACGTTTTCGGTCTCCAGAAATCGTGCCGGGCCGCATCTCTCTCCTCTTCTCTCAGACCAACCCGCTCTCCACAGTCCACCTAGGCCCATGCCTACCCCTCCTTGCATAGTGCATCGGCCCCTCGCGCGCGTCCAAAAATTGTCCCGGACCCGACCCAGACAGTCGTCACCGTTGGATCCGGATCATCCCCAAACGTCTACAAAACGTCTCCATTTTCTCATTTGGACTCCCTAGCCTATTTTTCCTGACTGTCCGATTACGATCGGAGGGACGAGTTAGCCCCTAACCTATCCTACTCGCTATATATATTAGTCTAACCCGAGACCAAATCCCTAGTTTCCAGGGATCCCCCTAGCTGCCGCCGCCACTCTTCCTGTCTCCTCCTTATCGGGATCTCCTCCCGATCCACCTCCTCCTCTCTTTCCGCGCCTGACAACCCTCCATCCCGATGCACCCACCACCTTCCTCGGCCCTGCCCGGCGCTCCACCCCCAGAAAGCAGCAGCGCCCGAGCGCTCCTCTCCTCGCTGGTGCCCCCCCCCTCCATTCCGGCACCGGGAACGGAACCCCCGTGCCCGGATCTCACCACCACCGCCTTGCCTCTGCCCGACTTCCGCTACAGCTTGTGGACATCACCAGCCAAGCTATCCTCATCGCCAGAGCCCTTCGATCCCAAGCTCCTTGGCCCTGAGCACGCCTCCTGCGCAAGCCTTGCCAGAGTTCTTCCGACGACCACCTGGGACGTCACCGTCATCAACCAGGCCAGTCGCGCCGCGCCTCTTCTCTTTTCCTTGCTCCCTTTTTCCCCACGCTCATCCTGCTGCTCTCTTCGTTCTTTCTCTGTGTGTAGAGATTCTGGGCGATGGAGCCGAGCTCCCTGACGCCTTCGCTTCCTCCACCGAGTCTACTTTACTTCGCCGCCCGGAGCAACCCACATCGCCATCTTCGCTGCCTGTGGACCTCCCCTGCCCGACGCCATGGATGGCCGCCGCCCCGCTGCTCTGAGGCCAAGTCCCGCTCGATCCTCTGCTCGTTGACCCTCCGCGCTGACCCAATCACCCTGTCTCTGCTTCGATCTGCCTACGAGATCCAGCGCCTCGCCTCGATCTGATGTTGGCCCCGTGCCGCGCCCGTCGAACCTCCAGATCCACCGGATGGGCCACACCGCTGCAGGCCCAGCTCGCCTCGCCCGGCCTACCCACTCAACCGACCGGACTGCTTCCCCTCCAGTTGGGCCAAGAGCCCATGGTGAGCGCCCAGTCCGCTCAGATTCGGCCCGCGTTTGTTTTTTTCAGCGTCTGCGAATTTGTTCTTTTTCCCAGAGTTGGCAGTTTTGCAGTATAACCCCTAAGCTCCATGCATATTGTAACTCTCAAACCATGCATCACATGTAAAAACTTAATATATGAAAGTTGCTTAGAATTTTGTGTAGTTTCATAATATGTCTTTTCCATCCATGTTCAAAATGTTTAAACTGCTGTTTGATTAAATTTGCTTAATTGCCATGTTAAAATGCTTTATTTCATAACTAAATAACCGTAGCTCCAAACCTAATAATCTTTATATGTAACTGGGGTAGAAAAATGCCTAGTTTAACATGGTGACCTTTCTTTGCATGTTTAACAACCCTAAAATTGTGTTTAGGGCAGAACAGTACCAAAACCTAAAATATGCACATGAGCAGTTTCTGGACTTGTTGTTTGTTGTTCCGGTCTCATTTAAACTTGCCTAGATAGGTAGTTTTACCTTGCTTCACCCTCTTGCCATGTTTAACAACATTTAATATTGTTGGGTACATAAACAAGAGAGAACTAAATAATTCATGTGGTGTTCCGTCAATATGCAACTCGTTGCATATTGAGCTCCACTTAATTTGTAGGATTGCTTGTGCATTTTGCCATGCCATGCCTCTTTAATCCGGACATGCATCATACTTGGTTGTGCATCATGCCATGTTTATGTATTGGTTGTTTACTATGTTGTTTGCTTCTTTCCAGTGTTACTTCTTCGGGTTGGATCCGGTAAAGTTGCGTTTGTGAGGATACGTTGGCTACGTCCGTTTGTCTTGTTCATGGACTTGTTCTTCTTCCTTGCGGGATCTCACGCAAGATGACCATACCCTCGAAAACACTTCTATCTTTGCTTGCTAGATGCTCGCTCTTTTGCTATGCCTATGCTGCGATACCTACCACTTGCTTATCATGCCTCCCATATTGTTAAGGCAAGCCTCTAACCACCTTGTCCTAGCAAACCGTTGTTTGGCTATGTTACCGCTTGCTCAGCCCCTCTTATAGTGTTGTTAGTTGCAGGTGAAGATTGGAGTTTGTTCCTTGTTGGAACATGGATATTTTGTTGGGATATCACAATATCTCTTATTTAATTAATGCATCTATATACTTGGTAAAGGGTGGAAGGCTCGGCCTTATGCCTGGTGTTTTGTTCCACTTTTGCCACCCTAGTTTCCGTCATACCGGTGTTATGTTCCTTGATTTTGCGTTCCTTACACGGTTGGGTTATAATGGGAACCCCTTGACAGTTCGCCTTGAATAAAACTCCTCCAGCAAGGCCCAACATTGGTTTTACCATTTGCCACCTAGCCTTTTCTTTCCCTTGGGTCGGCCGGCTCAAGGGTCATCTTTATTTAACCCCCTCGGGCCAGTGCTTCTCTAAGTGTTGGTCCAACTGAGCGATGTCCGGAGCTACTAGGGGTAACTCTGGGCTGGCCTACCCGACGTCTGGCTCATCCAGTGTGCCCTGAGAACGAGATATGTGCAGCTCCTATCGGGATTTGTCGGCACATCTGGGTGGCTTTGCTGGTCTTGTTTTACCATTGTCGAAATGTCTTGTAACCGGGATTCCGAGTCTGACCAGGTCTTCCTGGGAGAAGGAATATCCTTCGTTGACCATGAGAGCTTGTGCTAGGGTAAGTTGGGACACCCCTGCAGGGATTTGAACTTTCGAAAGCCGTGCCTGCGGTTATGGGCAGATGGGAATTTGTTAATGTCCGGTTGTAGAAAACCTGAAACTTATCTTATTTAAAATGCATCAACCGCGTGTGTTGCCGTGATGGTCTCTTTCCGGCGGAGTCCGGGAAGTGAACATGGTGTTGGAGTTATGTTTGACGTAAGTAGTCTTGGATCACTTCTTGATCATAGTTTCTTGACCGTGCCTTTCCTTCTCTTCTCGCTCTCATTTGCGTATGTTAGCCACCATATATGCTAGTGCTTGCTGCAGCTCCACCTCATACCTTTTACCCTTCCCATAAGCTTAAATAGTCTTGATCGCGAGGGTGTGAGATTGCTGAGTCCCCGTGACTCACAGTTACTTCCAAAACCAGTTTGCAGGTGCCGATGAAACCATGCAGGTGACGCGGCCATGCTCAAGGAGGAGCACGATGAAGTTTGTGTTTGTTATGTTGTTTCCGTTTCCATTTGATCAGTAGTGGAGCCCAGTTGGGACGATCGGGGATCTGTGTAGCATTTGGGGTAGTCTTCTTTTATTTTGGTTCCATAGTCGGACCTTGATTGTATCTGGAAGATGTAATGCTTTATTCATGTATTGTGTGAAGTAGCGATTGTAAGCCAACTATGTACCTCTTATTCCCTTATTCATTACATGGGTTGTTGTGAAGATTACCTCACTTGCGACATTGCTTTCAATGCGGTTATGCCTCTAAGTCGTGCTTCGACACGTGGGAGATATAGCCGCATCGAGGGTGTTACAAGTTGGTAATCAGAGCCTTCCCCGACCTTAGGAGCCCCCTGCTTGATCGAATCGCTGGCGTTGTTGAGTCTAGAAAAATGTTTTGAGTGTTATAGGATTATATATAACGGAGAGTAGTATTATTTTTACTTCCCAGTCCCTTCATCGCTCTGGCGAGGCCTCCTAACGTAGAGTTTTGACTCTTCTCTTCTCAAATTTCACTAAAAAAATTAGGATCACGCGGGTATCTTGGAATCGTTCCGATGGTTTTGTGACGAGAACATTGTTCTTGGTGCCTCCTGACATTTAGGGGTTGTGGCAGTGTCCCGGGGAGTTGAGCTCCGAGGTGTTGTCGTCACAATTTTATCATTGCAGTTTTGGAATACCTGAGTTTCGTCGACATCGAAAATCTCTTTTATGCAGTTATTGGTGAGATAACCTCGACGCCACCCAGTACTGGGGCGGGAGTTCGGGAGTATTGCCATAACTCGTATAACGGATGCTTTTCGAAGGTTGAGGTAAATGATTTCCGAAGGTTTCTTGGTTATGTGTTGAAGGATGGATACAGCTGGATGTAGGATTTGCTAGTTTTGGGTGAGATATTATGCTTCCCCTGTATCCCCAACACCTGATTGCATAACTAGAAAGTTTCGGGAGTTTATAAGTGGAAATTCACGTAGCTCTTAGGATATCTTTCCGACAGATGCATGATATGAAATTGGGGTTCGACGTCTAGTGGTCCGCCTATACAGGGTTGGTTTTACAGTGGTCTCGTTGTGTCTTAAAGAGTCGTTGGCTATGCTGACTCGGGGATGCTTCGTATGTCATGTGCACTGCCTTGTACATGATGGTGCTGTACGATCGAGCCCGTGTAGGCCCCACCACGAAAACTTCGGACGGAATCTCTATCATATGTTTGTTCCGGCTTATTTTGCAAGCCAACCCTTTATTCTGTTTTTCAGTTGTGGTATTCGAGTTGCTTCGAAGTCAAATGTTGATTCCATACCTTTTCCAAGCGGTGTTCTCATACTTTTATGTGAATACCAATCCTTTTTGATAATCGAGATTGTTATGTCAATTCTTTTCAACCGGTGTGCTTCTCTTCAAGTGGATCCGATCATTTCAACATCAGCAAGATCTATTACCAGTTCTTCTCAACGGTGTTTGCTTCATCCGTCCCAAGTCTTTGTTTTCCCGCCCTCCCACCCTTGTTTCTTCAAGGACTCGGATTTCTTAATAAAGTATCCATCTTATTGATGCGAAGCCTCTCCATTATTTTCCGTTAATATTCTTATCCGGTGATTATCAGGAAGATAGTAGCGGAGTTTGAAGTTCATCATTATTCGTTCTCTTTCTTCTCTGGTGGATTCAAGTCAAGCCTTGTCGATCATATCTTTTCCTCGTTCCAAATGTTTTCTCTTGCCGTTGCACCTCTTTATCATTCACTTCTCACTATTCATTTGTTCCGGAGTGTTGAAGATATCTCAGAAGATTCAAGTTTCCATTCTCAATTCGTTCAAGCTTTTGCGAGGATGTTACCTCATTCAAAGCCATTTAATTCAACCGGTGCAATCTCGCTTTTCAAGTAATCATTTCAACGGTGTATCTTTTGAGTGGGCCCTAACCCACAGGTTTTTCCCAGGATCTTACCTGACTCTTCTTATTTTCCCGGAGTTATTCTCAATTCTTTTTCGAAGTTTGACATAAGAATGAATCATCATCAGTCAAATGCCTTTCCCCAAGATCTTTCAAATTCTTTTCATCGTTGGCTCAACCTTTTCTATTCTTCATTCCGGAGTGCCTCAACAATTCTTGGTGGTGCTTCTCATCATCATTATCAACATTCAAAGACCGAAGAAGAGTTTCCCTCCATATCTTGTTCCATTCTCTTCAAGATTCATGATTCTAGCTTGCTCCCATCCTCTCATAATTGTTTTTTACGATTGTGAGAATTGTTTTCATCCATCCGAAGCAATTCAAGAGTCTTTCTAGTTTGATTCTCCGAAGTCCATCATCTCAGATTTATTCATTCTCAACTTTCAACTATTGTTCTCAAAAATCTTACTCGTGCATCATTCAAATATCCTCTAATCAGTTCATGATCTCTCTGTTCCCTTGCATCTTGATTTCTCTTAAGTACCTTCGTTCATTTACTAATCCTTACCGGTGATTCGTTCCCCTTGCTTCGTTCGTTTTCAATTCTTATGATGGTTTGCTCAAGATTCTATTCCATGGTTATCATATTAGTTCATTCGTTGTTTCAATCCTACCGGTGGTTCGTTGAAGACCTTCTCAAGTTTAAGCTATACCTCTCTTTAATCTTTTCCATGAGAATAAGTAGTATGCCAAATACGTTGATTGTCATCAATTTAAATTGGTGAGGGATAAGCATAATGTAATTCTTATTCTTGTTTCATCCAAGTGATTAATTCCTTATTCCGGAGTGTCATCAAATTCTCAGTTTCTATTGTTTCATCTCTTCTTTTCCCGGAGTTCCAAGTTTTCTCGGTTATATCATCGTGAAAATCCAACTATTCATTACAAGTCTTCGCCGTGTGTTTTCAACTTCTCTTTCATTTCGATTGATCATTCTTTTGTTACCGGAGTTCTTCATGGATGTTCTACATGTTGGTTCACCAATGATTCAACTCCTTCTTGAAGTGTTCATCAACATCCTTTTCAGAGGAGCTCAAGCATTCTTCATCTTGCAATCCGGAGTGCAATTCTTTCTACCGTATCATTGGAGGTGGTATTATGTCATTCTTGATAATTTGAGTTCATGTTTCATGATTCACATGTTGTTAAGAATGAGGTATTTCCATCAACCTCTTTGCTAGAGTTATCTTGTGTCATGTTTCACCTAAAGCCTTCCCTAAGGATTGTTTCTATTTATGGTACTTATAAATGACACAAGTTCTTCATTTATCCTCACAGTGAAATAAGTTTGTCGTCTCCTTGTTCATATCAATCCAATCTTTTTCCGGGAATGGCAGGTTGTCACCTCATAATTTTGAGATGTATTCTATAAGTCTATATCAAGCTTATCCTTTTCGTTATTGATAACCCAACAACTCCGGTCTAGATTTTGGGGTAAGCGTGCTCTCTCAAGACCTTGTTTTTCTCCCCCGTTCATTCTGTTCCATTCTCTCACTTCTTCCGGAGGCATTGTGATGTTGCTCTCGTCAAACCTTCTTCTTGTTCTTGTCAGGATCATGTTCTTTTCGTGCTTATCCATTTTACGGGAGTGTCGTGCCCCTTTTCAAGTTCTCTCATCTTATCAAGTTTTGCCTCCCTTCTCAACCAGAGTGCCGCCTGAAATCTTTCTTACCCCTTATGCCATTCTGTCAATAGTTCCGGAGGTAATGTGTTGTTGATTTCATCAAGTATCATCCAATCTTCCCAAGATCATGTTCGATTCCTTCCATTTATAGTCGGAGTGCTGTCCAAATTATATCAGTCTTATTCCTTCTCTATCTTGTTTAACCAGATTGCTTGGAGGTACTTCTTGTCCATTGCAACCCTTTTCCCATGTCTTTCAACCTACAGGGTTCTCGTGATGTTCCTTGTTCCTCTTTTCTAACGGAGGTTTTCAACTTTGTTCATCTTCGTTGCATTCTGCCTTTCAATTTGTTCAACCTCTCAAGGTTCTTTGGCTTCACTCGTTTGTCAAAGAAGCAACTTAGTTTTACCTTTTCTCTCCCTCTTCTTTTTCCCTCCGGTGCCATTCTAGATCTCGGGACGAGATCCTCTCGTAGTGGTGGAGTGTTGTGACGCCCCGAGACCGATGCGCCAGGTGTCTTCCAGTTATTCGCCGTCGTTGCCATGTCATTCGCTTGCGTGTTGCATCTTGCCATGACATCATCCGCATTGCATCATCATGTTTTCGAACTTGCATTCGTCCGGGTCTCCCAGTTCCTTACGTTGTCCATTCTGAGCCCAGACACACTTGCACGCGGCCGAGGCACGTCCGAAATATTATTTTATAAGTGGCCAAAAAATGTTCTCGGAATGGGATGAAATTTGGCGCGCGATGTTGTTTTGTTGTCAGTAGGCCGCATGCCAAGTTTCATCGCATTCGGAATCCGTTTGACGCCCCAACGGATAAATATAGCGGAAATAGTAGCCGGTCAAAACGTCGGACGTTTTCGGTCTCCGGAAATCGTGTCGGGCTCCATCTCTCTCCTCTTCTCTCAGACCAAACCGCTCTCCACAGTCCACCTAGGCCCATGCCTACCCCTCCTTGCACAGTGCATCGGCCCCTCGCGCGCGTCCGAAAATTGTCCCGGACCGGACCCGGACAGTCGTCACCGTTGGATCCGGATCATCCCCAAACGTCTACAAAACGTCTCCGTTTTCTCCTTCGGACTCCCTAGCCTATTTTTCCTGACCGTCCGATTACGATCAGAGGGACGAGTTAGCCCCTAACCTATCCTACTCGCTATATATATTAGTCTAAACCGAGACCAAATCCCTAGTTTCTAGGGATCCCCCTAGCTGTCGCCGCCACTCTTCCTGTCTCCTCCTTATCGAGATCTCCTCCCGATCCACCTGCTCCTCTCTTTCCACGCCTGACCAACCCTCCATCCCGATGCACCCACCACCTTCCTCGGCCCTGCCCGAGCGCTCCTCTCCTCGCCGGTGCGCCCCCCCCCTCCATTCCGGCGCCGGGAACGGAACCCCCGCGCCCGGATCTCGCCACCACCGCCTTGCCTCTGCCTGACTGCCGCTGCAGCTCGTGGACACCACCAGCCAAGCTATCCTCGTCGCCAGAGCCCTTCGATCCCAAGCTCCTCGGCCCCGAGAACGCCTCCTGCGCAGGCCTCGCCGGAGTTCTTCTAACGACCACCTAGGACGTCGCTGTCATCAACCAAGCCAGTCGCGCTTTGCCTCTTCTCTTTTCCTTGCTCCCTTTTTCCCCGCGCTCATCCCGCTGCTCTCTTCGTTCTTTCTCTGTGTGTAGAGATTCTGGGCGACGGAGCCGAGCTCCCCAACGCCTTCGCTTCCTCCACCGGGTCTACTTTACTTCGCCACCCGGAGCAACCCACGTCACCGTCTTCGCTGCCCGTGGACCTCCCCTGCCCGACGCCATGGATGGCTGCCGCCCCGCTCCTTTGAGGCCAAGTCCCGCTCGATCCTTTGCTCGTTGACCCTCTGCGCTGACCAAATTGCCCTGTCTCTGCTTCGATCTGCCGACGAGATCCAGCGCCTCACCTCGATCTGATGTTGGCCTAGTGCCGCGCCCGTCGAACCTCCAGATCCACCGGATGGGCCACACCGCTGCAGGCCCAGCTCGCCTCGCCCGGCCTACCCACTCAACCGACCGGCCTGCTTCCCCTCCAGCTGGGCCAAGAGCCCATGGTGAGCACCCAGTCCGCTCAGATTCGGCCCGCGTGTGTTTTTTTCAGCGTCTGCGAATTTGTTCTTTTTCCCAGAGTTGGCAGTTTTGCAGTATAACCCCTAAGCTCCATGCATATTATAACTCTCAAACCGTGCATCACATGTAAAAACTTAATATATGAAAGTTGCTTAGAATTTTGTGTAGTTTCATAATATGTCTTTTCCATCCATGTTCAAAATTTTTAAACTGCTGTTTGATTAAATTTGCTCAATTGCCATGTTAAAATACTTTATTTCATAACTAAATAACCGTAGCTCCAAACCTAATAATCTTTATATGTAAATGGGGTAGAAAAATGCCCAGTTTAACATGGTGACCTTTCTTTGCATGTTTAACAACCCTAAAATTGTGTTTAGGGCAGAACAGTACCAAAACCTAATGTAGCGACCAGACCTCAAACAGTCTGATCTCTGTGCTCCGGTGTCATCCCTGGATCAGTAATGCTGACACCACACAGTACTCGGAGGATTTATAACAGAGTAGAAATCACACACTTATTACACCGAGTGTCTCAAACGAGAACTTATTACAATAAATATGGCTTAAGGCCATCTAATAACGTTAACAGCGGAAGGCTTGGAAGATAAGTGAGTCCATCAACTCCAACGGCATCACTGAGTATAGAACCACGACCTAAAAACTCCTTAATCGTCGTCTGAAAAGTCTGCAACATTAATGTTGCAGCCCAAAACGGGTCAGCACATGGAATATGCTGGCAATGTAACACATAGAAGGTAAGGAATGAAACAGCTATACTATATGCATATTTGGCTAGTGGAAAGCTCTATGGTTATAGTTTTGCGTAAAGCCAATTTTTCCCTACTACAAAGGAGTAAGTTTTATTTAACTATCATGGTAGTTGTTAAACATTGAGAATGGTTGACAGCATCCTCAATCCCAATTAAGCATCATCATTAAACAAAACCCAACAAAATTAATTTAGAGTAACATGTTCAGATTCACATGATAATCCAGGTACTAGATACTCAAGATGTCCATAACCGGGGACACGGCTAACCATGATTAGTTTATTACACTCTGCAGAGGTTTGTGCACTTTTCCCCACAAGACTCGATCGCCTCCGTTTGGTTTCTTGCACTACAAGGTGTTTGAGAAGACGGATGACCGAGACATAGTCTTTCAGAAGCGCTAGCACCTTACGATCGGGTAGACCGTACCACCTACATCCCCTACATCTGCTAGTCTACCAATGTAAGAGTTCGCATGACTTAGTCAACTATGCTAGAGCCCATAATAGCTTGTGGCTGCACACGGAAGTTTCTAGTATGAATAGTCTCATGATCCCTTTGAGCCTGGGTGGCGGTCCAAAAGAAAACAGGCAAGTCCTGGAATACCCAGGTGCCTCAATCCACCTAGATGTGTATTTAAGTTGCCACCTTAGATAAACCATTAATTAACAAAACTCACATCTGTCATGGATATCACTCACCCAATCCACGTCTACTGGCATAGCATGGCATAATAAGCAAACGCGGAAGTAACTCCCAAAGGTTTGATAATAAACAGGTAATAGGTACTACCTCAACTACTTCCCATCCCACCATTTAATTAGATCCTAATCATGCAATGTGTGAGGATTTGATCTAATGCAATAAAACTGGGTAGTAAAAAAGGTATGATCAAAGTGTTACTTGCCTTGTTGATGATCCGCGGAACCTAGAGATTCGAAGTAACAAGCGGCGCACTCCGGGTATTCTATCGCAGACAAACAAACAAGCATACAATAAGTACTCATCTAATGCACGGGTAAAACTCAAATGAGAGATCTAACCAGAAGGTTCAACTTAAGAACTCCGGTTTGCAAAAAGAATCAAATCGAACGAAACAACGAAAGTCAAACGGCGAAAGAGAACAACTTCGTTCTACAAATCTGGATCTAGGGCAATTTTTACAGTAGAAAAATCTTGTTTAAGTTGGTTAAACGGATAGAGAGTTTCAAGACGAAACTCCAGGTGCTTGAATCGCCTGATTCCGATAAACGAGCGAAAAGTTATACTAAAACAAAAATCGGATCAGGAATCGCGATCAGAAAAATCGCGGATTTAATCCGAGAAAAAGAAAAAAAAACGATGAACGTTCGCTAGAACAAACGAACGGACGAACGCTCGCTATTTAAATAAACCAGAAAAACCGATCTATTTAAAAAAACGAATCTAAAAAACCGATGAAAAACCGACAGTTTTTCGAAAAAAACTAAAAAAACGGCGCGGAAAACGTGGCGGCGAACCTCGGGCGGCGTGCGGCGGCGCCGGCGGCGTCCGGCGGCGCGGCGGGGCGGGACGGCGGCGGCGGGCGCTGGGGCTGGGGCGTCTTAGGGTTTCGGCTGGGGCTGGGCCTCCCCCGGCTTATAAAGGCTAGCCGGGCCAGAGTCCTAGTCGGACACGGCCCGTAGGTCGGTTCGTTTTTTTATTACGCGCAGAAGAAAAAATATAAAAAGAAATACTAAACGGACTCCAAAAATTCCAAAATAAATTTTCACAGGCTTCTAAAATCAAGCCTCACAAGGTGAACATTTTTTGGGGCCTAAATGCAATTTTGAAAAACACACATTTTTTCCTAAATTCAAATAAAACACCGAAAAACTCCGAAATAAAATCTTATTTGATTTTATTATTAAATCCTCAATATTTCTTTATTTTGGGAAAGTCATTTTATTCCCTCTCTCATATTTTTGTAATAGA
Source organism: Triticum urartu (assembly GCF_056163025.1). Taxonomy (NCBI): domain Eukaryota; kingdom Viridiplantae; phylum Streptophyta; class Magnoliopsida; order Poales; family Poaceae; genus Triticum; species Triticum urartu. The sequence continues at coordinate 116,296,903 of NC_141873.1, forward strand.
AATAATTGATGATAAAATAATTAAAATCAAATGATCCTATTCTTAAAATTTGAGAAAACTCAAATATGAAAATAACGAAATCCCCAACTCTCTCCGTGGGTCATTGAGTTGCGTAGAATTTCTAGGATCAACCAAAATGCAAAAATAAAATATGATATGCAATGATGATCTAATGTATAACATTCCAAATTGAAAATTTGGGATGTTACAAACCTACCCCCCTTAAGATGAATCTCGCCCTCGAGATTCGGGTTGGCTAGGAAATAGGTGAGGGTGGTCCTTGGGCAATTCTTCCTCTCGTTCCCAGGTGGCTTCATCCTCTGTGTGGTGGCTCCACTGAACTTTGCAAAACTTGATAACCTTGCTGCGAGTGAATTGATTGGCAAACTCGAGAATCTTAACGGGTCTCTCCTCGTAGGTCAAATCATTATCCAACTGAATAGTTTCCAAAGGCACTGTGTCTCTCAACGGTATGGCAGCCATCTCCGCGTGACACTTCTTCAACTGGGAAACGTGGAACACATCATGAACTCCTGACAATCCTTCATTCCAACTTGTAGGCCACTTCTCCCATACGCTCCAAAACTCGATATGGTCCTACAAATCGTGGCGCTAACTTCCCTTTAACTCCAAAAGTGGAGATACTCGAAGATAAGCTCTATCTCCGACTTCGTAAACGGTCTCCTTGCATTTAGAATCTGCATAACTCTTCTGTCTGGACTGGGCTACCTTGAGCCTATCGCGAATCAACTTCACCTTCTGTTCAGACTCTTTAATCAAGTCAGGTCCAAACAACTGGCAGTCTCCAACTTCGTCCCATGACAACGGTGTCCTGCACCTCCTTCCATACAAGGCTTCGAAAGGGGCCATCTTTAAACTGGTTTGGTAACTTTTGTTGTAAGAGAACTCTGCATATGGCAAATTGTTGTCCCAACTAGATCTGTAATCTAGCGCACAAGCTCTCAGCATATCCTCCAAAATTTGATTGACTCTCTCGGTCTGTCCATCTGTCTGTGGATGAAAAGTTGTACTGAATTCTAGCCTGGTACCCAAAGTTTCATGCAACTGCTTCCAGAACTTTGAGGTAAACTGGGTTCCTCTATCTGATACGATACTCCTTGGAACTCCATGCAAACATACGATCCTAGTCATGTATATCTTTGCCAACTTAGCACTAGTGTAAGTGGTCTTTACTGGGATGAAATGAGCTACTTTCGTCAATCGATCAACTACAACCCAAATCGAGTCGTAGCCTGAATGAGTCCTGGGTAATCCCGTGATAAAATCCATGCCTAACTTATCCCACTTCCATTCGGGTATCGGCAATGGTTGTAACAATCCTGCTGGCTTCTGATGCTCTGCCTTTACTCTCTGACATACATCACAAACTGCTACATACTCCACAATATCCTTCTTCATTCCGGTCCACCAGAAAATATCCTTCAAATCCAAATACATCTTGGTATTTCCTGGGTGAATCGAATATGGTGAATCGGGTGCCTCTTGTAGAATCAACTTCCTGATCTCCGGGTCTTGGGCACATAAACACGGTCTTCAAACCATAGGGTGTCGTGCTCATCCTCACGAAATCCTTTAGCTTTTCCTTTGCTCAGTTTCTCCTTTATAGCGGCAATCTCTTGGTCAGTCTTCTGAGCTTCTCTGATTCTATCCATCAAGGTTGACTGAATCTCCAATGCTGCTACAAAGCCTCTCGGAACTATTTCCAAACATAGTTCACGAAGATTTTTTGCTAACTCCTTGGGTATTTCTCCCGTCATTAATGTATTGACATGGCTCTTACGGCTTAAGGCGTCAGCTACTACATTAGCCTTTCCGGGATGGTATTGCAATCTCATATCATAATCCTTGATGAGTTCCAACCATCTCCTTTGTCTGAGATTCAACTCCTTCTGTGTGAAAATGTACTTCAAACTCTTATGATCCGTGTACACCTCACAATGGTTGCCAATGAGGAAATGCCTCCATGTTTTCAAAGCATGCACTACAGCTGCTAACTCCAAATCATGCGTGGCATAATTCAACTCATGAGGCTTCAGTTGTCTTGAGGCATATGAAACAACTCTCCCTTCCTACATAAGCACTGCTCCAAGTCCTCGACGTGAAGCGTCGCAATACACCTCATAATCTTTGGTCTGGTCTGGCAAAATCAACACTGGTGAGGTAATCAAACGTTTCTTAAACTCCTGGAAACTAGCCTCACATTCCTCCGTCCATATGAACTTGGTATCTTTCTTTAGTAACTCCGTCATAGGCTTCGCAATCTTTGAGAAATTCTCAATGAATCTCCGGTAGTATCCTGCGAGTCCAAGAAAACTCCGGATCTCTCCCACTGTAGTTGGTGCTTCCCACTTGGTCACGGCATCTACTTTGGTAGGATCTACTGCTATACCTTCTCCAGATATAACGTGTCCGAGGAATCCTACTTCCTTCAACCAAAACTCACATTTGCTGAATTTGGCATATAATTGATGTTCTTTAAGCTTTCCAAGTACCAAACGCAAATGCTCCTTATGCTCCTCTTCATTCTTCGAATAAACCAGGATATCATCAATGAACACTACAACGAACTTATCCAAAAACTCCATAAATACTTTGTTCATCATGTTCATAAAATAGGCAGGTGCGTTAGTCAGACCAAATGACATAACGGTATACTCGTACAGCCCATACCTGGTGGTAAAAGCTGTCTTAGGAATATCCTATTCTCGAATCTTCAACTGGTGGTATCCTGATCGCAGATCGATCTTGGAAAATACCTTAGCTCCTTGCAATCGATCAAACAGATCATTGATCATTGGTAGTGGGTACTTGTTCTTAATCGTTACTTCGTTCAATCCTCGATAATCAACAACCATCCTTAACGATCCATCCTTCTTCTCCACTAGAAGTACTGGCGATCCCCAAGGCGAAGAACTTGGGCGAATATATCCCTTATCTAGTAGCTCCTTAATCTGCTTCTTAATTTCTACCAAATCCTTTGCTGGCATCCTATATGGTCTCTTTGATATTGGCCCGGTGCCTGGCAATAGCTCAATCAAAAACTCAATATCTCTATCCGGTGGCATGCCTGGCAACTCCTCTAGAAATACTTCAGGGAAATCCCTTACCACTGGTACTTCCTCCTGCACAACTCCTGTTAAGCAATTTACTTGAGTCCTCTTCGGCACATGTCGGGATACATACTTGATCCTTCTCCCTTCTGGGGTGGTAAGCAAAATTGACTTACTAGTGCATTCAATATTTCCTTCATACTTTGATAACCAATCCATGCCTAATATCACATCCAATCCTTGAGATTCCAATACTATTAGGTCTGAGGGAAAAACATAGTTACCAATCCTTAATGGTAACCGATCACACCATAGACTAGCCACATACTCTGCTCCAGGCGAGGTTACTAAAATGGGTGACCTAAGGGCTTGGGTTGGTAGGTTATACTTATCCACAAATCCCCTGGAGATGTATGAATGCGATTCACCAGTATCAAAAAGAACGAGTGCAGTAAATGACTTAACCAGAAACTTACCTATTACTGCATCAGGCTGAGCTTCAACCTCCTCCACGCTAACGTGGTTCACATGTCCCCTATTAAAAGGGTTCAGCTTCTTCCCAGAGCTTCCATTGCCATTTCCATTTTGTATCTCAGGGCATTCATTGGCATAATGTCTGGTCTTCGAACACTTAAAGCAAGTGACTTGGCTCAGGTCCTTCTTGGCTGGGGTTGATGGGTTGGTGTGATTCTGGCCATTGCTTCCTCCATTTCCATTACCATTCCTGGTGCCATTGTGATTGTGCGAGCTACCTCCTCCATGGGTATGCTGAAAATGTCCTCCCGGTCTAGGGGTAAAACGTGGCTTCTGCTGAGCTCCTGAAGTGTACTTTCCTTGTCCATACTTCCTCTTGCGATTCTCAATTTGCTGCTGCTTCCCTTCAATCATAAGAGCATGATCTACCAACTCCGGGTAGTTGTTGAAGGTTGCTACCATCAGCTGCATGCTCAACTCATCATTCAGTCCTTCCAGAAACTTCTCCTGCTTAGCTGCATCCGTAGCGACGTCATCTGGGGCATAACATGCTAACTTACTAAAGTCCTCCACATACTGGCCAACTGTCCGTCCTCCTTGGCGCAAGTTGCGAAACTCACGCTTCTTCATGGCCATAGCTCCTGCTGAAACATGCGCAGTACGAAAAGCCTGCTGAAACTGGTCCCATGTGACAGTGTCGACAAGGAAAGTGGCTGTGAAATTCTCCCACCATGATGCTGCTGGTCCTTCAAGTTGATGTGCGGCAAACTTCACCTTCTCCGCATCTGTGCATCCTGCTGTGGTCAACTCTCTAGCTGTCTTGCGGAGCCAATCATCTGCTACTATCGGCTCGGTGCTACTGGAAAACACCGGCGGATTCAGCCTAAGAAAACGGGCTAAGTGGTCAACTGGTGGTGGTGGTGGTGGGTTGTTTTTGTTCCCCTGATTCTGATTCTGGACTAGCAACTGCATCAATGTGTTCTGCTGCTGGATCAATTGAGTGAGCTCCGGTGGAAAGGTAAATCCGGGGTCACGTCTCGGAGGCATCTGAGGGTTTAGAAAAGATGAGATGTAAGAATAGAGGGGGTCTAAAGAGAAAACACTACCCATATGCACATGAGGCAAAATCAAACAATTCACTTCATTCAATCAAACAAGGGCGTACGACCGATCTAACTATCGCAAAAGTGCTCGGACTACTATATTTACATGGTGGACTACCACTACTGATGAGGTGGTCTACTAGAAATATTCTTCAGTTGCAGACTCCATGATATCTGCTCCAGCTTCATCAACATAGTCATCATCGCTTCCGTCTGGATCCGAATCGGTGTCGTCGATGATGATGTAGTCTTCCGGGCTAATCTCCTTGGGTTCTTCATCTTCCTCTACTAGTGTAGGGCCTCCCATAAATATTCCGATCTTCATTGTTACGTCGGCATTCTTATCCACCAATACTTCAATTTCTTCTTCATAATCTTCACGTGTAGCCTTGAGTTCTTCCTCCACTTCCTTGATTCTAGTCTTAGCCTTCTTCAGATCTATCATGTCGGCACACATCTGGTTCTCCTGTCGTCGAATGTGCTGGTTTAGCTCCTGGATAAAAGCTGCAATTGATCTATCCTTCCTGGTGCTGATCATCTCCCAGTGCTCATCTCGGCGCCCACAAATCTGGTAGATTGTATCCTTGAGGTCATTGCGGTAGACTTCTCCAATGCGTCCCATGGCGATGTGAGCTGCCATGCTCATTCCCAGACTCCAAGTTGGTGCATCAAAAGAAAACTCTATGGGCTCAGTGACTGGCATGAACGTCCTTCCTGGAACTTGAACTTGAATCATCCAGCGCTCTTCTTCAGGTAAAGTGGCATTGTAGGTTCCGGTGAAACTTGGTATTCCTATGTTCAGGTATCTAGTGACTTCCTTCAACTGACGTCCAAAGGGCGTATCTTCATCTGGTTGCATGAACTTGTTCCTTGCATCCGCCATCCTAAAGAGTAGAAAAGATGAGAGGTTAGAAGAGAAGAGAGTGAATAGTGATCTAGGTCTCTAACTTAGTGGTCGTGTCCTACAATCAGCGTGTGCTCTGATACCATCTCTGTAGCGACCAGACCTCAAACAGTCTGATCTCTGTGCTCCAGTGTCATCCCTGGATCAGTAATGCTGACACCACATAGTACTCGGAGGATTTATAACAGAGTAGCAATCACACACTTATTACATCGAGTGTCTCAAACGAGAACTTATTACAATAAATATGGCTTAAGGCCATCTAATAACGATAACAGCGGAAGGCTTGGAAGATAAGTGAGTCCATCAACTCCAACGGCATCACTGAGTATAGAACCACGACCCAAAAACTCCTTAATCATCGTCTAAAAAGTCTGCAACATTAACGTTGTAGACTGAAACGGGTCAGCACATGGAATATGCTGGCAGTGTAACACATAGAGGGTAAGGAATGAAACAGCTATACTATATGCATATTTGGCTGGTGGAAAGCTCTATGGTTACAGTTTTGCGTAAAGCCAATTTTTCCCTACTACAAAGGAATAAGTTTTATTTAACTATTATGGTAGTTGTTAAACATTGAGAATGGTTGACAGCATCCTCAATCCCAATTAAGCATCATCATTAAACAAAACCCAACAAAATTAATTTAGAGTAACATGTTCAGATTCACATGATAATCCAGGTACTAGATACTCAAGATGTCCATAACCGGGGACACGGCTAACCATGATTAGTTTATTACACTCTGCAGATTTGCGCACTTTTCCCCACAAGACTCGATCGCCTCCGTTTGGTTTCTTGCACTACAAGGTGTTTGAGAAGACGGATGACCGAGACATAGTCTTTCAGAAGCGCTAGCACCTTACGATCGGGTAGACCGTACCACCTACATCCCCTACATCTGCTAGTCTACCAATGTAAGAGTTCGCACGACTTAGTCAACTATGCTAGAGCCCATAATAGCTTGTGGCTGCACACGGAAGTTTCTAGTATGAATAGTCTCATGATCCCTTTGAGCCTGGGTGGCGGTCCAAAAGAAAACAAGCAAGTCCTGGAATACCCAGGTGCCTCAATCCACCCAGATGTGTATTTAAGTTGCCACCTTAGATAAACCATTAATTAACAAAACTCACATCTGTCATGGATATCACTGACCCGATCCACGTCTACTAGCATAGCATGGCATAATAAGCAAACGTGGAAGTAACTCCCAAAGGTTTGATAATAAACAGGTAATAGGTACTACCTCAACTACTTCCCATCCCACAATTTAATTAGATCCTAATCATGCAATGTGTGAGGATTTGATCTAATGCAATAAAACTGGGTAGTAGAAAAGGTATGATCAAAGTGTTACTTGCCTTGTTGATGATCCGCGAAACCTAGAGATTCGAAGTAACAAGCGGCGCACTCCGGGTATTCTATCGCAGACAAACAAACAAGCATACAATAAGTACTCATCTAATGCACGGGTAAAACTCAAATAATAGATCTAACCAGAAGGTTCAACTTAAGAACTCCGGTTTGCAAAAAGAATCAAATCGAACGAAACAACGAAAGTCAAACGGCGAAAGAAAACAACTTCGTTCTACAAATCTGGATCTAGGGCAATTTTTACAGTAGCAAAATCTTGTTTAAGTTGGTTAAACGGATAGAGAGTTTCGAGACTAAACTCCAAGCGCTTGAATTGCCTGATTCCGATAAACGAGCGAAAAGTTATACTAAAACGAAAATCGAATCAGGAATCGTGATCAGAAAAATCGCGGATTTAATCCGAGAAAAGGAAAAAAATGACGAACGTTCGCTAGACCGAACGAACGGACGAACGCTCGCTATTTAAATAAACCAGAAAAACCGATCTATTTAAAAAAACGAATCTAAAAAAACCGACGAAAAACCGACGGTTTTTTGAAAAAAACTAAAAAACGGCGCGGAAAACGAGGCGGCGAACCTCGGGCGGCGTGCGGCGGCGGCGGCGGCGTCCGGCGGCGCGGCGGGGCGGCGGCGGCGGCGCGGCGGGACGGCGGCGGCGGGCGCTGGGGCTGGGGCGGCTTAGGGTTTCGGCTGGGGCTGGGCCTCCCCCGGCTTATAAAGGCTAGCCGAGCCGGAGTCCTAGTCGGACACGGCCCGTAGGTCGGTTCGTTTTTTTTATTACGCGCAGAAGAAAAAAATAAAAAGAAATACTAAACGGACTCCAAAAATTCTGAAATAAATTTTCACGGGTTTCTAAAATCAAGCCTCACAAGGTGAACATTTATTTTGGGCCTAAATGCAATTTTGAAAAACGCACATTTTTTCCTAAATTCAAATAAAACACCGAAAAACTCTGAAATGAAATCTTATTTTATTTTATTATTAAATCCTCAATATTTCTTTATTTTGGGAAAGTCATTTTATTCCCTCTCTCATATTTTTGTAATAGAAATAATTGATGATAAAATAATTAAAATCAAATGATCCTATTCTCAAAATTTGAGAAAACTCAAATATGAAAATAACGAAATCCCCAACTCTCTCCGTGGGTCATTGAGTTGCGTAGAATTTCTAGGATCAACCGAAATGCAAAAATAAAATATGATATGCAATGATGATCTAATGTATAACATTCCAAATTGAAAATTTGGGATGTTACACCTAAAATATGCACATGAGGAGTTTCCGGACTTGTTGTTTGTTGTTCCGGCCTCATTTAAACTTGCCTAGATAGGTAGTTTTACCTTGCTTCACCCTCTTACCATGTTTAACAACATTTAATATTGTTGGGTACATAAACAAGAGAGAACTAAATAAGTCATGTGGTGTTCCGTCAATATGCAACTCGTTGCATATTGAGCTCCACTTAATTTGTAGGATTGCTTGTGCACTTTGCCATGCCATGCCTCTTTAATCCGTACATGCATCATACTTGGTTGTGCATCATGCCATGTTTATGTGTTGGTTGTTTACTATGTTGTTTGCTTCTTTCCGGTGTTACTTCTTCGGCTTGGTTCCGGTTATGTTGCGTTTGTGAGGATACGTTGGCTACGTCCGTTTGTCTTGTTCATGGACTTATTCTTCTTCCTTGCGGGATCTCAGGCAAGATGACCATACCCTCAAAATCACTTCTATCTTTGCTTGCTAGATGCTCTCTCTTTTGCTATGCCTATGTTGCGATACCTACCACTTGCTTATCATGCCTCCCATATTGTTAAGGCAAGCCTCTAACCACCTTGTCCTAGCAAACCGTTGTTTGGCTATGTTACCGCTTGCTCAGCCCCTCTTATAGTGTTGTTAGTTGCAGGTGAAGATTGGAGTTTGTTCCTTGTTGGAACATGGATATTTTGTTGGGATATCACAATATCTCTTATTTAATTAATGCATCTATATACTTGGTAAATGGTGGAAGGCTCGGCCTTATTCCTGGTGTTTTGTTCCACTCTTGCCACCCTAGTTTCCGTCATACCGGTGTTATGTTCCTTGATTTTGCGTTCCTTACACGGTTGGGTTATAATGGGAACCCCTTGACAGTTCGCCTTGAATAAAACTCCTCCAGCAAGGCCCAACATTGGTTTTACCATTTGCCACCTAGCCTTTTCTTTCCCTTGGGTCGGCCGGCTCAAGGGTCGTCTTTATTTAACCCCCTTGGGCCAGTGCTTATCTAAGTGTTGGTCCAACTGAGCGATGTCCGGAGCTACCAGGGGCAACTCTGGGCTGGCCTACCCGACGTCTGGCTCATCCGGTGTGCCCTGAGAACGAGATATGTGCAGCTCCTATCGGGATTTGTCGGCACATCTGGGTGGTTTTGCTGGTCTTGTTTTACCATTGTCGAAATGTCTTGTAACCGGGATTCTGAGTCTGATCGGGTCTTCCTGGGAGAAGGAATATTCTTCGTTGACCGTGAGAGCTTGTGATGGGCTAAGTTGGGACACCCCTGCAGGGATTTGAACTTTCGAACGCCATGCCCGCAGTTATGGGCAGATGGGAATTTGTTAATGTCCGGTTGTAGAAAACCTGAAACTTATCTTATTTAAAATGCATCAACCGCGTGTGTTACCGTGATGGTCTATTTTCGGCGGAGTCCGGGAAGTGAACACGGTGTTGGAGTTATGCTTGACGTAAGTAGTCTTGGATCACTTCTCGATCATAGTTTCTCGACCATGCCTTGCCTTCTCTTCTCGCTCTCATTTGCGTATGTTAGCCACCATATATGCTAGTGCTTGCTGCAGCTCCACCTCATACCTTTTACCCTTCCCATAAGCTTAAATAGTCTTGATCGCGAGGGTGTGAGATTGCTGAGTCCCCATGACTCACAATTACTTCCAAAACCAGTTTGCAGGTGCCGATGAAACCATGCAGGTGACGTGACCAAGCTGAAGGAGGAGCTCGATGAAGTTTGTGTTCGTTATGTTGTTTCCGTTTCCAGTTGATCAGTAGTGGAGCCCAGTTGGGACGATCGGGGATCTGTGTAGCATTTGGGGTAGTCTTCTTTTATTTTGGTTCCGTAGTCGGACCTTGATTGTATTTGGATGATGTAATGCTTTATTCATGTATTGTGTGAAGTGGCGATTGTAAGCCAACTATGTACCTCTTATTCCCTTATTCATTACATGGGTTGTTGAGAAGATTACCTCACTTGCGACATTTCTTTCAATGCGGTTATGCCTCTAAGTCGTGCTTCAACACGTGGGAGATATAGCCGCATCGAGGGCGTTACATCCAGCCTGTACCGACTCATGCTTGTGCGGCTGATTGCGGCATTGAGCATTGCTTGACATGTCAGCTGAGTCCATATGCCTGCTGTAGCTCGGGCTCCGGCTCAGGCAAGGGGTTGAATGGATTATGTCTCGACTGTAAGAGTACGCATCTTGCTGTGCCAGAGCCATATGAAGAAGTTCTCTCACCCTTCGTGTTTCGATTGTTGTCGGAGAGTCACCTTCCATCGGGAGAGCCGCCAAACGAGCCGATGCGGCAATGAGGTTTTCCAAAGGATTGGAGAAGTGACCCGGTGGTATTGGCGTATAATGAGGCGGAGCGGTATACATGCGAGGTGGCTCCATGGCCCGCGGCTGAACCGGTGCACCGGGCGTCGTGATCCGATTTGCCTCCGGTGGGTTACTTGGCCTGGCCCGGGGTGTATGAAAAAGGTTCCTAGGATCGAGCGTCAGAGGTAGACGTGACTGAGTTTTCTGATACCTTCTCCTCATGACCTTGTTTGACGCGTTCAGGTCCACCGAAAGCCAGAAAGTCTCCGCTTGAAGTTGCTGAGCACGAGCGTCCAAAGCCACCCGTTCCGCGGCCATCCTGACCTCTTCTGCTGCTAAAAGTATCCTTGGCTTGTGCCATCTCTTCGCGTACCCGTGCCACCTCCGTGTCATGCTGAACTTTATCCGCTGGCTCCACCACGGCAATCAACAGAGCTGTCAGCTTATCCGTGAGGTCCATTAGTATTTGAGCTGGGGGCGCGCGGGGTCTCCTAACCCAGCCGCTGCCGACCCGGTGGTTGTTGTTGCTGCTGCCGTGGAGTTCTGCCCGGGCAGAGTGCCTGCCATGAAGACTCCGGCTCGATTCGGTGGCTCAAAGGGGTCTGGAATACTGCTGCCATTGGAACAGCCCCAAGCATGCCATCCTGCAGCTGATACAAAGAATTCGTCTTGCCTGTTGATGACGTAGCGTCGGAATAGATGGCCATCTCACTGCCATCCACTGATCCTGCCGAGTATTCACCTCCATGGATGCAACCCACAAAGGCACGCTTTACGGCGGGTCAGGCCCGGGCGGGCCTCGCGAGCTGAGCCGTCTCGATGATGTTGGTGCAGACGTCCGGCTCAGGGCCCGATTCACCGATCCGGCCAATGAAGACATGAATTCCGCCGAAGGGGACCCGGTACCCGTACTCTATTGAGCCGGCCTCGGGGCCCCAGCCTTCGTCGTCGATGTAGAGCTTGCCGCGACGACTCCTGGTCATCCAGCCCACAACGTATCCCTTGAGCCCTTCGAAGTTGCCCTTCAAGAACTCAAATCCACCGTGCGCTGGCCCCACGGTTGGCGCCAACTGTCGTGGAATTGTCACGGCAGATGTCCTAGCAAAAGGACTTAGTCGTAGGGCCATCGCAACTAGGAAGCTTAAAGGGGTTAATCGGGACAAAGGACACGAGAGGTTTTATACTAGTTCAACCCCTTACGATGAAGGTAAAAGCCTACGTCTAGTTGTGTTGATATTGTTGGGGTTTCGATCACCAAGAAGCTAATTTGCCATCTTGGTTATCAATCTCTTGTTTCTTGCCCTAAGCCGCCACCGGGTCGTCCCCTTATATACACGGGTTGACGCCTGGCAGCCTATAAGTCCCGGCTGGCTCATAAAGCATGTCCGGCTCGGTGACTTCTTTTACATGCATTTCCTTACAAGTCTTTCCTTACATACGGCGGTTTACAATATTGGGCCTTAAGCCGCCTCTGGGCTTAGGCCTTCTATAAACCTTAACAAACTATCGCCTTGAATGTTTACTGGGCTTCCTTTGTGACCCGTCATTGGGACTGAGCCGGCCCCTCCTGGGCGGGTCATAACTGATAGCTATATCCCCAACACTACCCAAAAGTGTTGGGTCTCCAAAAGTTGTGTTGCCTCCTGGAACAGCAGCCAGAAAAATAGGAAACCATCCATGAGAACGGTTGGTGTAAACGTAGGTCATAAGTCACCTCAAAAGAAATCATGAAAAAGAATGCTCTATGCTTACCCAGGCAGTATTCCTACTTCTTTTTCCCCCGATTGCTCGGGTTGCCTCGAGCATCAGCAGGCACGGACAGGTGAGGCCTGAAAATAGCAAGGCAAATTAAATCGTTTTGCAATGGAAGCAAAATGCCTGGACACAAGTAAAGAAACAGAGCTTACTTCTTTGCATCGGAAACCTGATCAAGTACTAGCAGGGCATCTGTCTCAGTGGAACCAGCAAGCAATGGTGATCTCTCCTGCTCAGCAATAGAACGCTGCCCTATGAGAGCAAACTTGTATACATAAATAAGCATAGACTGGCAAGAGATATTTGCAAAGACACATGATGTGGAAATTACCAAGCTGTTGTATTCTCGTCATCAAGAGGATTGTCAACTGGATCAGATATCACGGGGGTAGCCGAGATAGGCATATTGTCCTTGAAAAGTCCCCGTTGAGCCTTTAATTTAACCTCAGATGCCACACCACTTCAAAAAATAGAGAAAATGCATGAAACACAAAGGTGCATCACCAGCTCAAAAGGAAATGTCAAGTTGAGTGTAACTGTATGGACCTAGTCACACTTGGCTTCGTCACAGAAGGCGGGGATGACAAAGCAGAAAGCAGAGCCTGGCTCTTATCGAAAAGGTAAAAAACAGATCAAATGACTGCGCCAAGCAAGGAAATAGAGCAAGTAACCAATCTATAAGAGCACACGTGATAAGAATGGAGCTGAACCTCAGGGGTGTTGACAACCGAAGGTGGGGGCGTGGAACTGCCAGGGGGCAGACTGCTAGATGATGCACATGGCGTTGTTAAAGGAGGAGGACTCTCATTTGGCAAAGATCCCGAGCCAGTTGCTCCAGTTGTTACACTTGAAGCTCGATACGCTACTGAAGACTGTGGTTGTTTTCCTAGAGGCGTGTCAATCATAAGCACCTGGAATGACAGCTCATCATCGTCACTGGTGAAACACTTGCTTGGTATGGAGACAATGAAACGGAATTTCCTTGAGATAACAACAGAGAGCTCTCGTGGTGTGACAGGGTCTCCGTGGGCAGACTGGACAATCTCTAGAAGCGAGGCAATAGGTGATCGCCCATGGCGTAAAAGACTTATCAGTGGTGCTCCAACCAGTTCCCTTCCCACTCTACCAAAGAAGACAAATTCAGCCTCACCAGGCCCATTGACCTCTGCATCATCATCTCTTGCAACGTAACAAATCCGGTACCTACAAGACAAGGCAAAGATGCATCTCAATAAAAGCAACAAACCGAAACAAACAGCTCATACGGTAGCAGGCACGGTTCTGCAAACAGATAGTTACCTTGGTATTGCATCTATTCCAGCACAAGCTGGATCTGAGCATCTATAGGCAGTACCATCTAGAAGGGAAGACTTGTGACAGGTAGTGCATGAAGAGAACCGCCAACGTTGAGAAGGATTAAGTCTTCTGAGAACAGCCGTGCAAAAGAACCGGGCATCTTATAACCAAAGCAGGGAAAAGTGTTAGATAAAAACAATTGATTCTCAACGGGAAGACCAGTTGGATAAATTAATTACCCGGTTATCAAACATATCCAGATTAGCTAGTTCTCAAACTTTTTTTGTCTTTAAGTTAACCTACGGATCCACTTCAGTAGCTATCTGTCCAGGTAAATTGATACGCTAAATAGCAGTGAAATTGTCACGGAGCCTACAGGTCAACGACAAACAAGAATCATATTCTGAAACATAGATGACCCACATCACTGGTCATCCGAAGACGCTCAAGAGGATTGGGCGAGCAGCGATCAATAAGCGTTCATACACAAAAAGATTGGATGCAAAGGAAGGAACAAACTAAATCACCTATTGCGGAAGTCACGGATATCAGGAAGGTCTTCATTGATGTACCATCGGCAGGCAGCACTGCCGCTCACACCCCTATGACCTGTTAAAGGATGAGCCCACAATTATTTGTATGATACTGAGAAACCAAAGCAGGTACCAAATATGAGATGTGACAACCCATCTAAGAAAAATCAAGTATTCTCACCATCATAAGTCTTGACCAATGTACCAACAAGGATGACTATGACAGGCTCGGTGCTGCCGGGCTCCATCACCTCATCAGCTTCAAAATTCAGGGCTGCTTCTCCCCACAATATGACCGTGATCTGATGGCCCTTGTGTAAATTAAACCAATACGTGCTTAGGTACAGGGAACCATTTGCAAAATTTACATGCTTCTGAAGGCAAAGGAAACACCGGGATCATACGTGAGATCTTTCAAATGAATAACTCGTTTAGTGGAAGTCTCAGTCCTGCTTGCACTAACATACTGAACAACCTTAGAAATTCCAGTAATCAATACAATTACATCTAAGCAATGAAAAGAGGTTATTGAAGATCCCCAACTAACCACACAAGACAAAAGCTGATCATCTGCAGAGTCACCTGTAAAGCACTCAGGCATGTCTGCTGGCCTGGGGAGGTGAGCTATCGGAGTCAGCGCATACGTACAGAAGGGGAACTCCGCCTCCATTCCAGTCCTCTCCACAAGCTCAGTGCGCTTTGTAAACTTGATCATTGAATTACCTTCCACTGGTCTAAAAACATATTTCCTTGGGACACCAGGAACTTTCAGATGTCATATATCTTCCCCTCTTCGAGATGATCGATGAAGCTATCAACGTTCTTCTTTGGGACCTCCGCGTACATGTGATTGCCCTATCAATCAAAGGAGAAGAGTATAAGTAACCATATAAACAAGGATATGTAAATTCCTTTGGACGATGACAACCATTAAAAGGGGGCATGGACACTATACATGTGCATCCAAAAGGACCATATATGTATGCTTGATAGGGCCATGGTCAGTTCCACCATGATGCTGCCACAACCTAGAGACATAAACACGAATGCGCCAGATGGTGGTACCCTGGCGAAGCTGAGAAAAAGGGCTAAACTCCATCTGTAAAAAGAAAACAGCAGTTTGAAAGGAGTGAGCGTCAAGGTGAGCACATATAAAGCCGAAAAAACAGCAAGGGAGGGTATCAAACGACACACATTCACAAACTGCCAATGATATAGAAAAGAACCTTGCATAAAGAAAAAATCATCTACAAGATGCAATGGTAGGGAAGGACGAAATCACATGAGACATGTCCCAAGTCCTGGGTTACAGGACAGGCACACTCAAAACGCAACATCGAGTAGGACAGGAGAACCTAAGGAAACCACCAAAAGCATATTCACACTGCAGGCTAGCAAGTTTGTCCAAAGCATGACAAAAGAGTATAACGAAGGGTAAGGCAACGATAGTAAATATGCGCATGCAGTAGTAGTTGCAGACACACTAATCGGGTATAACAGGAAAGCATAGAGTGTTACAAATAGAACAAACAAAAGCAAAGGCATATGTAACCACTACAGGATCAAGGTGAGAAAGATCAAAAGGAACCAGCCGAGGCATAAACCTCGAGGTAGATGATATTGCGAGTCTCAGACATGCACTTCTCATATTTATCTTCTATAAGAAACTTAAGGGATTTCCTAGACGTGACGCGCGACACAGCAACATAAAGCTGCCCATGAGTAAACACAGGCTGCTTCAGATATATTCCAACAAAAGATAAGGTCTGACCCTGACTTTTATTTATTGTCATCGCATAGCACAACCTAATAGGAAACTGTCGTCGCTTCAAGATGAAAGGCCATTTGGTTTTCTTCCCTTTCAATTCTATTATGGGTATGTAGACAACATTTCCTATATGAGAACCCATCATAATAACAGCCTGAATCACACGATCAACCAACTCTCTAACAATCAGGCGAGTCCCATTGCACAGGCTGTTGGCTTGACTCAAATTTCTAAGAAACATGATAGGAACACCGGATTTTAAGAATATTCTATGCCCAGGAAAATTTATCATAGAAACTACGTTCAAAACCTCTGGAGGATAAAACACATTGCTTTCTTTCACAGTATCAGCGGCTTCAAATATTGAGTCGCAGCTTAAGTACTCTCGACCACTCTACGGCACAAGAGACATCACATGAATATTAACCTTCTCAGCCACCTCATTTGTTGGGTTAAAATAGCTCGCTCATGAAGGTACCCAGGTTTATCATAGTTCGCAAGAAAATCTGTATAAGTTGATGAAACTATGGTAGAAATGTTATCTCCGTCAGTATGAATCAATAGGTCATCAGGTATTTTTATCCATGTGGCTTCAGATTCTCCTTCCCTCTTGGTTGCTAGGAGCTTTCCGTTTCCAAGATCTAACACCTACTTACTAAACAATGCCACACCTTGCTGTAACACAGGATCCGCACCAGGCATTGAGAGACGCATGTTGATGGACAAACGCAGCACCAAAACAGATTTCCAAATAGGAGAATTAGTTATGGTTGCATCGACAATCCCTGGTCTAGACCCACCTTCAATAACAGGTAATATCTGTCTAAAGTCACCTCCTAAGACAACAATTTTCCCCCCAAATGGAACATCAGAAAGAAAAGGATCATCATAGGACAGAAGGTCATGCAAAGTTCGATCTAAGCACTCAAAGCATCTTCTGCTTGTCATAAGTGCTTCATCCCAGATGATCAAAGAGGTATCTCTTATAAGATTGGCCAAGTGCGTGCCTATTTTGATATCACACAGGGTGGTCTGGTCTATTAAAAGAGGTATTTTAAACCGAGAATGAGCAGTCCTACCACCCGCAAGTAACAAAGCCGCAACACCCGAAGACACAACAGTCAAAACAATTTTTTGCCCCCTGAGAATAGAGATTATAGCATTCCACAGAAAAGTTTTCCCAGTGCCACCATACCCGGAGACGAAGAAAACACTAGAATTTTCTTGTAAAACACAGTCAATAATAGTCTGGTAAGCAGCTCGTTGATCAACATTAAGCATACCAAGCAAAACTATCGCTTCCTTTGCAAGTTTTTCAGAGTCATATGACAGTTCCTCATGGATCAACCTATTTTCATACAAAGACGTTTCAAAGGATGTTTTAGGAGGGAGATTGAAGTCGCTTATCTGAGCCCCATTTTTAACAAAAACATGAGTCAGCTCCTCAAGCAACATGTCTCTAAGTTGGTCAATTGGCATTTCATATTCAAGATTACCCATGGCAAGCCTAACACGATGTTTAATATCATCAGCAAGCATAACCCAGTACCGCTCAAAGAACAACCTATCATCCCTAACCCCACAATGAATAAGCATAGTAACAAACAACTGTCGAAGGCTTGGCCCAAAACCCCAGACGGACGCCTCATCAAATGCCCGGTACCATTCTAGATCATCACCCAGTAAACCTCTAGCTACGCACGCCTCTTTGAAAGTACTATAAACATCACCCTCAAAGGTTCTAAGGTCTTTGTAACTCGTTGCTCCTTTTACAATCATAAGAAGCATCCGCAAGTAATGTAACTCGCCACCTGTTGGGTGAACATAGTAAATGCGACCTATCTTTTGGCAACCCTCTCTAACATGCCATGACCTGTCAGCACTATCCCACGTAAATTTAGTAGGGAAATCATAGTACGTCAATCCTAAACCTTCCTCAAACTCTAAATTAGCTTTGAACCACTCAGTGAGCATTGTCTTTCTTAGGAAATGAGAATCAACTATTGGTTCTAGATTTGCTTGGGCATTGAAACTAACAAAGTTCATATTTGGCAAATGAACAACCAAACACTCAACAAAGGGAATCTTTCTGTGTATAATAAAACCATATATACGCCACAAATCACTATGCTCGCATATATACCTACATCTTCGATATTCTTTAATCTCATCCACTCCATCGAAGGTAGAAGCATGATCATCATTGCTCTCAGCATTAGCTCTTTCCGAAACAACCTTTGAAAAATCTGGGCCTTTAGTGACATACTTAAATAGATATTTCATAACTTGTGTTTTGTTACACCACTCAACATTGATGTGCCCTTGAGACTTTTTTAGTAAGGCCATATTATAAGGTACAACATGTCTATTGTCAAGATACTGACCATTTTTAAACACACGGTGCCCATTGTCACGACGCCTATACAAAGCAAATCCATTTTCATCTATGGTCGTTATATCCTGAAAACTCTTAGGGAAATGCTTAGAGCAGATGCCTTTTCTCATGCAAACACACTTATCATTCATGTCGCCACACGGGCCATGCATCATAAACTCAGAAACTAATCAATACCCCAATGGATCAACAACAGGATCTGGGATCTCGGGACACATAAAGGAGTCAATGACATCTGCACTAACCTTTGAATGATATCCCTTCAACCAAACAAGGATCTGAGCATGTAGCAGTCCCCGTTTCTGGAACTCAACACTGTATAGAACTGAAAAGCAAAAACAACAGCAGGTCAAACAAAACAGAGAAACACATATGCACTAAGCAGAAAATCTCAGATAGCAGACCGACTGAAAGGGGAAAAGACAGTACCAGCCTTTATAGGGCCGTAGGCACGCCCCGACTTAATCTCATCTAGATATTCATCAAGTTTCATGTTAAAGACCCTAACAACAATGTCAGCCCTGTCACGTGGCTTTTGTCCAGGTTCTAACAGTAAGGCTTCAGCGGTCTCAAGCCACTTTGGATTACATGTAAAAGTAGTAAAAATATCAGGGGCACCATGCACTCGACAGATTGCAAGACCATCTTGGAAGTTCTCCTGAAAGTAAGGTTTCCCACCAGTATGACTCGACGGGCAAATAGTTTTTTCCCAACAGACTAGCCATTCACATAACCCTGGCCAACTGCATCTGTAACACCCTGCATATGCTCAGATCGAAAATCATCCTGGTGCCTAAGTATGTACCAAAGTCGCTGCTCAACAATGCAAGCGCGACAGTCAACAACAACTTGTGAAGACAAAGACCCATAACATAAGTAAGGATTTGGCTATTTCGGGCGATAACGACACGCATAACAGTAATAGTCCTGCATAGTAACTCAACCCCTGGTCTTTTCCCCGACCCGCAATCCTTTGTATGGAACATCAATTTGAAAACCACTCTCACCATACGGGAACAACAATGGATACTACAATGGCATATAGGCTGGATGCAAAGAATTAATTTGCTGCAACCCTTCAACCCTATCATGTATCATGATATCTCGAGAAGATGCGTCTAAAGTAAAATCACCAACAACCAGGGCCTCCGGCTCATTAGCCGTGGGCAGGTTATACTGTGGACCATCACCTTCACCAGGCGCAATGATCCTAATAGCTATACGCTCAGTTGGATGCTCCTCTAACCTCTCTTTAGCCATCCTAAACTTCTTAACCAAAGAATTGTTCTGGTCAAGCATATCCTTTAAACCCTCCACAATAGAACGATCTAACTGTCCTCAGGAAGTACCATCTACATTGACCGCATTCATCCTATGGTCCACTTAATTAGTAGTGTCACAAATATACATCTCAGCGAATTTAGGCGGCTCATCTTTCGATGGAAAAAGAGAACCAATACGGTGATGGGCCTAACCACAAATCTTGTAAAGGTTAGGACACCGCGTACCCTCTATCGAACGATCAATGGTAGCCCCCATAGATGTAAATGCAAACATGCAATTGTATTGCCGTATCTTAGTCAGGAATTTCTTGGAAACACGATCACCATCATAAGATAACAAGCGATTCAACAAAGCGGGTGGTTCCTTGAAGGGTTTAACAACGACTTTTCCACCTTTACAACAAAGGTTATAAACGATTTTACATTGCACCCATGAAGAAGACGACTTGACCCTCTCCTCAAACCAAAAAGAGGCCTTAAAATGGGGGCATTGATACTTGGGAGGACCATGGTAAGACCTGTCCTTATAGGAAGCTACAGAAAATGCAATACTCAGAGGCCAGCCATCATATGAAAAGGAGAAAGCACAACTATCAAGAACCTAATAGCCAGTACCTTTGAGATTGTCAACAACCTCGGCAGGAAACCCAGTCCAGTCAGCCGGAAACTCATCTGGTAACCCATCTATAAACCAAGATTTACACGCGCGTTGTTGTGAGAAACAACACCCGAAACATACCAACCAAACAAAGCAAATATGCACCCACGAACGTGCAGACTAGCACCTGTAACACCATGGCGACAAAGGGTCCTAAGTAACTTACGCCTTTTCCGGTTTCTAGCCGAAATGGAAGGAGTGAGAACGGAGAACCAGCCATCCCCTGGGAAACCGACAGAGCCAACACAAGTGAACACGTGCGTACCAAACAAAACATAAACAAACGACCACACAAGACAACATACTCTTTCTCTTATGAACACCCAGAGCACCAACAGCAGGAGCATGTAACACACGGCGACGATGAGCCATCACCAACAATGAGCAGACATGAATGCAAGTACTGCATGTTAAGATAAAACAAAAGCAAAGGCAGAAGATGTAAACACAGAGAAATGCCAAAGAGGAGCAACCTAGATAGGATAATTAATTAAAGAAACCTCAATTAATCACAAAGTTGAAGTGTTTATTACAAAGATCCCTAATAGAACACTATAATAATTCTGACACAGCCTACCCACACTCTCCTAACCAGCCCCTAGAACTCATGAACTGAACCAACAAACTGTGAATACAACTGCTAGAGCTGAACACTTGCATTTACACCAGCGGTGTTCCTCTGTCCACCTGAATGCACCAAAGGCCAGGTAGACCGAGCAAGCGCGCCTGCAAGCACCACAGCCGACTGCGCAGCACCTTTATACGGTAGCATGCTCTCATAATTGTAATCCGCAATAACAAAGCCATAAACCCCCTGTAAAAACCGGACCGCCTGATAAGCAGCCTGATCGTATAAACAGGAGCAGTCGTCAAATGAACTGCCCCAGAAAAAATGTGGTTGGCACCGTACTACATCATCCCTAACACAAACATCGATCTCAACCCCTCCAAGTAGAGAACCATCAGATGCCACCTCCCAAACATATGAATGGAATGGCAGTCGACAGTAGGTCGCAACAGCCTCAAACAGAGGCACACAGGAAGAACGCAGGATAAACATGCCTGTAATAATGACACATTAAGGAAAACCGAGAAAATACCAACGCACACCATACAAAGGAACAAACGCATTAGCATATGTAGTGAAGGACATGAAGAATTAATCTTATAACCAACAAAAGGAAATCAATCTGGGTATAGCTTACCATGCGAAGCAAACAACAACACCACCAGGTTACAGGGCCTATCAAAACGGTCGGCTCGGAGAAATAACCTATAGACCGAAACAACCTGCAAAACAGAGAGTAGAAGACAGGAAAACCATCAACAAAGGCAACACCCAAATCAAAGAGGCAACATAACAAACATGTATAAAAGTGAACCTAAAAAACAGCTGCAAACACAATCCACCGAACCCATAGCAAACACTCTCTTCCCAATCAGTGATATGAGCCATACAACCTTCAATAGGCCGAACACAAACGACAATGACATAAAAGCAAGGCAGGACCAAGCCATACTAACCCCAAATCAATGATATGAGCTGTACAATCCTCAACAGGGCTAAACATAAACAACAATGAACTAAACAATCCTTAGTAGGGCTCAACATAAACAACAATGAATTCAAACAAGGCAGGACCAAGTCCTTATTAACCCAGTCAGACCACACTGCCCAACACAAGATCATGAAGATGCCATACTTCTCCATTTTTTCAGAAGGCCATTAGACCAATCCAGAGACAGCAGGTTGATCCAAAGGGACAACATGCAGCAGACAAACCCAAAAGGCACATGCCAGCATGAACCTATGCCTAGACAAACCCAAGGCACATGCCAACATGCATCCATGACTTCCTGAACACAACCCCAGAAACAAAACAACAAACTCTTTAGTGATCTAGCTAGAGCTGGCCAAATCCTGGACAGGAAACAAACAAAGATCCCCTATAGAGAACCTAACCGAGGGACCCAGCAAAGCTAAAGAAAAGTAAGTCTAAAGCAGATCTTCCCCCAACCCCTGATAAGTAAAAGGGCAGGTACCTGACAAAATTCGAAAGGAAAGAAAAGTTGGTAGAAAACTACCAACAAACAAATCCTATGAACCAAGACAAAGCCAAGCACCTAATGGAGTGGTAAAAACAAACATCCATTCACCAGGAATCTATCCAAAGTAGCAACATCGAAAGAAGCAGTAAAAGACACACGACTGTCACCTATCACCAGGCAAACAAGACAAAAGCAAGAACAACTAAAATCCACCCAGAGACAAAGACATGCACTGGTTCTCCACAACAGCACAAGAATACCCTGATCTGCCACCGTGCACACCTACCCTAACGCCAGGCATACCACAGCGAGCACAATAGCACACGAACACACTCGACCGACAGGCGTACCACAGCGAGCCAACCAGCACACGCACACAGGCACACAAGAGTCAACCAAGACACAAAAAAGGCCTATCAACAAAGAGAAAGGAAAAGTGCAATGGACCTATAGATCCTTGGAGCAAGACGCGAAGACCAGCACGCACACGAGGACGAGTAGGTTTGTTGACCAAGCAGGAGCAACTACAAAGAACAGAGCAACCATCAGAAACGTTAAAAGCCCATCTCGGTTGAAGAAGACCACATGTCTTGGGATAAAAGCAAAATTTACCCGCAGATCGAAGAACAACGCAGCGGATCCAGGCCCAGCGAAGAGGAGAACAGCGGATCTGCAACCAACACACACTCCAGATCCAAAACTGGTCAGACACGATAGATCGAGCGGAGAAGATAGGAGAGAATCGAGAGGAGAACCACCTTAACCGGCGTCACTACAGCGTGCCGCCATCAGAGCCCGTCGGCGACCAACCCTAGCGACGACTCGCAGACCAGAGCGTAGGAGCACGGAGAGGAGTGAGCACCGAGTTGAAACAAAACGAAAGGAGGACAGGAGGAGAAGAGGCAGGCGACGATGCAGGATAAAGGAGACGACCCACCCACCATGCCCCATGCCGCCGAACAGTGTCGGACCGCTCGAACGAATCACAAACGGCAAACTCGATCGGCGGGCCACACCCCGTACCTGCCGACGAACAACAGCCGAGCACGTCGATGAGTTGGGGCCCCCGCGGCTCCCTCGCCCCGACGCGTGAAGCGCCCGCACCCACCCACACCCAAACATGCACCCAGAGAGAGGAGAGCCACCCACGCTGGCGCTTCTAGACCCACCTGTAAACGAGAGAGGCAAACGGGAGGACCACCACACCGAATCATAACTAGAGCCAACGAACGGCCAGGATCACGCCGTGTCAGCTTGGACCCACAGATCGGACGGTCAGCATTCAGATCGGTCTGGGAAGCCTCCTATTCCGGCACAAATCAAGAATTGAGATGGAGGATCATGAGGTAACTGGTCCAGACATCCACACACCCAAAGCAGACGATCCTTCTGCTTACCTGCTGATCTTGGGACTATAGGTGAAATTTACAATTGGCATGTAATGGAGAGATGTAAGGTCAACTTCAGCATACGACCCCAAATAGACGTCCGTTTGGCCCGGTTTCTGTCCGTTTGGGTAGAGCAATAAGGTCGTGTCCAGGCCATTTCTAGGATGCGGTGGTCGTGCGCCCAACACGCGGACGCATCCAGGCCGCGTACATTTTTCTTTGAAGCACATATCTTTTTTTCATCATTGATTTTTGATACATGGAAATACATTATCAAATTTTGACTAGAAAAGCAAGACGAAAGAAAACAAGAACCACAAGAATATATTTTAGAAGATATCTAACTTCCATAACTGCTCATGTAAGTTGGATTAGTGGCTTCTCGATGCATTCATTGTTGATATGCGGAGGCTCGATCTTGCGTGCTTCTTTCTTCTTCGAGTGTAAATAAGTAGACGTTGCTTCCTCGCATCTAGTCTCATGTCTAGCCTCTATTCTAGCAACAAGTGCACTAGTCTCACTCTAGTCTCTATGCTAGCTAAAAGTGCACGAACATCTACTAAATTGTGCTCTATTAATATATCGATGTACTCTTCTTTCCAATATCAAAACTTGCATCCATTCTACACAATAAAATTTGAAGTTAGCACAACTAGTCAAATCCGAGAGCACAACCAAAGCTAAAGTAGCACATACCCCATCGGTTGAGCACCTGATGAACACCCATCTGGGATGTCCCGGCGTTGTAGACACGTGGCGCAAGACCTTCTTTGGGCAGTCGTCTCACTTAATGAGTGACAATAGTGTGCCGACTAGCTTTTAGGTCAGCACCGAGTCCGGCTGACCGCCATTCATGTATCTGTCGGCGGACCGCCGACGGTGTAGATTCGAGCGGCTAGAGGAGTCAGTACGTGCATGCGGCCTTGCGGCCTTGTCGGGGCCTTCCGGCCCGGTGCCCGGCCAGTCCATGGCGCGGCACGGCCTCCCACAACCGGGCGAGCTCAAGTCTGACCGGATCCGCTCCAAATCCGGCCGCCGGGTGCGCAAATCAGGTGGCTGTGGTTGGTTAGCTCGGGGGCGTCAAGGGAAAGGGGGCTGGGCGAGCGCATGTCCAAGCTGCGCAGCTGCAATGGCAGCGGCGGCGGCGAGGGGCAAGAGTGGAGAAGAGTGGAGGGGTGCGGCTGGAGGGGGGAGGGGCGAATAGAAAAAGGGATCCATGTGCCACGGACGTGCGGGCCAGGGGAGGACACGCGCACACGGCCCGCCCGTCCGCGTGTTGTCCGTTTCACCCCAAAAACGGCCCAAACTTGGGCTGGGGATGTGTCGAAAGCAGACATAAAACGAACAAAAATTCGTTTGCGTTCACACGCTGGGCCGTGTGGTATGTCTATTTTACTCTAGACGAACGCACCCGGACAGGATGGGGTTGCGCGCTCAAGTTGGCCTAAACCAGACTTGTTTCTTTCTTTGTTTTTTACTAGACTAGTAATGAGATTGAAAGTTGGCGCCCGTACGTCTAGACATTGCTTGAGTGCTTGGGTGGGATGCGTGTGACAGTTTACGCGTCATCTCTGCACCGATTCGTCTAGCCACGACTCCTTTGCCTCCTCTGTCTGCTTTACTGAAGTGGGGAGACGCGTACCGCGTGCACGCTGTGCACCCCGTGCCACGTCTGGGGTTCGTTTCATGTAAGTCGGCAGCAGTACACGTTTTGGGCATAGTGGCTACTTGTGGAACGCCACGGCTCCTTACGTGTCGATCTCCCTGCGGTGTGGTACGCTGCGCAGCTATCATCTGAGGGCATCTCCAACCGTTGACCTTTCAGAAGGGGTAAAAAATCACCTTTTGGAAATGCACCGGCGCTAAACCGCGCATTGGGGGTGTGATGCCCCAGTCGCGGCGCTCACGGTTAGTTAAAAAAGTCAAATACGGCGCAAAAATAATTCAAATTTAACGCAAACATCGGCGGGTTCGTTCAAACTTAAACATATTTTACAAAAAAGAAAAAAACTACCGCGGGCTACCCCCACCGTCTCCCTCGCCGCCCGCCCACGCGGTTCTACATGCCGAGGAGGCTGTAGAACCGCGTGTAGTCACCGTTGTCGTCGTCGTCGTCGTCGCCCCCGCCTACGCCTCCGCCGTCCCTGCTGCATCCCTCCCCCGGTTGGCGCGGCGGGTTGAACGGTCCGGGGGCGTCGTCGTCGTCGTCATCGCTGTCGAGGACCACGACGCCGTGCTCGTCCTCGCGCCCACGCTTGCGGGCGGCGATCTCCTCCAGGGCCCGGCGCTGCCGGACCATCTCGTCGCGGAGGTAGTCGTCCCGCGCCCACCGCAGGGCGTCCTCGTCGGAGAAGCCGCGCCGGGCTATTCCTCGTACTCCGCGGGGAGGCCGGGCTCCGACTTGGGCTCGACGAGGACGAAGCAGCCGGTGGGTGGGGAGGCGTTGGCGCCGATGCGGACGCCGGAGCTGCGGGTGCGCGCGCTGACCGGCGTGCCCTGGGGCTCCGGCTTGACGGGGCGGAGGCAGGGCGAGCCGCCGGACGAGGAGGAGGACCCCCCGGTCTCCATGCGCCTCGGGGTCCAGGAGCTTCCCCGGCGGCGTGAGAAGGAAGGGGGGGCGGGGTACTCGAGGCGCGGCGTGTTGCCGCCCTCGATGTACTCGAGGACAGCCTCCAACGTGCGCCCGGGCACGCCCCACCACCGACGCCGGCCGACGGCGTTGAGCCTGCCGGAGGGCTCGACGCCGTTGGTGGCCTCGAGCTGCTCGGCGTGACGGCGGCGGAAGTAGGGCTCCCAAAGCGGGCTGTTGGGGACGTACCGTGGCCCCTCTCTCGCCGCATGCGGCAGGTACGAGCGGATGCGTGCGATCTCCGCACGCCGCGCCGCGCCGGTGGGTATCGGGGGCACCGGCACGCCGCCGGCGCTGATCCTCCACGCCCCGGGTACCCGCATGTCCGGCGGGACCGGGTACTCGGTCTCGAAAAGGAGGCGAGCCTCGCTCTCGTGAAGATGGCGGCGGCCGAATCCGTTCGCCGCCGCGCCGTCGCCTGGGAAGCGCTCGGCCATGGGTGCTGGAGACGGCGAGAGAGAGGAGAAGGAGGAACGACGACAGCGAGAGAGAGGCGAGGGAGGAACGACGACGGCGAGAGAGTACGAGTCGCCGAGTGCTCTGGGACGCGTCTTATATAGGCCGAGGCGTCGCCCGTGCGCGAGCCGCCGTGAGTACGCGTGGTGGGCGAGGGAGGGCGAGGGACGCGCGTCATTCGGTCTTCACTGCGCCGCCCGTGAGGCATCAATGGCGCAGGCTGACCGGCGCGGCAGCTTTGGCATTGATTCGCCGCGGGAAACGAGGCGATGAGGACGACGAAGGGCCGAGAAGAGGGTAGAGTCGCTGACGCGGCGGGCCCGCTGTTTCGCGCCAAAACAGTTCGCCCCGGCGCCCCCGGGCGCCCCCCAGCGCGCCGGGTTTGGCCTGGGTCCACCGGCGCTGCTTTCGGCCCAAGCCGGCGAAAATCGGACTCCTGGGGACACGACTGAGTCGATTTTTTGACGCCGGCGCAAAAAAAAACGTCTGGGAAGGCCTTCCTGGAGGCGCGGCTGGAGATGCCCTGATGGCCTGAAAGTTGAGCCTGCATTTATGATGCAGAGGCGGGGGCTAGCGCAAAGTTAAATCTGCATTTATTTATTTTTTGAAAAGAAAATGATCGGACGGGCGTGCATGGAGAGCGTGGTCTGAGCTGAGCGCGGAACTGAAGGCTCTGGGCAATGCAAAATGGAACTCTTCAAGAGCCCACGCACTGATGCGGGAGGGAGCCCCAGTTTACTGCCACCAACGAGCATCTCATAGTTCTCAAAAAAAAAAAAAACCAACGAGCATCTCATTTCTCGTTTGCTGACCCTTTTGACCTGAGCTACTATCAGGATCGCTGCGGGTGTCGGCGTCAAGGAGTAGCACCCCGACTACCTCGTAGAAGACTACTGGTACCAAGACTTTTGTCACACTTGACGGTAGCTAAATACCTGTATTTTCATGATTTCTCTAGTAACCTGTGCCATGCTTTTCAGTGATAGAAATTACGTCAGGCAGTTTGTGATAATTAAGTATGTGGCTGGATGCTGCTGGTGGTGGGAGTAACAGAACTAGATAAAAGTTTTAGCTGAAGAGCTAGCAATGATGTTTCATGTCATTCGTACCATGTTATTCCTTGGAAAGTCTCGTCTATCTTTATCTTATAGCGTTTTTTTCTAAAAAAAATTCTGATTCAAATGTCAGCTTTCAACTGCTTGATATGTATGTGCAGTTTTTCACGTGAACAAGTTTTGCTTGGTGTGTATATATATTTAGCTTCAGATCTTGTCTCGTTTTATAGTTTTATCTCGCGATTCAGATCTTGTCTTCGACGGTATACTACAGAGTAAGCAGTGCAGTGTGGCTTAAACACTAGGCAAATCGTGATGCTTTACTCTCTTTTTTTTTAGGGGCTCGTGACGCTTTACTCCAATCTTATTTTGTGTAGCTGGGCTGATTCATTTATCATTTTTCTTTTGAGAAAAGGTTTTTTTTTTGAGAACTCACCAAACTTTATTAATTATCAGCAAATGTCATAGGTACACGGTTTGGGTCGTGAGGAATGCCCAACCAAACATGTCTACCTACAACTAGATTACAAGCAAACTTGGCGAGATTATGAGCCTCATAATTATGGTTCCTACGCTCATGGATGAAAAAACAAGAAGTAAAGCTATTACAATGAATTTTGATCTCATGCACTATAGCAGCATTTGTGCCTCCGGTTCCTTTCTCAATATCAATCACGACTCCCTGGCAATCCGAGGCAACACATATAGACTGTACTGCAAGATCATCCGCCAAAGATAAGGCTTCACGACACGCATAGGTCTCCAAGACCACGGGGTCATTTATACCTTGGATAACGATAGCCGATGATCCGAGATATAGGCCTGTCTCATCTCTGCACACTGCTGCGACCGCTCCTCCATGGCGTGACCTAGCTACTGCCCCATCCACGTTCACCTTGACGGTGCCAGTCGGGGGAGGCAGCCACCTGTTCACCTGTACAGAGGGAACGCCCGGGGTTCTTCTTCCTTCATCTTTAGTTTGCACTTGCCCTAGTTCCGCAATGAAGTTATTTATGAAAGAAACAGTATGTTGCGGACTCTGAAATATGGCCTCGTAGACTGCCTTGTGCCTAGAATACCAAATTGACCATAGCGTCACGGCCATCTTAACGAAAACCGCATGATCCATAGAATCATAGAGCTCAAATAGCCAGAGCCTCGCATTGGGCTCCAAATTATTCGTCATGCGTGCAACCATATCAGCATCTGATAGTGCCCATACACATCTGGACATGGTGCAGGAGACAAGAGCGTGTCTCCACGAGTCAGCGCACCCGCACAAGGGGCAAGTGTCTTGTACCGCCATGTTACGCTTCTTCAGAGTATCTGTCGTAGGGAGAGAATGATGGGCAAGTCTCCACAGGAATATTCTGATTTTTGAAGGGATTTTTAATTTCCATAAAACAACCCAAGATTTCTCATCTTGTTGATTCGATGATCCACCCCTTCCCTCTAGCCATTCCTCTCTCTGCAGCTTGGTTTTCAAAATAAATTTATAAGCCGAGCTGACCGAGAACTTGCCCTTTTTGTCTGGATACCAGGCCCAAAAGTCGTCAACATTGCGTGTGCATATGGGAATTTTCATAATCGCATTAGCATCCATTGGTATGAAGATCGATCTTACCAAAGCCTCGTTCCACGATGCTGTAGCAGGAGACAGGAGCTCCGCCACCAGCCTTGGGGGATTCGGCACTAGAGATGTTATAGGTCTTGGTACTGTTTCCTTGGGGATCCAATTATCAGCCCATATGTCGGTACTCTGACCATTGCCAATACGACGTATAATTCCCTGTTTCAAAAGGTCACACCCTTCCTTAATGGACCGCCAAACTTGAGAAGGCCTTGAACCAATTTCCGCCTCAAGCATCGGCCGATCAGGGAAATAAGCAGACTTGAGTATTCTCGCACTCAAAGTATGAGGTTCCTGAAGGATTCTCCATGCCTGTCGTGCCAAAAGAGCCAAGTTAAATAATTCCATATCTCTGAAACCAAGACCTCCCAGATGCTTCAGTCTTATCATAACATCCCATGAAACCCAAGCTGGTTTACGTTCTCCCTGTTTGCAACCCCGCCAGAACTTGCGAATTATTGATTTGATGTGATCACATAGCCCTCTAGGGAGTTTAAAACAGGACATAGAATAAACAGGGATCGCCTGTGCAACTGATTTAATGAGAACATCTTTGCCACCAGCAGAGAGGCATTTGCACATCCATCCTTTCACTTTGTCCCAAACTCTATCACTAAGGTATTTGAAAGTACCTTTTTTGGAGTGTCCAACGTCTGTTGGCATCCCAAGATATCTATCACTCAATGACTCGTTTGGTACCTGCAAGTAGCCCTTTACCGCAGTGCGCACTATGTCCGGGCAGCCCTTGCTAAAGAAAATTGATGACTTCTCCTTATTGATGCGTTGGCCCGAAGCCAAGCAATATGTATTCAATAGGTTTGACACCTCTTCTGCTCCACTTACACTTGCCCTGAAAAACAGCAGGCTATCATCCGTGAATAAAAGGTGGTTCACTGCCGGGGCCGACGGTGCTACCTTAATACCGCTGAGCTGGGATGACTGGTTCTGGGATTTTAAAAGGCACGAAAGGCCCTCCGCTGCTAACAAGAACAAGTATGGAGAGATCGGATCTCCCTGTCGAATACCTCTTGTAGGTCTAAACTCCTCTGATTTGATTCCATTGAACATAACAGAAAAAGAAACTGAGCTCACCATATTCATGACCACTGATATCCATGGTGCAGCAAAACCCAGCTTCTCCATAATTGACCTTAAGTAACTCCACTCCACTCGATCATACGCCTTCATCATGTCAAGTTTCAAGGCACAAAATGTGTTGCTCTTCGCTCTATTTCTCTTCATAAAATGCAAACACTCATACGCTGATATAATATTGTCAGTGATAAGCCTTCCGGGAACAAAGGCCGATTGCTCCTCAGAAATAATGTCAGGAAGAATTTGCTTCAAGCGGTTCACTACAACTTTGGAGGCGATCTTGTAAAAAACGTTACATAAACTGATAGGGCGAAACTGAGAAAGTAGCATGGGATTCGATACCTTTGGGATGAGCACTAACAGTGTATCATTTAGGCAAGCTGGACTCTCGTCGCCTCTGACAATACTTAGCACAGACTTGGTGACGGCCTCACCACAAATATCCCAATGCCTCTGGAAAAAATGAGCAGGGAATCCGTCAGGACCCGGAGCTTTCGTCAGGAACATCTGGAAGAGCGCCATCTTCACCTCCTTGGCCTCGTAAGGAGCCATAAGCATGTCATTCATCGCCGGAGTTACCTTTACAGGAACATGCTCAAGTACATCAGCCACCCCTTGCACACCCTCGGAGGTATATAGGTTCTTGTAAAATTCCAAAGCTAGCTGTTGCATCTCAGACACGTCATCTGTCATTTGTCCGTCTTGCCGTTGCAAAGCTTTAATTAAATTTTTCCGCCGTCTCAGCGAAGCTCTCATATGAAAGTAGTGTGTGTTGCGATCGTCCTCAGCAAGCCATGCCACTCGGGATCGTTGTCTCCACATTAGCTCCTCCCTCAGGTATAGCTCAATTAAACGATCATTTATTTTAATCTCTGCATGAGAGGGTCCCACCCTAGAAACATCTGAACGGAGTCGCTCGAGCTCCTTTTTTAGTTGTCGGATCTCTGTCCTAACACTTCCAAATGAGGACTTGGACCAGTCCCCTAGATTTCTTGCTAGTTCATTCAGTTTTACGTGAACTTCAGCTGTCGACAAATTATGGCTGTTCGGCTCCCATGCCAGTTGGATAGTTGGTTTCAATTCTGGATGGGTATCCCACATAACTTCATACCGAAAAACTTTCTGATCCCGTCTCGTCTTACTCGACTGATCAAGCTGCAATAAAATGGGAGAGTGGTCGGACGTTGCGGCATTCAGGTGTTGCACTACCGCTGCAGGAAAACGTGCACACCAGTCCACCGAACCAAGAGCCCTGTCCAGCCGGACCCTAGTAAAAGTTCCTCCTGCTACCCTCTTCTCAAAAGTCCATTTAGTCCCTTTGTAGCCCAGATCGAGCAAGCCACAAACATCAACGGCGTCACGGAAGCCCTGTATCTGCGCTTGGCTCCTACTACCAATTCCGTCATGCTCATCATGCTTCAGAACTTCATTGAAATCTCCCATGCAGACCCATGGTAGATCATGCAACACCGAAAGGTTCTTCATCGTCGTCCACATATGATGCCTTAGATGGGTTGATTCATTTATCTAGCGCTGTCTTGTTTTCAGCCCAACAACATGCATTTTTTTCAGTTTTTTTTCTTATATTTACTTATGTTTTACCCTTTTTGCCATTTCTATATTTGTTTACCTTTTATTTATTTAATTATAATTTATATTTCCCAATTTATTTATTTATTTTGTGTCACTGTTTTCATGGTAAATTTATATGAAAAAGGTGCATGAGCAATTGTTCTACAGCCCATGAACATTTAATTTTGTACATCTGAACATATAAAAAAAATTAAATATGTAAGATAAATCTTCTGAGATAAGTTTATAGTAATGAAATTTGCTTTTTAAATACATGAATATTTTCGGACCAGAATGAAGACGTAGTTTTATGTATAACACATAAAAAATACAGACATGAAATATGTTTGTGGTTCTATGTAACATTTTAATACTTGCATGAACATGTTTTTGCGTATACATGAACAAAACTAAAAGTCATATGAAACAATTTTCTTCTTCTATTGAACTAATAAAAAAATAGAATAGTCGCCAAAAATATTTAATTTTTCATGGATATGAGAATGACCAAGCGGGCGGTACAACGCCCTTAGACTTACATTAAAAAGAGCAAATGGAACGCCTCAGACACACCCGTGTTACACCCAAACTTAACACAACATTATAAAAATTGACTTAGGTCAAAGCAATATATGGGCTAAATAAAAACGGAGGGAGTACTAGTGCTCCATTGAAGACCATGTCATTGCAGCTAGGGATGGTTTGTGTAGCCTACACAATATTTAGTAGTAAATTTGTACGACTACGTAAATTTAATTATGTTTTAAGCTTAAAAAGTAGTGTTACCGATTTTCTCAAATATTACAAAATTTGACTTAGGTCAAAACTAATATGCAGACTCAATAAAAACGGAGGAAGCACCAGTGCTCCGTTGCAGACTATGTCATTGCAGCTTACAATTTTTTAATAGTATAAAACTGTACAATAATGTCAATTTTATTGTGTTCTAAGATTTAAAATGGTGTTTTTGATTTTCTCAAACTAAAGAACGAAAAAATGTGTCCGGCTTGTGTAGCCTAAACAATTTTTAATAATATGAAACCATAGGATTGTGTGAATTTAATTCTGTTTTAAGCTTTAAAACATTGTTTTTGATTTTTCTCTAACTAAAGGATAAAACTAATTCGACCCTACAATGTTTCAATAATATAGAATTGTACAATAATGTAAATTTAATTATGTTTTAAGCTTGATTTTCTCAAACTAAAGAATAGAAAAATAGGTCTGGTTTGTGTAGCCTACAAGAAAATTAGTATTATAAAATTGTAGGATTGTGTAAGTTTAATTATGTTTTAAGCTTTTAAAATGTTGTTTTGGATTTTTCTCAAACTAAAGAATAAAAAATAGATCTGGTTTGTGTAGCCTATAAAATTTTTAGTATTATGAAATTGTAGGATTGTGTAGCCTACAAAAAAATTACTATTATAAAAGTGTAGGATTGTGTAAGTTTAATTATGTTTTAAGCTTTTTAAAATGTTGTTTTGGATTTTCTCAAACTAAAGAATAAAAAATAGATCTGGTTTGTGTAGCCTATAAAATTTTTAGTATTATGAAATTGTAGGATTGTGTAGCCTACAAAAAAACTACTATTATAAAAGTGTAGGATTATGTAAGTTTAATTATGTTTTAAGCTTTTTAAAATGTTGTTTTGGATTTTCTCAAACTAAAGAATAAAAAACTTCAACCACAGTGGGAGACGAACCCACGACCTTCTGATCCGAAGTCAGACGCGCTAATCCCCTGCGCTATGCGGTCATCTGTGTTGGAAATATGATTGTATGTTATATACATGTTTAAATGCAAAGAAGACTTGCACAACAGGAACATAGAGCCAGTGGCCTGGACCTAGGCGATTGATTAGGTGTTCAAGGACGGGTTGGCATCGAATTTTCTATGAAGACGTACAATCGCACACACACCACTTGACATGCGGACCGTAGACATATTTTTTTAACATCAATATAGACACAAACGCTCATATACACGCGCATACACTCACCCTTATGAATGCACACACTCACATCCTACCCCTATGAGCATTTCCGAAAAACTGAGCCGGCATATCATCTTGAAATTTACGAACTTACCGCAGGCACCTCATCGTCGACGGGAACGTCTCCTCCCACTGAATGCGCATCGCCAGAAATTCTGAAATAAATCCAGCAATAAATGCGAGCACCAGGATTTGAATTCTGATGGGCTGGGAATACCACGGTCCCTCTAATCATCCAATCACAGATTGATTCGCCCTAGACGTATTTATATACGTGTACGATAGGAAAATCACAAATCGGTGTTAGATTTAAACTAGAAAAAACTAGTATTATATATGATGCATTGGTCACCCATGTGAACTTTCTTTTTTCACCAATACGCCCATATCATTGCATTGATAGGTAGGTTGAAAGTACATGATGGGAGATCCTTCGATTTGTGCGCCTGGAGGCAAGTCGGAGGCTCCCAGGAGCAGAAGAGGGGGGGGGGGGTGCTCGGCCCCATTACATCCTAGTTTACATTACATCTATTAGAGTTTGTAGCCCTTTGGCGCCGGTCTTGGCCCAGGCGCGCACGTCATCTTGAATCGCTGCGAACACGAGATTGATGGAGGGTTGCCTATGGTCAAAGATACACGCGTTGCGGTGCTTCCAAATAGCCCAAGCGATGAGAGGGACAATCGAAGCAAGTGCCTTCCGGAGTGAGGGAGGTGCGGAGTCGGCTGCGGATCGCCACCAAGCGTAGAGGGGGAGGGCACCAAGCCAAAGTGCGGTACCAAACTTCCTTGGAGAAGGGGCAGTCTACAAGTAGGTGGTGGATGTCTCGGCTTCTTGGTCGCAGAGCACGCATCGAGGTGGGCGAGCTAAGCCTCGCTTGGTCAGTCTCTTGGTTGTCCAGCAACGATCTTGTCTGGCGAACAAGAGGAATAGCTTGGCGTCCATGGGGCCTAACTCTTCCAGGTCAATCTCTACTTGGGGTTGGCAATGGAACCATGGAACAGAGCTTTGTAGCATGATTTGGAGGAGTAGGAGCCACTGTCAGTCCACCCGTGTGAACATTTAATGAAGATGAATACCTAACAACCGGAGTTTAGTTTAATTTAGCTTAATTCAAAGTTTATTTTAATGGGATTGCTAAATCTCAGTCGACTGAGATTTGACCAAGTCTCGATCGATGTTATATACATGGGATCTTACATGAAGATTCGTGTAAACTTTTCTTTTTAGTTTTCCTTTTTTTCTTACTTACATGTTATATCACTTGACTTGGGCTTGGTTAAGTCTCAGTCGACCGAGACCTAGCCACATCCTAATTTTAAATATGATTGGTCTTTTTAGGATTAATAAGATTGAGATTTGGATTTAGAACTAAGTAGTGAAACGGTAACAACAAGAACAAACACATTTTGTAGAGAACTTGCCTGCATTACTCATTTATTTACTTTGGGAAACTTCCAATTTATTCATCTTTAAACATGGTAATAGAATGAACACCGGACATAAAAATTACATCCAGATTCGTAGACCATCTAGCGATGACTAGAAGCAACGGAGCGAGTCAAAGGCGTGCCGCCATCGTCACCGCCCTTCCCTCACCGGAGCCGGCCAAAACTTATTGTGATAGACAATCAGGAAGTCGTCATGCTAAGGCTGAAGGAAATATGCCCTAGAGGCAATAATAGAGTTGTTATTTTATATTTCCTTATATCATGATAAATATTTATTATTCATGCTAGAATTGTATTAACCGGAAACTTGATACATGTGTGGATACATAGACAAAACACCGTGTCTCTAGTAAGCCTCTACTAGACTAGCTCGTTAATCAAAAATGGTTAAGTTTTCTGACCATAGACATCTGTTGTCATTTGATGAACGGGATCACATCATTAGGAGAATGATGTGATGGACAAGATCCATCCGTTAGCTTAGCATGTTGATCGTTCAGTTTTATTGCTATTGCTTTCTTCATGTCATATACATATTCCTTTGACTATGAGATTATGCAACTCCCAAATACCGGAGGAATACCTTGTGTGCTATCAAACGTCACAACGTAACTGGGGGATTATAAAGATGCTCTACAGGTATCTCCGAAGGTGTTTGTTGGGTTGGCATAGGTCGAGATTAGGATTTGTCACTCCGAGTATCGGAGAGGTATCTCTGGGCCCTCTCGGTAATGCACATCATGATAAGCCTTGCAAGCAATGTGACTAAGGAGTTAGTTATGGGATGATGCATTACAGAACGAGTAAAGAGACTTGCCGGTAACGAGATTGAACTAGGTATGAAGATACCGACGATCGAATCTCGGGCAAGTAACATACCGATGACAAAGGGAAGAACGTATGTTGTCATTACGGTTTGACCGATAAAGATCTTCGTAGAATATGTAGGAACAAATATGAGCATCCAGGTTCCGCTATTGGTTATTGACCGGAGAGGTGTCTCAGTCATGTCTACATAGTTCTCGAACCCGTAGGGTCCGCACGCTTAACGTTCGATGGTGATTTTGTATTATATGAGTTATGTGATTTGGTGACCGAATGTTGTTTGGAGTCCCGATTGAGATCACAGACTTGACGAGGAGTCTCCAAATGGTCGAAAGGTAAATATTCATACATAGGACGATAGTATTCGGACACCGAAAGTGTTCTGGGGGTACCGGGTACGTATCGGGTCACCAAAAGGGGTTCCGGACAACCCCTGACAAGCTATATGGGCCTAATGGGCCAAGAGGGGAAGCACACCAGCCACAAAGGGGCTAGTGCGCCCCCTCCATATGGGCTGGCCAAATTGGAGAAGGAAAGGGGATGAAGGAAAGGAAAAAGGGAATAGGATTCCCCCTTCCCCCTCTTCCCTTCCTACTCCGAATAGGAATAGGAAAGGGGGGAGGCCGAATTCGGAGGACCCCGAGTAGGATTCCTCCTACTTGGGGCGCCCCCTTGGCTGCCTCTCCTTGTTGGGGAACGTAGTAATTTCAAAAATTTCCTACGCACACGCAAGATCATGGTGATGCATAGCAACGAGAGGGGAGAGTGTGTCCACGTACCCTCGTAGACCGAAAGTGGAAGCTGTAAGTGCATCTAGTGCCACCCCTAGTTGGTTTTGGAGTATTGACGACAAACCTAGTTGAGGGACTAATGTGTTCATGAGAATTGCAGGATAACATAGGTAGAAGTCCCTCATTGATTCGGTTTTACTACCAGAGATGACCCCCAAAAATGTATGAAGACATTGAAGTCAAAGGTGGTATATGAAGATATTCACTTTGAAGACTATGACAAAAGAAGACACGTTATGAAGCCTATGGAGCTCGAAGACTTAGATCTTTCGTAGTTCTTTTTCTTTTGTGTTGAGTCATAGGAACCATAGTACTGTTAAGTGGGGTCCAGGAGAACCAGTCAAAATGACTGAAGTGATGCCTAAACAAAAAACCTATGTCTTCGAGCGAAGACAATGAGAGCGAATCTTGTCCAGAGCCGGACAAGTCAGCTTTGCTTGTAGCCCAAGTAAAGTTGCCATGAGAGTTTGAAATCTGACCGTTGAGACACGTGTCAGTTCCTTAGTGACCCAGGGTCATTTCGGACAAATCAGGTCGGGTTGCCAAGTGGCTATAAATAGCTCACCCCCTACAACCATAAACTGTTGGCTGCTCAGATTTCAGTGCACGGCTTTTGTCGTTTGAGAGCAACCCACCTCGAAGCCTTTGAGAGAAAATTCCTAGTGAGGAGAAAATTACTAACCACCCAAAGCCAGAGAACATTGGGCATCACTTAAGTCTTCTTGTCTGTGTGATCTGAAGACTTATTACACTTGAGGACTGTGAATCCTCCAGACGGTTAGGCGTCGCGTTCAGAGCGTCCAAGAGACATTGTGGATTGCCATTGAACGAAGTTTGTGAAGGTTTGGGAGTCTACCTTGAAGACTTACCAGAGTGATTGGGCGAGGACTAAGTGACCTTAGCTCAAGGAGAATACGGTGAGGACTTGGTGTCCTGAGCTGCGTGTTCAGGACTGGGTGTCCGGGACTGTGTGTCCTAAGGTTTAAATACCTAGCCGCTCCAACCAGACGTACAGTTGTCACAGCAACTGGAACTGGTCCAACAAATCATTGTCTTCAACGAGTCACTGGTTTCATCTTCACTTCCTTATTCTTACTGTTACTCATTATGAAGCCATTGCATGCTTGCTCTATCTTTTGTCTTCACAACGTGAATGTATGATCTGTTGGCTTCATAACTTCTTCCTACCTGATCCTTATTACACTGCAGCTATTTGTCTTTGTGCTTTCACTCTATTGAATACTTGACCATGGCTTGCCTAGTGTAATCTAACTTCCGCTGCATAGAAATAGGCAAAATCTTCACTGTTTGTCTTCATAACTCCCACATTCTGAAGACTTTCATAAAAATAGCCTATTCACCCCCCCTCTAGTCGATATAACGCACTTTCAATTGGTATCAGAGCAAGGTGCTCCCTTGTTCTGTGTGATTCAGTTTAACCACCTGGAGTTTTAGCTATG
Organism: Triticum urartu; assembly: GCF_056163025.1. Taxonomy (NCBI): domain Eukaryota; kingdom Viridiplantae; phylum Streptophyta; class Magnoliopsida; order Poales; family Poaceae; genus Triticum; species Triticum urartu. The sequence goes on from NC_141873.1 coordinate 116,335,499, forward strand.
TCGACTGCAGGGATAATCAAAGTCTCCGCTGCGTGCCCTGTCTTCGATGGAACTGAATATCCCTACTGGAAGAATAAGATGCACATGCATCTTGAAGCCATTGACGTCGACCTATGGTATGTCGTCGAGAACGGCGTTCCCAAGGCTGGAGAAGGTGTCACTGCTGCTGATGTCAAGAAGTTCACTCAACTGGACTCTACTGCCAAAAATATCATCTGTGGTCATTTGACAAAAGGACAGTATGGCCGTGTGAGTGCCTTGAAGACATCCAAGCTGGTCTGGGACTGGCTCTCCAAGGTCAATGAAGGCGTCTCAACCCAGAGAGATCAGAGAATCAGCGTTCTTCGCAACCTCTTCAACCTCTTCAAGCGAAATGACAATGAGAATGTCCAGCACACATTTGACCGGCTCACTGACATCACAAATGAGCTTCAAGCCCTCGGCGCCACTGAGATCACCAAACATGAAATCGTCAAGACGCTGCTGAGATCACTTGATAGTTCGGTTGACATCCTAGCCCTGATGATTCAAGAACGTCCTGATTTCAAGACACTCGATCCGTCTGACATACTTGAGAGGCTCAACACACATGAGTTTCAGCTTTCTGAGAAAAGAGATATCTACGGTCCAAACTATGGGCGAACTCGTGCCTTGAAGGCAAAAGCTGTTTCCTCATCTGAAGAAGAATCTGACAGTAGTTCTAATGATCCTGAAGACATTGGAAGGGAACTTGCAATGCTAGTGAAGAAGTTCCAAAAATTCACCAAGAAGAAAGGCTTCAGAAAATCTTCACGATCAAGCTCAAGGAATGATGAAGCTTCTGCTCATGACTACAAGAAGAAAACATGTCACAAGTGCAAGAAAACTGGACACTTCATCTCTGAGTGTCCACAGTGGGACAATGAGAATAGAAGGAAGAAGAAGAGCAAGGAATATGATTCTGACGACAAGAAGAAGAAGAAATACTCAAAGTCTTCTTCCAAGTTTTCCTCAAAGTCTTCATCACACAAGAAGAGCTCATCTGGCAAGGCACGTGCGTTTGTTGGCAAGGAAATGGATTCAGAGGAGGAGTCCGCTTCTGATGAGGCAGAGGTGGAGTCTGAGGAGGAGTCTGATTCTGGCATTGCGAGTCTGGCTACAGCATACGTCGCCAAGTCCATCTTCAACACTGAAGACAATGACTGCATCACCGACACCGACGCAAATGACAAGAACGACTCCACTCCTACCTACTGCTTCATGGCACGCGGTGCGAAGGTAAACACACGCACTACTCGCTATCAAACATCTAGTGACGATGACTCTGACTGTGATTCTAAACCCAGCTACAAAACACTTGCTAAAATTGCAACTGAACAACAGAAAGCTATGGAACATATTCAAAAATTGTTAGACAGAAGCGATGATCTGTTGGGTGCTGAAATGACTCGATCTGAATCCTTAATTGAAGACATAAAAAATCTTCACGTTAAGTATCAGGAACTTGAGGATCGTCTTGATACTCTCTCAACAACTCATGAGAAGCTTTCCTATGATTATCTTCAAAGGAAGCAAGAACTTGAGAAATTGAGAGCGGCTCATGAAGATCTTCAAAAGGAAAACGAGTCACTTCGCGCCGAACAGATCAGTTCCGCTCAGGAAGGATTTGAACCACCATGTCTTAAATGCATTGAGCGTGATAATGCTACTTCTGTTGCTGAATGTTCCACTGCTACTACTGTTGCAATATCTTCAACTGTTGATGTGGTAACTAACCCCTCTGCTGAGGATACCACTGCTATTGCTGATGAGAATGCTAGGTTGAAGACATTGCTTGAAACAGGGATGTACAAAAGTCTTAAAGGACATCAGACATTATGTGATGTCCTCAAGAAGCAGATTCTGAACCGAAACCCTAGGAAAGAGGGTGTTGGGTTCGTGAGGAAAATAAATGCAGATGGCTCTTACTGGAAACCTGAGCAGTACCCCAAAACCACATGGGTTGCTACAAAGGAACTTTCAGCAGATCCATCCAATTTATCTGGCTTCACTTGTGCTAACCCCATTATCATTGATGAATCCTTTGATGCAAACTATAAACTGTTTAAGAATCAGAATGGTGAAGTGTTTGCCAGGTACATTGGTACTAACTGCAGGAATGGACCGCCTATGAAGAAGATCTGGGTTCCGAAAAAGTGTCTGAAAAATCTTCCTGTGAATGTCTTCATGACACCTCACTTGAAGAAGACAAACCTCAGACCAAAGGCTTCATATGGTCCAAAGGCTTCATACAAACAGAGGACTCACCTGAGTCACACTAACGCAAATGTTTTGCAGGGAAACCATACTCAGGCATATGAATATGAGAGTGGTTCTTCGAATCGTCATGTTCATATGACCAAAAATTATTCTGCTTATTCCTATGAGTATTATTGTCCACCTGCTAGACTGTTTGCTAAGGCTTCAAAGCCAAAATTCTCAGATGCTGCACTTAGACTTATTGCTTCTAAGCCACCCTTGAAGATGTGGGTGGTTAAGAAAGCTTAACTCTCTTTTGCAGGGAAAGGTCTCCAGCAGAAAAACAAAATCTTCTGACGCTATTGCTGGGGACCTTAAAAATCTTGTGGGGCACAAGATAAAATGCCCAAATGGCATCGTTATGTACCTCGTTCCTGAATCGCATGCTACTTTCCCTATTAGTTCTAATCTGGATCTAAGTTTTCATAACCCACTGGTTCGTCAAATGTTTATGCTTCACAATTCTCTTCGTGAAGCCTATCCCCCTAACTGCACTGTAGGGTACGACACCAGCGACTTCAAAGTCTTCAGAATGGATTATTGACAGTGGGTGTACAAATCACATGACTGGCAAAAGAAGCCTTCTTATGGACTCAACATTACGTCCATCCGACAAGAGCCACATCACATTTGCTGACACTGGTAAAAGTGAGGTATTGGGTCTAGGTAGAGTTGCAATCTCAAAGGATCAACACATGGATAAAGTCATGCTTGTTGAATCCATTGGCTTCAACTTAATGTCTGTCTCAATGCTTTGCGATTTGAATATGATCGTAATGTTTGGAAAATATCGTTGCCTGGTACTAATGGAATCTGACAAGTCTTTAGTGTTTGAAGGGTATCGGAAAGGTGATTTGTACGTGGTAGATTTCTCAGCAGGGCCACAACTTGCAGTATGTCTTCTTGCAAAAGCTTCAGAATGCTGGCTTTGGCATCAGAGGCTTGGGCATGCTGGCATGAGGAACCTCCACACCCTTGCGAAGAAGAAGCAGGTCATAGGCATCGAGGGCGTCAAGTTCAAGAAAGATCACTTATGCGGTGCCTGTGAAGCAGGGAAGATGACAAGGGCAAAACATCCTTCGAAGACAATCATGACTACTACACAACCCTTCGAACTGCTCCACATGGATCTTTTCGGTCCCACTCACTACTCAACTTTTACTACTTCTGCTTGCCTCTATGGCTTTGTCATTGTTGATGATTACTCTAGATATACTTGGGTGCACATAATCCTTTACAAGACTAAAGTGCAGGATGTCTTCAGACGCTTCGCCAGTCGAGCTATGAACAATTTTGGTGCCAAGATAAAGCACATCAGAAGTGACAATGGCACTGAATTCAAGAACACTGGCCTTGATACATATCTTGATACCTTGGGCATCACACATGAATTCTCAGCTCCGTACACGCCACAGCAGAATGGCGTCGTCGAACGCAAGAACAGAACACTCATTGAGATGGCCAGAACAATGCTAGATGAATACAAGACTCCAAGAAAATTCTGGACTGAAGCCATTGACACTTCCATGCCATACAATCAATCGTGTTTATCTTCACAAGCTTCTGAACAAGACATCTTATGAACTCCTAACTGGCAACAAGCCAAATGTCAGTTACTTCAGAGTATTTGGAGCAAGGTGCTGGATCAAGGACCCACACCACACCTCAAAGTTTGCACCAAAAGCACATGAGGGCTTTATGCTTGGATATGGAAAGGATTCGCACTCCTACAGAGTCTTCAATCTCTTTCATTACAAAGTGGTCGAAACAGTGGATGTGCGGTTCGATGAGACAAATGGTTCACAAAGAGAGCAACTGCCAAATGTGCTAGATGAAATTCCAGCTAATGAATCAATCAAGCTTATGGGAACTGGAGAGATTATACCTTTTGAAGCTCATCCTGAAGAAGAACTTATCATCTCAGCACCTGATCAACATGAAGACATTGCTCAGACTGAAGACATTCCTCCCAACAACAACACAGATCAGCAAGAGCAAAGTCTTCGCCCTGTACATCCTCGTGTTGCCAATGAAGTGCAGATTGACAGAATAATTGACAGCATCAATGCACCTGGTCCACTCACTCGTTCAAGGGCAACTCAGCTAGCAAATTTCTGTGGGCACTTCACATTCGTATCAATATCAGAACCCAAGAAAGTTGAAGAAGCCTTCATGGAACCTGAATGGATTCAAGCTATGCAAGAAGAGCTTCAACAGTTTGAACTGAATAATCTATGGGAACTGGTCAAGCGTCCTGATCCACGGAAGCACAATATAATAGGCACCAAATGGATATACCGCAACAAGCAAGATGAGCATGGTCAAGTTGTCAGGAATAAAGCTCGTCTCGTTGCTCAAGGATATACTCAAGTGGAAGGCATTGACTTCGATGAAACATTTGCTCCTGTGGCTAGGCTTGAAGCCATACGCATACTGCTGGCCTATGCAAATCATCATAACATACTTCTATATCAAATGGATGTGAAAAGTGCCTTTCTCAATGGCAAGATTGAAGAAGAAGTGTATGTTGCACAACCGCCTGGCTTTGAAAATCCAAAACATCCTGACATGGTATACAAGCTTAACAAGGCACTGTATGGCCTCAAACAAGCTCCCAAGGCCTGGTATGACACACTCAAATACTTCCTGAAGAGCAAAGGCTTCATACCTGGTTCCCTGGATCCCACTCTTTTCACGAAGACATATGATGGTGAACTGTTTGTGTGCCAAATATATGTGGATGACATTATCTTCGGCTGCACCAATCAAAAGTACAGTGAAGAGTTTGGATATATGATGCAAGAGCAATATCAGATGTCCATGATGGGGGAGCTGAAGTTCTTCCTTGGTCTTCAAATACGACAACAACGCAATGGCATCTTTATATCTCAAGAGAAGTATCTCAAAGATTGCCTGAAGAAGTTCGGTATGCAAGACTGCAAAGGCTTCACAACACCAATGCCAGCCAAACATCATCTAGGTCCTGACGACAATGGTAAAGAGTTCGATCAAAAGGTATACCGCTCCATGATTGGGTCTTTGCTTTATTTATGTGCATCTAGGCCAGATATTGTGCTTAGTGTTTGCATGTGTGCTCGATTTCAAGCGGCACCAAAGGAGTCGCATCACTTAGCTGTGAAGCGAATTCTTCGATATTTGGCTCACACCCCAACTCTAGGATTATGGTATCCAAAGGGCTCAGAGTTTGATTTGGTTGGATTTTCGGATGCTGATTATGCTGGTGACAAAGTTGATCACAAGTCCACATCAGGCACATGTCACTTTCTGGGACGATCACTTGTATGTTGGTCTTCAAAGAAGCAGAACTGTGTATCTCTCTCCACTGCTGAATCTGAATACATTGCTGCTGGATCTTGTTGCGCTCAGCTTCTGTGGATGAAGCAAACACTCAAGGACTATGGCATTCATCTGAAGCGAGTACCACTTTACTGCAACAACGAAAGCGCCATCAAGATTGCCAACAACCCAGTTCAGCACTCGAAGACAAAGCACATTGAAATTTGTCATCCCTTTCTCAGAGATCATGTTGTGAAGGAAGACATTGATATCATACACGTCAACACTGAAGAGCAATTGGCAGATATCTTCATCAAGCCCTTGGATGAGAAGAGATTTTGCAAGTTACGGTGTGAGCTAAATATCTTGGAATCCTCAAATGTCCTGTGATCAGGCACACATCCTAACACTTATGCATATTGATGACTTAGATGTGCAACACACAAAGTAAAGTATATCTTCAATCAATGAAGACATACATTCTAAGTGTGAATACATTAATATGGAATTTGACTTTGGAGCGCCACGATACTTGTGCGCCGTGTCTGGGTCTAATACTTCCTATACGGTGGGTAACGCCACCACCAAACGTTCTATTTTGAAGTGTTTCACTCATGGCGTTACCTTGCAATATCTTCACATTTGGTTTGGCTTCGAACTCAACATATCTTCATGATTATCTTCACTACGTTGATTATATAGATATATACATACTAGTGTTCTGTCCTCTACAGCATTCACTTATAGCTATGTCTTCTTGGTTGAATCTTTTGAACTAAGTGAATGTGATCGGACCCTAATCTCTCTATGCTTACTATCTCAAATTCTATCTCTCCAAGTCATATGCATTCTATTGAAACTGTCGAATGTCTTCACTGCGTCCTTGTCAGCAGAAGATATAGAGACAACCATAAAGTCCGTTTTCATGCTCATTCCTCCACATAAAATCCGGAGAAGTAGGAACGACCGCCTGACAATCCAGGCGTGCGTGGGTTGTGGAACTGCCCCCAAAATTCCGCAAACAGGCCACGCGTTCCTCAGATGCGAATCGCCAGGGGCACCTGTGTAATAGCATAGTGCCGCCCCTGAGCCTATAAATTCACACTTACCGCGGTCATTATCTCCTTCTTCCACCCTCGCACGAACCCTAGCGCCACCGCTAGCACTCGACGACGCCGGCGACGAAGCGCTTCGCTGCCGCAACTTCTCCGACGCCGTCCTCACGCCGACCGCGGACATCGTCTCTCCGCCGTCGCCGTAGGTGTCTTCCGTCGCCAAGTTAGGGCACGGAGGACTGAACTGCTCGGCATCATCTCCCACTCCGTCTAGCAGTTCCAAGTGTGGTAAATAAAACCTCTTTTTACAGCCCCTTTTGATCTCATGGTTCTGTCACTTTCTACCATAAGAAGTTTCTCTTCACACAAGTTAGATCTCTCTATCTGCATCTCATAACATGCCTAGTATATTCACTTGTGCTTCATAAAGTAGTTAGATTCCTCACTTGTACTGATCTGTGGGTTCGTACAAATCTGGAACCAACTTCTTATCTATGAGTGAATGTCTTCGCACGATGAGGTCAATGTCTTCTAAACTGATTAATCTTCAAAACCTTCTGAGAATGCATATGACCTCTTCCCTTAATGCTGTCACAGGTACATGTCCGTGGGAGAATCCTTCGGTTCTCATAGTCTGCATTCATTTGCAGAATTCCTATAGCATCACATAAACTCTCCTGAAGCCAGTTCCTGTTGGTCCAGCAAAAGAAAGCCTTTGAAGCCTTTGAAAGTTTTGAAGCCTTTCAAGCTAAAGTTTATGGCTTCAGAAGCAGCAGCAAGAAAGGGGGGCAGATAGAGACGTGAAGGAACTTCCAAAGATCTGCCTGAAGACCTGGCAGAAATGTATAAAACAGATCCTGAAGAGAACTATGGGCAGCGCAAGACTCGAATCCAATGGATTCGACGCTATTGGGCAGAACAATGGTTCAAATACCGCTTCGTCACCCAGGAGTATGCTGAGAAAAGTGCCATCAGGAGACCATGGGGGGACATCTGTTTCAAGAATCTCATACCCAGGACCAGAGATGAAGCCATTGCTCAAGGCTTCTACCCATGCATGGTCCGAGGACCACAGCCTGATGATGCACATCCGTCGTCACTACTTTGGTGTCGTGACGACAACCTGTTCAAGCGCAACTTCCAGTTTGCTCAACAATCAGCGAAGCTGAACAAGAAGAAAGTTGGGTTAGACTTCAGCCCTGGCCCCCCCGCACCAAGGGCAGATGGCACACGCTATGCAGAACCAAATGTCATCGGTCCGTTTGCCAACCTTGAGGGCCTCATCACCCACATCTTAGTCCAAGGGACTGCCGTGAATGACCCTCCAGCTGACTCTGAGTCTGATGAAGCCCCTGCTGTGCCGAAGCTAAAGCAGTCAAAGAAGACAAAAGCTTCAAAGCCAGCCCCTTCGTCAAAGATCTCAAGGGAGAAGCCATTGAAAACTGCACCTCCTGAAGTCAGTGTGCAGTCTGAAGACGTCTCCCGCGTCTCCAAGCCCCAGAAGGAAAAGGAGACCCAGCAACACACCGGCAAAGAGCTCACTGCTGCTGCCATTCTATGCAGCGAAGCCATTGATCTATCAAGCGATGAAGATCTTGGAGATGACGCTCTAGAGCAGCTTATCAAAAGCAAGGAAGAAGCTGAAATCTTCAACAATTTGTCTCTCTTTGATGTCGCCATCATCCACAACTTCATCGATGAATGGTTTGCCTCACCAGACATCAGCTTCGAAGATCTGCAGCTGCCCGTTGGCCTCAGCGTCGCCTTCCAAGGCGCAATTGCTTCAGAACTGGCCATCGCTCAGCGCATTGTTGAGCTGAAGCAGAAAATTGATCATGAAAAGGCTCAGTTCAAGAAGCACATGGCCAGGATCAGCATGCAGGAAGTGAAGAGCTTCAAAACCATGTTGCATGAGCTCAAGGAAAATTTTCTGAAGAAGCGTGCTGAAGCTCAGGGCTCGCGTGAGCGGATGAAGTCTCTGGCAGAACGATGTGTGTAGGCCTACAATGAGGCCGAGAAGCGCAAGGCACTTGGGCGTCCTGGCATCGACCCCAAGATGGCCGCGAAGAAGAAGAAGCAGCCTGCTGTGAATGAACCAGAGGCACCAAGACAAGAAGCTATTCCGATTGTCTTCCCAACCGCCACGACTGGCTCAAAGCCAAAGAGCCGGTCAACAGCTTCAGAGCTTAAGAAGACAAGAACTGCAGAGGCTGAAGCCAGAAAAAGGAAGAGCTCTGAAGCCTCTCCTACTGCCCCCAGCAAGAAGAAGCGCAAGGTCAAGAAATCTCGGGCTGCTCCCACAGAGCCCTTGATGGTTGAACCCCTCTCTGTCATTCACCCCAATGCAGAACGTCAGCTGACAGTTCATGAGCCTGCTCCCACAGAGGCTCCTGAAGCTGAAGATATTCCAGCAGCCGGCACCATAGCTGCTGAAGACATTGGTCGCCAGGACAATGTGCAAGATGATGCAGCCCTTCCTCAGCTTGAAACAAGCGAACTCATCGGCATTGGTCGTCCTCTGACACCAATGGCACAAGATGCGTCATGGGAGGATCGCCCTCAGGAGGAAGAAGACCTTGAGGCCCAGCCCACTCCAACCCCACAAGCATCGTCTGTGTTCCGTAGGCTTCGCAAAGGTCCAAGGCCTCAAGTCCATACTGCAGAAATTCCGGCTGCATCAGCCGAAGACAATGAAGAAGCACCACCAGAACCCACTCCCCCGCTCCATCAAGATGCAGTTCTCTAGGAGAACGTGCCTGAGTTTGCTCCTCCAACTACACAAGCGGAGGAAGAAAATGTTGCGGCTGCCACCACAAACACTGAAGACAATGTGGAGCCCGCCCCACCAAATGCTTCAGCAGACAGCAAAGCTACTGAGCCAGACACTTCTGTTCCTGAGTCTGCTGCAGGTCCTCAATTTGATTATCATGTTGAGCACATGCCTCATGTCCAGAAGCCAGTCCCAAGGCTTCCAAGGTTCCCAGGTCCTGCATCAGCACCTGGCTCCTTTGACATAAATAGCTTCAAGGCAGACAATACATTTTTCAACAGCTCCAAGAACCCCTATTCAAGGGACAGGATTGTATCAGATAGGTTCTGGAGCTATCCTCAGCGCAGCTACTACTCAAGCATCCTATACAACCAAGGTCGCATCTTCCCGCACAAGTGCCTTGAGGTTGAAGCCATTGCTGGTCTGCCATGTCTAGAGGAAGCTTTGGATTGCTTTAAGCAAGTGGGTCTGCTGCCGTTTGTCACAGATGAAGAGCACTGGAATGAAGACCTTCTGCTTCAGTTCTATGCCACCCTCCACATTAAAGGATACAAGAGAGATCCGAAGACTTGGGTACTGGAGTGGATGACCGGAAATGTCCATCATGAAGCCAATGCATTTGATATCATTGAGCTCACTGGCCTGCCCACTCCTGGCAAATTCTATGAGGAAGGCTGTCATCTACATGCTGAAGCTATTGAGAGCATATTCCAGAGGCCTGAACCAAATATGAGTCAGATGCTCTCAATGATGAAGCCTTTGCCCCACGATGCTCCTTATCCAACAGAGTTCTTCGTTGAAGACTTTGAGTTCCTGCCCAGGACCATATATCACATCATCCGGCGGACTCTCTGGCCCATTAAAGGGCACTCTCCAAATGCCAAGATCGAAGGTGCAATGAAGACTATGATATTCTGTATCCTTCATGGAAAATGGTTCAACGCACAAGATTTCTTCATACGCCAACTTGCAGTGTCAGGCTCAGATTTATTTGGTTTGAAGTTCTATGCTCCTTGGGTGATGAGGCTGATCAAACTGCACTCTGCGATCTCGTATCAGCCCTCAGCCAGAAACCATCGCATCTTCTTGCCCGATGTGGATACCTCTGTTGAAGCTATATATCCAGAGCCTGCCAAGCAACCATTGAGTCTTCAGAATGCAGAACACCAGAGATTCACTCAGAACGATGAAGGTGTTGAAGCCATCTCCAGGGTGTATCCTTTGGCTGGCACTACACGTGCGCCACACCCTGCTTCAACTGAAGCCACTGATAGTGCACCTGCTTCAAGACCCAAGAAGCGCACTCGTGTTCTCACTGACCAAGAGCTTCTTGTGGCCCTTCATCAAAAACAAGATAGGCATCACGACTGGCTAAAGCGTCAGATGAAAAGCCTCTTGGTGGATGTTAATCGACTTCGAAATCTTGCCACCAAGAATGCCTTCGTCACTCATGAAACCTGTCGTCGTACCTGGAAAGGGCTCTCAATGATATGTACTGAAGCTGCACTTGAAGAGGATGGCTTCACAGAGCGATTCAAGTTTGACACCACACCTCCTAGAAGGGCTGTGATGCGCAACACACCTTCACTTGAAGACTCTGAGTTTTCTTCATCTGCTGCCACAGTCACTGCCAGAATCATTGATGAAGAAGACGATGCTACATCACCACCACCTGCTTCAGCACCTCCAAGCTCTTCTGCACCTCCACACACCTCCAATGACCCTGCTGCTCCTGGGAACGCGTAGAAAACTCTATGTCTTCAAACCTTTTTGGTCATCACTAACAAAAGGGGGAGAAGCATATGATGTTTATAGTCTTCAAGCGAGTCACAATGGGCGGGTGCCTTTATATTCTGCTACATTTTGCTTCGTGCTTACAACTCCCGTTTTTGCTACATTTGCTTCTTTGAGTTGTAACACTTAGACTTGATGGTCGTCTGCTACCTGTCTGTCACTCTGTTTTGCGAAGATAAATTCCGCATGTGTGACGATAAATTCTGCACTTAGCTCATTTTGCAGACGTCCATTTTCCATTATGCATGTCATTATCTTCATATACTTTCACATGCATAGTGGATTGTCATCATAAGCTGAAGTGGATCTCCAACTACAACCCATGTGCATTTGCATTCCAAAAGCAAATCAACTTATATGCACATCTTCAGGGGGAGCCCTTGCAACTTATGAAGACAATTCCTCGTCCTCTACAATTTCACAGACTATATTCCCTGTTGAAAACTTCAACTAGTTTGTCATCAATCACCAAAAAGGGGGAGATTGTAAGTGCATCTAGTGCCACCCCTAGTTGGTTTTGGAGTATTGATGACAAACCTAGTTGAGGGACTAATGTGTTCGTGAGAATTGCAGGATAACACAGGTAGAAGTCCCTCATTGATTCGGTTTTACTACCAGAGATGACCCCCAAAAATGTATGAAGACATTGAAGTCAAAGGTGGTATATGAAGATATTCACTTTGAAGACTATGACAAAAGAAGACACGTTATGAAGCCTATGGAGCTCGAAGACTTAGATCTTTCGTAGTTCTTTTTCTTTTGTGTTGAGTCATAGGAACCACCGTACTGTTAAGTGGGGTCTAGGAGAACCAGTCAGAATGACAGAAGTGATGCCTAAACAAAAAACCTATGTCTTCAAGCGAAGACAATGAGAGCGAATCTTGTCCAGAGCCGGACAAGTCAGCTTTGCTTGTAGCCCAAGTAAAGTTGCCATGAGAGTTTGAAATCTGACCGTTGAGACACGTGTCAGTTCCTTAGTGACCCAGGGTCATTTCGGACAAATCAGGTCGGGTTGCCAAGTGGCTATAAATAGCTCACCCCCTACAACCATAAACTGTTGGCTGCTCAGATTTCAGTGCACGGCTTTTGTCGTTTGAGAGCAACCCACCTCGAAGCCTTTGAGAGAAAATTCCTAGTGAGGAGAAAAGTTCTAACCACCCAAAGCCAGAGAACATTGGGCATCACTTAAGTCTTCTTGTCTATGTGATCTGAAGACTTATTACACTTGAGGACTGTGAATCCTCCAGACGGTTAGGCGTCGCGTTCAGAGCGTCCAAGAGACATTGTGGATTGCCAGTGAACGAAGTTTGTGAAGGTTTGGGAGTCTACCTTGAAGACTTACCAGAGTGATTGGGCGAGGACTAAGTGACCTTAGCTCAAGGAGAATACGGTGAGGACTTGGTGTCCTGAGCTGCGTGTTCAGGACTGGGTGTCCGGGACTGTGTGTCCTAAGGTTTAAATACCTAGCCGCTCCAACCAGACGTACAGTTGTCACAGCAACTGGAACTGGTCCAACACATCATTGTCTTCAACGAGTCACTGGTTTCATCTTCACTTCCTTATTCTTACTATTACTCATTGTGAAGCCATTGCATGCTTGCTCTATCTTTTGTCTTCACAACGTGAATGTATGATCTCTTGGCTTCATAACTTCTTCCTACCTGATCCTTATTACACTGCAGCTGTTTGTCTTTGTGCTTTCACTCTATTGAATACTTGACCATGGCTTGCCTAGTGTAATCTAACTTCCGCTGCATAGAAATAGGCAAAATCTTCACTGTTTGTCTTCATAACTCCCATGTTCTGAAGACTTTCATAAAAATCGCCTATTCACCCCCCTCTAGTCGATATAACGCACTTTCAGAAGCGTTAGCACAACGCGGTTGATGTAGTCGTACGTCTTCATGATCCGACCGATCAAGTACCGAACGCACGGCACCTCCGAGTTCTGCACACGTTCAACTCGATGACGTCCCTCGAACTCCGATCCAGCCGAGTGTTGAGGGAGAGTTTTGTCAGCACGACGGCGTGGTGACGATGATGATGTTCTACCATCGTAGGGCTTCGCCTAAGCACCGCTACAATATGATCGAGGTGGATTATGGTGGAAGGGGGCACCGCACACGGCTAAGAGATCAAGAGATCAATTGTTGTGTCTTTGGGGTGCCCCCTGCCCCAGTATATAAAGGAGTGGAGGAGGGGGAGGGCCGGCCCTCTCTATGGCGCGCCCTAGGGGAGTCCTACTCCCACCAGGAGTAGGATTCCCCTTTTCCTAGTAGAACTAGGAGCCCTTCCATGTAGTAGGAGTTGGAGGGAAGGAAATGGAAGGGAAAAGGAGAAGGAAGGAAGGAAGGGGGCGCCCCCCTCCCTAGTCCAATTCGGACCAGCCCATGGGGAGGGGTGCGGCCACCCTTTGAGGCCTTTCTCTCCTTTCCCGTATGGCCCATTAAGGCCCAATACGAATTCCCGTAACTCCCCGGTACTCCCGAAAATACCCGAATTACTCGGAACCTTTCCAATGTCCGAATATAGTCGTCCAATATATCGATCTTTACATCTCGACCATTTCGAGACTCCTCTTCATGTCCCCGATCTCATCCAGGACTCCGAACTCCTTCGGTACATCAAAACACATAAACTCGTAATATAACCGTCATCGAACTTTAAGCGTGCGGACCCTACGGGTTCGAGAACTATGTAGACATGACCGAGACACTCTCCTGTCAATAACCAATAGCGGAACCTGGATGCTCATATTGGCTCCTACATATTCTACGAAGATCTTTATCAGTCAAACCGCATAACAATATACGTTGTTCCCTTTGTCATCGGTATGTTACTTGCCCGAGATTCGATCGTCGGTATCTCAATACCTAGTTCAATCTCGTTACCGGCAAGTCTCTTTACTCGTTCCGTAACACATCATCCCGCAACTAGTTGCAATGCTTGCAAGGCTTATAGTGATGTGCATTACCGAGTGGGCCCAGAGATACCTCTCCGACAATCGGAGTGACAAATCCTAATCTCGAAATACGCCAACCCAACAAGTACCTTCGGAGACACCTGTAGAGCACCTTTATAATCACTCAGTTACGTTGTGACGTTTGGTAGCACACAAAGTGTTCCTCCGGTAAACGGGAGTTGCATAATCTCATAGTCATAGGAACATGTATAAGTCATGAAGAAAGCAATAGCAACAAACTAGACGATCAAGTGCTATGCTAACGGAATGGGTCAAGTTAATCACATCATTCTCTAATGATGTGACCCCATTAATCAAATGACAACTCATGTCTATGGCTAGGAAACTTAACCATCTTTGATTCAACGAGCTAGTCAAGTAGAGGCATACTAGTGACATACTGTTTGTCTATGTATTCACACATGTATTATGTTTCCGGTTAATACAATTCTAGCATGAATAATAAACATTTATCATGATATAAGGAAATAAATAATAACTTTATTATTGCCTCTAGGGCATATTTCCTTCAGTCTCCCACTTGCACTAGAGTCAATAATCTAGTTCACATCGCCATGTGATTTAACATCAATAGTTCACATTACCATGTGATTAACACCCATAGTTCCCATCGTCATGTTACCAACACCCAAAGGGCTTACTAGAGTCAATAATCTAGTTCACATCTCTATGTGACTAATACCCAAAGAGTACTAAGGTGTGATCATGTTTTTCTTGTGAGGGAAGTTTAGTCAACGGGTCTGCCACATTCAGATCCGTATGTATTTTGCAAATTTCTATGTCAACAATGCTCTGCACGGAGCTACTCTAGCTAATTGCTCCCACTTTAAATATGTATCCAGATTGAGACTTTGAGTCATCTGGATCAGTGTCAAAACTTGCATTGACGTAACCCTTTACGACGAACCTTTTGTCACCTCCATAATCGAGAAACATATCCTTATTCCACTAAGGATAATTTTGACCAATGTCCAGTGATCTACTCCTAGATCACTATTGTACTCCCTTGCCAAACTCAGGGCAGGGTATACAATAGGTTTGGTACACAGCATGGCATACTTTATAGAACCTATGGCTAAGGCATAGGGAATGACTTTCATTCTCTCTCTATCTTCTGCCGTGGTCGGGTTTTGAGTCTTACTCAACTTCACACCTTGTAACACAGGAAAGAACTCCTTCTTTGATTGTTCCATTTTGAACTACTTCAAAATATTGTCAAGGTATGTACTCATTGAAAAACTTATCAAGCATCTTGATCTATCTCTATAGATCTTGATGCTCAATATGTAAGCAGCTTCACCGAGGTCTTTCTTTGAAAAACTCCTTTCAAGCACTCCTTTATGCTTTGCAGAATAATTCTACATTATCTCCGATCAACAATATGTCATTCACATATACTTATCAGAAATGCTGTAGTGCTCCCACTCACTTTCTTGTAAATACAGGCTTCACCGCAAGTCTGTATAAAACTATATGCTTTGATCAACTTATCAAAGCGTATATTCCAACTCCGAGATGCTTGCACCAGTCCATGGATGGATCGCTGGAGCTTGCATATTTTGTTAGTACCTTTAGGATTGACAAAACCTTGTGGTTGCATCATATACAACTCTTCTTTAATAAATCCATTAAGGAATGCAGTTTTGTTTATCCATTTGCAAAATTTCATAAAATGCGGCAATTGCTAACATGATTCGGACAGACTTAAGCATAGATACGAGTGAGAAACTCTCATCGTAGTCAACACCTTGAACTTGTCGAAAACCTTTTTGCGAGCTTTGTAGATGGTAACACTACTATCAGCGTCCGTCTTCCTCTTGAAGATCCATTTAATCTCAGTGGCTCACCGATCAATGGGCAAGTCAATCAAAGTCCATACTTTGCTCCCATACATGGATCTCATCTCAGATTTCATGGCCTCAAGCCATTTCGCGGAATCTGGGCTCATCATCGCTTCCTCATAGTTTGTAGGTTCGTCATGGTCAAGTAACATGACCTCCAGAACAGGATTACCGTACCGCTCTGGTGCGGATCTCACTCTGGTTTACCTACGAGGTTCGGTAGTAACTTGATCTGAAGTTACATGATCATCATCATTAGCTTCCTCACTAATTGGTGTAGTAGTCACAGGAACAGATTTCTGTGATGAACTATTTTCCAATAAGGGAGCAGGTACAGTTACCTCATCAAGGTCTACTTTCCTCCCACTCACTTCTTTCGAGAGAAACTCCTTCTCTAGAAAGGATCCATTCTCAGCAATGAATAACTTGCCTTCGGATCTGTGATAGAAGGTGTACCCAACATTTTCTTTTGGGTATCCTATGAAGATTTATTTCTCCGATTTGGGTTCGAGCTTATCATGTTGAAACTTTTTCACATAAGCATCGCAGTCCCAAACTTTAAGAAACGACAGCTTAGGTTTCTTGCCAAACCACAGTTTATACGGTGTCGTCTCAACGGATTTAGATGGTGCCCTATTTAACGTGAATGTAGCTGTCTCTAATGCATAACCCCAAAACGATAGTGGTAATCGGTAAGAGATATCATAGATCGCACCATATCTAATAAAAGCACGGTTACGACGTTCGGACACACCATTACACTGTGGTGTTCCAGGTGGCGTGAGTAGTGAAACTATTTCACATTGTTTTAACTGAAGGCCAAACTCGTAACTCAAATATTTTACTTCTGCGATCATATCGTAGAAACTTTTATTTTGTTACGATGATTCTCCACTTCACTCTGAAATTCTTTGAACTTTTCAAATATTTCATACTTGTGTTTCATCAAGTAGATATACTCATATCTGCTCAAATCATTTGTGAGGATCAGAAAATAATGATACCTGCCGCGAGCCTCAATATTCATCGGACCACGTACATCAGTATGTATGATTTCCAACAAATCTGTTGCTCGCTCCATTGTTCCGGAGAACGGAGTCTTAGTCATCTTTCCCATGAGGCATGGTTCGCAAGCATCAATCAATTCATAATCAAGTGATTCCAAAAGCCCATCAGCATGCATTTTCTTGATGCGCTTTACACCAATATGACCTAAACGGCAGTGCCACAAATAAGTTGCACTATCATTATTAACTTTGCATCTTTTGGCTTCAATATTATGAAAATGTGTATCACTACGCTCGAGATCCAACAAACCATTTTCATTGGGTGTATGACCATAGAAGGTTTTATTCATGTAAACAGAACAACAATTATTCTCTAACTTACATGAATAACCGTATTGCAATAAACATGATCCAATCATATTTATGCTCAATGCAAACACCAAATAACATTTATTTAGGTTCAACACTAATCCCGAAAGTATAGGGAGTGTGCAATGATGATCATATCAATCTTGGAGCCACTTCCAACATACATCGTCACTTCACCCTTAGCTAGTCTCTGTTTATTTTGCAACTCCCATTTTGAGTTACTACTCTTAGCAACTGAACCAGTATCAAATACCGAGGGGTTGCTATAAATACTAGTAAAGTACACATCAATAACATGTATATCAAATATAGCTTTGTTCACTTTGCCATCCTTCTTATCCACCAAATACTTGGGGTAGTTCCGCTTCTAGTGACCAGTCCCTTTGCAGTAGAAGAACTTAGTCTTAGGCTTAGGTCCAGACTTGGGTTTCTTCACTTGAGCAGCAACTTGTTTGCCATTCTTATTGAAGTTCCCCTTCTTCCCTTTGCCCTTTCTCTTGAAACTCGTGGTCTTGTCAACCATCAACACTTGATGTTTTTCTTGATTTCTACCTTCGCCGATTTTTTGCATCGCGAAGAGCTTGGGAATTGTTTTCGTCATCCCTTGCATATTATAGTTCATCACTAAGTTCTACTAACTTGGTGATGGTGACTAGAGAATTCTGTCAATCACTATTTTATCTGGAAGATTAACTCCCACTTGATTCAAGCGATTGTAGTACCCAGACAATCTGAGCACATGCTTACTGCTTGAGCTATTCTCCTCCATCTTTTAGCTATAGAACTTATTGGAGACTTCATATCTCTCAACTCGGGTATTTGATTGAAATATTAATTTCAACTCCTGGAACATCTCATATGGTCCATGACGTTCAAAATGTCTTTGAAATCCCGATTCTAAGTTGTTAAGCATGGTGCACTAAACTATCAAGTAGTCATCATATTGAGCTAGCCAAACGTTCATAATGTCTACATCTGCTCCTGCAATAGGTCAGTCACCTAGCGGTGCATCAAGGACATAATTCTTCTGTGCAGCAATGAGGATAAACCTCAGATCACGGACCCAGTCCGCATCATTGCTACTATCATCTTTCAACTTAGTTTTCTCTAGGAACACATATAAAACATAGGGAAGCAATAACGGGAGCTATTGATCTACAACATAGATATGCAAATACTATCAGGACTAAGTTCATGATAAATTAAAGTTCAATTAATCATATTACTTAAGAACTCCCACTTAGAAAGACATCCCTCTAATCTTCTAAGTGATCACGTGATCCAAATCAACTAAACCATAACCGATCATCACGTGAAATAGAGTAGTTTTCAATGGTGAACATCACTATGTTGATCATACCTACTATATGATTCACGCTCGATCTTTCGGTCTCAGTGTTCCGAGGCCATATCTGCATATGCTAGGCTCGTCAAGTTTAACCTGAGTATTCCGCGTGTGCAAAACTGGCTTGCACCCGTTGTAGATGGACGTAGAGCTTATCACACTCGATCATCACGTGGTGTCTGGGCACGACGAACTTTGGCAATGGTGCATACTCAGGGAGAACACTTTTATCTTGAAATTTAGTGAGAGATCATCTTATAATGCTACCATCAATCAAAGCAAGATAAGATGCATAAAAGATAAACATCACATGCAATCAATATAAGTGATATGATATGGCCATCATCATCTTGTGCTTGTGATCTCCATCTCCGAAGCACCTTCATGATCACCATTGTCACCGGCTCGACACCTTGATCTCCATCGTAGCATCGTTGTCGTCTCGCCAATGTTATGCTTCCACGACTATCGCTACCGCTTAGTGATAAAGTAAAGCATTACAGGGTGATTGCATTGCATACAATAAAGCAACAACCATATGGCTCCTGCCAATTGCCGATAACTCGGTTACAAAACATGATCATCTCATACAATAAAATTTAGCATCATGTCTTGACCATATCACATCACAACATGCCCTGCAAAAACAAGTTAGACGTCCTCTACTTTGTTGTTGCAAATTTTACGTGGCTGTTACGGGCTTAGCAAGAACCATTCTTACCTACGCATCAAAACCACAACGATAGTTTATCAAGTTGGTGTTGTTTTAACCTTCACAAGGACCGGGCGTAGCCACACTCGGTTCAACTAAAGTTGGAGAAACTGACACCCGCTAGTCACCTGTGTGCATAGCACGACGGTAAAACCAGTCTCGCGTAAGCGTACGCGTAATGCCGGTCCGGGCCGCTTCATCCAACAATACCGTCGAACCAAAGCATGACATGCTGGTAAGCAGTATGACTTATATCGCCCACAACTCACTTGTGTTCTACTCGTGCATATAACATCAACACATAAAACCTGGCTCGGATGCCACTGTTGGGGAACGTAGTAATTTCAAAAATTTCTTACGCACACGCAAGATCATGGTGGTGCATAGCAACGAGAGGGAAGAGTGTGTCCATGTACCCTCGTAGATCGAAAGCGGAAGCTTAGCACAATGCGGGTGATGTAGTCGTACGTCTTCACGATCCGACCGATCAAGTACCGAACGCACGGCACCTCCGAGTTCTGCACACGTTCAACTCGATGACGTCCCTCGAACTCCGATCCAGCCGAGTGTTGAGGGAGAGTTTCGTCAGCACGACGGCGTGGTGACGATGATGATGTTCTACCGCCGCAGGGCTTCGCCTAAGCACCGCTACAATATGATCGAGGTGGATTATGGTGGAAGGGGGCACCGCACACGGCTAAGAGATCAAGAGATCAATTGTTGTGTCTTTGGGGTGCCCCCTGCCCCAGTATATAAAGAAGTGGAGGAGGGGGAGGGCCGGCCCTCTCTATGGCGCGCCCTAGGGCAGTCCTACTCCCACTGGGAGTAGGATTCCCCTTTTCCTAGTAGAACTAGGAGCCCTTCCATGTAGTAGGAGTTGGAGGGAAGGAAAGGGAAGGGAAAAGGAGAAGGAAGGAAGGGGGCGCCCCCCCTCCCTAGTCCAATTCGGACCAGCCCATGGGGAGGGGTGCGGCCACCCTTTGAGGCCTTTCTCTCCTTTCCCGTATGGCCCATTAAGGCCCAATACGAATTCCCGTAACTCCCCGGTACTCCCGAAAATACCCGAATCACTCGGAACCTTTCCGATGTCCGAATATAGTCGTCCAATATATCGATCTTTACGTCTCGACCATTTCGAGACTCCTCGTCATGTCCCCGATCTCATCCGGGACTCCAAACTCATTCGGTACATCAAAACACATAAACTCATAATATAACTGTCATCGAACTTTAAGCGTGCGG
Organism: Triticum urartu; assembly: GCF_056163025.1. NCBI lineage: Eukaryota > Viridiplantae > Streptophyta > Magnoliopsida > Poales > Poaceae > Triticum > Triticum urartu. The sequence continues at coordinate 116,356,191 of NC_141873.1, forward strand.
ACCCTATGGGTTCGAGAACTATGTAGACATGACCGAGACACTCTCCTGCCAATAACCAATAGCGGAACCTGGATGCTCATATTGGCTCCTACATATTCTACGAAGATCTTTATCGGTCAAACCGCATAACAACATACGTTGTTCCCTTTGTCATCGGTATGTTACTTGCCCGAGATTCGATCGTCGGTATCTCAATACCTAGTTCAATCTCGTTACCGGCAAGTCTCTTTACTCGTTCCGTAACACATCATCCCGCAACTAGTTGCAATGCTTGCAAGGCTTATAGTGATGTGCATTACCGAGTGGGCCCAGAGATACCTCTCCGACAATCGGAGTGACAAATCCTAATCTCGAAATACGCCAACCCAACAAGTACCTTCGGAGACACCTGTAGAGCACCTTTATAATCACTCAGTTACGTTGTGACGTTTGGTAGCACACAAATTGTTCCTCCGGTAAATGGGAGTTGCATAATCTCATAGTCATAGGAACATGTATAAGTCATGAAGAAAGCAATAGCAACAAACTAAACAATCAAGTGCTATGCTAACGGAATGGGTCAAGTTAATCACATCATTCTCTAATGATGTGACCCCGTTAATCAAATGACAACTCATGTCTATGGCTAGGAAACTTAACCATCTTTGATTCAACGAGCTAGTCAAGTAGAGGCATACTAGTGACATACTGTTTGTCTATGTATTCACACATGTATTATGTTTCCGGTTAATAAAATTCTACCATGAATAATAAACATTTATCATGATATAAGGAAATAAATAATAACTTTATTATTGCCTCTAGGGCATATTTCCTTCACTCCTCCCCTCCAACCTATATATATGAAGGCGGGCACCGCTAGAACACACAACAAACATTGTTAGCCGTGTGCGGTGCCCCCCTCCACACTTTACGCCTCCAGTCATATTCACGTACTGCTTAGGCGAAGCCCTGCACGGATCACTTCACCATCACCGTCACCACGCCGTCGTGCTGAAGGAACTCTCCGTCGACACTTTGGTGGATCAAGAGTTCGAGGGACGTCATCGAGCTGAATGTGTGCAGAACTCGGAGGTGTCGTACGTTCGGTGCTTGATCGGTCGGAACATGAAGAAGTTCGACTACATCAACCGCGTTGTCAAACGCTTCTGCTTTCGATCTATGAGGGTACATGGACACACTCTCCCCTTCTTGTTGATATGCGTCTCCTAGATAGATCTTGCATGAGCGTAGGAAATTTTTGAAATTGCATGCTACGTTCCCCAACAGTGGCATCCAAGCCAGGTTTATGTGTAGATGATATGCACGAGTAGAACACAAAGAGTTGTGGACGATGATAGTCATACTGTTTACCACCAACGTCTTATTTTGATTCCGCGGTATTGTTGGATGAAGCGGCCCGGACCAACCTTACATGACCACGTTCATGAGACCGGTTCCACCAACATACATGCAACTTGTTTTGCATAAAAGGTGGTTGGCGGGTGTCTGTTTCTCCAACTTTAGTTGAACCGAATTTGACTACGGCCGGTCCTTGTTGAAGGTTAAAACAGCAAACTTGACGAAACATCGTTGTAGTTTTGATGCGTAGGTAAGAGTGGTTCTTACTAGAAGCCCGTAGCAGCCACGTAAAACTTGCAACAACAAAGTAGAAGACGTTTAACTTGTTTTTGCCGGGCATGTTGTGATGTAATATGGTCAAGACATGATGGGATATACGTTATTGTATGAGATGATCATGTTTTGCAGAAGTTATCGGCAACTGGCAGGAGCCTTATGGTTGTCGCTTTATTGTATGAAATGCAATCGCCATGTAATTGCTTTACTTTATCACTATGCGTTAGCGATAGTTGTAGAAGAAATAGTTGGCGAGATGACAACGACGCTACGATGGAGAACAAGGTGTCAAGCTGGTGACGATGGAAATCATGACAGTGCTTTGGAGATGGAGATCAAAGGCACAAGATGATGATGGCCATATCATGTCACATATTTTTGATTGCATGTGATGTTTATCTTTTATGCATCTTATTTTGCTTAGTACAGCGGTAGCATTATAAGATGATCCCTTACTAAAGTTTCAAGGTATAAGTGTTCTCCCTGAGTATGCACCGTTGCGACAGTTCGTCGTGCTGAGACACCACGTGATGATTGGGTGTGATAAGCTCTACATTCACATACAACGAATGCAAGACAGTTTTGCACATGCGGAATACCCGGGTTAAACTTGACGAGCCTAACATGTACAGACATGGCCTCGAAACACTGGAGTGTTGGGGAACATAGTAATTTCAAAAAAATCCTACGCACATGCAAGATCATGGTGATGCATAGCAACGAGAGGGGAGAGTGTTGTCCATGTACCCTCGTAGACCGAAAGCGGAAGCGTTAGCACAACGCGGTTGATGTAGTCGTACGTCTTCATGATCCAACCGATCAAGTACCGAACGTACGGCACCTCCGAGTTCAGCACACGTTCAGCCCGATGACGTCCCTCGAACTCCGATCCAGCCGAGTGTTGAGGGAGAGTTTCGTTAGCACGACAGTGTGGTGGCGATGTTGATGTTCTACCGACGCAGGGCTTCGCCTAAGCACCGCTACAGTATTATCGAGGTGGACTATGGTGGAGGGGGCACCGCACACGGCTAAGAGATCAATGATCAATTGTTGTGTATCTAGGGTGCCCCCTGCCCCCGTATATAAAGGAGCAAGGGGGTGCGGCCGGCCATAGGAGGAGGCGCGCAAGAGGAATCCTACTCCTACCGGGAGTAGGACTCCCCTCCTTTTTCCTAGTTGGATTAGGACTTGGGGGGAAGGAGTGGAGGAGAAGGAAGGAAGGGGGGTGCCGCCCCCCTCTCCTTGTCCTATTTGGACTAGGGGGAGGGGTGCGCGGCCAGCCCTTGCCTCCTCTCCTCTCTTCCACCTAGGCCCACTAAGGCCCATTTGATTCCCGGGGGGTTCCGGTAACCTCCCGGTACTCCGGTAAAATCCCGATTTTACCCTTAACACTTCCGATATCCAAACATAGGCTTCCAATATATCAATCTTCATGTCTCGACCATTTAGAGACTCCTCGTCATGTTCGTGATCACATCCGGGACTCCGAACAACCTTCGGTAAATCAAAACACATAAACTCATAATAAAACTGTCATCGTAACGTTAAGCGTGCGGACCCTACGGGTTCGAGAACTATGTAGACATGACCGAGACACGTCTCCAGTCAATAACCAATAACGGAACCTGGATGCTCATATTGGCTCCTACATATTCTACGAAGATCTTTATCGGTCAGACCGCATAACAACATACGTTGTTCCCTTTGTCATCGGTATGTTACTTGCCCGAGATTCGATCGTCGGTATCTCAATACCTAGTTCAATCTCGTTACCGGCAAGTCTCTTTACTCGTTCCGTAATACATCATCCCGCAACTAACTCATTAGCTGCAATGCTTGCAAGGCTTAAGTGATGTGCATTACCGAGAGGGCCCAGAGATACCTCTCCGACAATCGGAGTGACAAATCCTAATCTCAAAATATGCCAACCCAACAAGTACCTTCGGAGACACCTGCAGAGCACCTTTATAATCACTTAGTTACGTTGTGACGTTTGGTAGCACACAAAGTGTTCCTCCGGTAAACGGGAGTTGCATAATCTCATAGTCATAGGAACATGTATAAGTCATGAAGAAAGCAATAGCAACATACTAAACGATCGTGTGCTAAGCTAACGGAATGGGTCATGTCAATCATATCATTCTCCTAATGATGTGATCCTGTTAATCAAATGACAACTCATGTTTATGGTTAGGAAACTTAACCATCTTTGATCAATGAGCTAGTCAAGTAGAGGCATACTAGTGACACTCTGTTTGTCTATGTATTCATACATGTATTATGTTTCCGGTTAATACAATTCTAGCATGAATAATAAACATTTATCATGGTATAAGGAAATAAATAATAACTTCATTATTGCCTCTAGGGCATATTTCCTTCAGTCTCCCACTTGCACTAGAGTCAATAATCTAGATTACACAGTAATGATTCTAACACCCATGGAGCCTTGGTGTTGATCATGTTTTGCTCATGGAAGAGGCTTAGTCAACGGGTCTGCAACATTCAGATCCGTATGTATCTCACAAATTTCTATGTCTCCCACCTGGACTAGATCCCAGATGGAATTGAAGCATCTCTTGATGTGCTTGGTTCTCTTATGAAATCTGGATTCCTTCGCCAAGGCAATTGCACCAGTATTGTCACAAAAGATTTTCATTGGACCCGATGCACTAGGTATGACACCTAGATCGGATATGAACTCCTTCATCTAGACTCCTTCATTTGCTGCTTTCGAAGCAGCTATATACTCCGCTTCACATGTAGATCCTGCCACGACGCTTTGTTTAGAACTGCACCAACTGACAACTCCTCCATTCAATGTAAACACATATCCGGTTTGCGATTTAGAATCGTCCGGATCAGTGTCAAAGCTTGCATCAACGTAACCATTTACGATGAGCTCTTTGTCACCTCCATAAACGACAAACATATCCTTAGTCCTTTTCAGGTACTTCAGGATGTTCTTGACCGCTGTCCAGTGATTCACTCCAAGATTACTTTGGTACCTCCCTGCTAGACTTATAGCAAGGCACACATCAGGTCTGGTACACAGCATTGCATACATGATAGAGCCTATGGCTGAAGCATAGGGAACATCTTTCATTTTCTCTCTATCTTCTGCAGTGGTCGGGCATTGAGTCTTACTCAACTTCACACCTTGTAACACAGGCAAGAACCCTTTCTTTGCTTGATCCATTTTGAACTTCTTCAAAACTTTGTCAAGGTATGTGCTTTGTGAAAGTCCAATTAAGCGTCTTGATCTATCTCTATAGATCTTGATGCCCAATATGTAAGCAGCTTCACCGAGGTATTTCATTGAAAAACTCTTATTCAAGTATCCTTTATGCTATCCAGAAATTCTATATCATTTCCAATCAGCAATATGTCATCCACATATAATATCAGAAATGCTACAGAGCTCCCACTCACTTTCTTGTAAATACAGGCTTCTCCAAAAGTCTGTATAAAACCAAATGCTTTGATCACACTATCAAAGCGTTTATTCCAACTCCGAGAGGCTTGCACCAGTTCATAAATGGATCGCTGGAGCTTGCACACTTTGTTAGCTCCCTTTGGATCGACAAAACCTTCCGGTTGCATCATATACAACTCTTCTTCCAGAAATCCATTCAAGAATGCAGTTTTGACATCCATCTGCCATATTTCATAATCATAAAATGCGGCAATTGCTAACATGATTCGGAAAGACTTAAGCATCGCTACGGGTGAGAAGGTCTCATCGTAGTCAATCCCTTAAACTTGTCGAAAACCTTTCGCAACAAGTCGAGTTTTGTAGACAGTAACATTACCGTCAGCATCAGTCTTCTTCTTGAAGATCCATTTATTCTCAATTGCTTGCCGATCAACGGGCAAGTCAACCAAAGTCCACACTTTGTTCTCATACATGGATCCCATCTCAGATTTCATGGCTTCAAGCCATTTTGCGGAATCTGGGCTTACCATTGCTTCTTCATAGTTCATAGGTTCATCATGATCTAGTAGCATGGCTTCTAGAACAGGATTACCGTACCACTCTGGTGCAGATCTTACTCTGGTTGATCTACGAAGTTCAGTAGCAACTTGATCTGAAGTTCCATGATCATCATCATTAACTTCCTCACTAGTTGGTGTAGGTGTCACAGAAACCGATTTCTGTGATGTACTACTTTCCAATAAGGGAGCAGGTACATTTACCTCATCAAGTTCTACTTTCCTCCCACTCACTTCTTTTGAGAGAAACTCCTTCTCTAGAAAGGATCCATTCTTAGCAACGAATGTCTTGCCTTCGGATCTGTGATAGAAGGTGTACCCAAAAGTCTCCTTTGGGTATCCTATGAAGACACATTTCTCCGATTTGGGTTCGAGCTTATCAGGTTGAAGCTTTTTCACATAAGCATCACAGCCCCAAACTTTCAGAAACGACAACTTTGGTTTCTTGCCAAACCACAGTTCATAAGGCGTCGTCTTGACGGATTTCGATGGTGCCCTATTTAACGTGAATGCGGCCGTCTCTAAAGCATAACCCCAAAACGATAGCGGTAAATCTGTAAGAGACATCATATATCACACCATATCTAGTAAAGTACGATTACGACGTTCGGACACACCATTACGCTGTGGTGTTTCGGGTGGCGTGAGTTGCGAAACTATTCCGCAATGTTTCAAATGTAGACCAAACTCGTAACTCAAATATTCTCCTCCACGATCAGATCGTAGAAACTTTATTTTCTTGTTACGATGATTTTCAACTTCACTCTGAAATTCTTTGAACTTTTAAAATGTTTCAGACTTATGCTTCATCAAGAAGATATACCCATATCTGCTTAAATCATCTGCGAAGGTGAGAAAATAACGATATCCGCCACGAGCCTCAACATTCATCGGACCACATACATCTGTATGTATGATTTCCAACAAATCTGTTCTCTCTCCATAGTAACGGAGAACGGCGTTTTAGTCATCTTGCCCATGAGGCACGGTTCGCAAGTACCAAGTGATTCATAATCAAGTGGTTCCAAAAGTCCATCAGTATGGAGTTTCTTCATGCTCTTTATACCGATATGACCTAAACGGCAGTGCCACAAATAAGTTGCACTATCATTATCAACTCTACATCTTTTGGCCTCAACATTATGAATATGTGTATCACTACTATCGAGATACATCAAAAATAGACCACTCTTCAAGGGTGCATGACCATAGAAGATATTACTCGTATAAATAGAACAACCATTATTCTCTGATTTAAATGAATAACCGTCTCGCATCAAACAAGATCCAGATATAATGTTCATGCTCAACGCTGGCACCAAATAACAATTATTTAGGTCTAATACTAATCCCGAAGGTAGATGTAGAGGTAACGTGCCGACCGCGATCACATCGACTTTGGAACCGTTTCCCACGCGCGTCGTCACCTCGTCCTTTGCCAGTGTTCGCTTAATCCGTATTCCCTGTTTTGAGTTGAAAATATTGGAAACAGAACCAGTATCAAATACCCAGGTGCTACTGCGAGCTCTAGTAAGGTACACATCAATAACATGTATATCACATATACCTTTGTTCACCTTGCCATCCTTCTTATCCGCCAAATACTTGGGGCAGTTCCGCTTCCAGTGACCAGTCTGCTTGCAGTAGAAGCACTCAGTTTCAGGCTTAGGTCCAGACTTGGGTTTCTTCTCCTGAGCAGCAACTTGCTTGCTGTTCTTCTTGAAGTTCCCCTTCTTCTTCCCTTTGCCCTTTTTCTTCAAACTAGTGGTCTTGTTGACCATCAACACTTGATGCTCCTTCTTGATTTCTACCTCTGCAGCCTTTAGCATTGCGAAGAGCTTGGGAATTTTCTTATTCATCCCTTGCATATTATAGTTCATCACGAAGCTCTTGTAGCTTGGTGGCAGTGATTGAAGAACTCTGTCAATGACACTATCAACCGGAAGATTAACTCCCAGCTGAGTCAAGTGATTATGGTACCCAGACATTTTGAGTATATGTTCATTGACAGAACTATTCTTCTCCATCTTGCAGCTGTAGAACTTATTGGAGACTTCATATCTCTCAATCCGGGAATTTGCTTGAAATATTAACTTCAACTCCTGGAACATCTCATATGCTCCATGACGTTCAAAACGTCGTTGAAGTCCCGGTTCTAAGCCGTAAAGCATGGCACACTGAACTATCGAGTAGTCATCAGCTTTGCTCTGCCAGACGTTCTTAGCATCGTCAGTTGCATCAGCAGTAGGCCTGGCACCCAGCGGTGCTTACAGGACATAATTCTTCTGTGCAGCAATGAGGATAATCCTCAAGTTACGGACCCAGTCCATGTAATTGCTACCATCATCTTTCAACTTTGCTTTCTCAAGGAACGCATTAAAATTCAACGGAACAACAGCACAGGCCATCTATCTACAACCAAACATAGACAAGCAAGATACTATCAGGTACTAAGTTCATGATAAATTTAAGTTCAATTAATCATATTACTTAAGAACTCCCACTTAGAAAGACATCCCTTTAATCCTCTAAGTGATCACGTGATCCAAATCAACAAAACCATAACCGATCATCATGTGAAATGGAGTAGTTTTCAATGGTGAACATCACTATGTTGATTATATCTACTATATGATTCACGCTCGACCTTTCGGTCTCAGTGTTCCGAGGCCATATCTGCATATGCTAGGCTCGTCAAGTTTAACCTGAGTATTCTGCGTGTGCAAAACTGGCTTGCACCTGTTGTAGATGGACGTAGAGCTTATCACACCCGATCATCATGTGGTGTCTGGGCACGACGAACTTTGGCAACGGTGCATACTCAGGGAGAACACTTTTATCTTGAAATTTAGTGAGAGATCATCTTATAATGCTACCGTCAATCAAAGCAAGATAAGATGCATAAAAGATAAACATCACATGCAATCAATATAAGTGATATGATATGGCCATCATCATCTTGTGCTTGTGATCTTCATCTCCGAAGCACCGTCATGATCACCATCGTCACCGACGCGACACCTTGATCTCCATCGTAGCATCGTTGTCGTCTCGCCAATCTTATGCTTCCACGACTATCGTTACCGCTTAGTGATAAAGTAAAGCATTACAGGGCAATTGCATTGCATACAATAAAGCGACAACCATATGGCTCCTGCCAGTTGCCGATAACTCAGTTACAAAACATGATCATCTCATACAATAAAATTTAGCATCATGTCTTGACCATATCACATCACAACATGCCCTGCAAAAACAAGTTAGACGTCCTCTACTTTGTTGTTGCAAGTTTTACGTGGCTGCTACGGGCTTAGCAAGAACCGTTCTTAACTACGCATCAAAACCACAATGATAGTTTGTCAAGTTGGTGTTGTTTTAACCTTCGCAAGGACCGGGCGTAGCCACACTCGGTTCAACTAAAGTTGGAGAAACTGACACCCGCCAGCCACCTATGTGCAAAGCACGTCGGTAGAACCAGTCTCGCGTAAGCGTACGCGTAATGTCGGTCTGGGCTGCTTCATCCAACAATACCGCCAAACCAAAGTATGACATGCTGGTAAGCAATATGACTTATATCGCCCAGAACTCACTTGTGTTCTACTCGTGCATATAACATCAACGCATAAAACCTGGCTCGGATGCCACTGTTGGGGAACGTAGTAATTTCAAAAAAATTCCTACGCACACGCAAGATCATGGTGATGCATAGCAACAAGAGGGGAGAGTGTTGTCCACGTACCCTCATAGACCGAAAGCGGAAGCGTTAGCACAACGCGGTTGATGTAGTCGTACGTCTTCACGATCCGACCCATCAAGTACCGAATGTACGGCACCTCCGAGTTCAGCACACGTTCAGCCCGATGACGTCCCTCGAACTCCGATCCAGCCGAGTGTTGAGGGAGAGTTTTGTCAGCACGACGGCGTGGTGACGATGTTGATGTTCTACCGACGCAGGGCTTCGCCTAAGCACCGCTACAGTATTATCGAGGTGGACTATGGTGGAGGGGGGCACCGCACATGACTAAGAGATCAATGATCAATTGTTGTGTCTCTAGGGTGCCCCCTGCCCCCGTATATAAAGGAGCAAGGGGGTGCGGCTGGCCATAGGAGGAGGCGCGCAGGAGGAGTCCTACTCCTAACAGGAGTAGGACTCCCCTCCTTTTTCCTAGATGGATTAGGACTTGGGGGAAGGAGTGGAGGAGAAGGAAGGAAGGGGGGCGCCGCCCCCCTCTCCTTGTCCTATTCGGACTAGGGGGAGGGGCGCGCGGCCAGCTCTTGCCTCCTCTCCTCTCTTCCACCTAGGCCCACTAAGGCCCATTTGATTCCCGGGGGGTTCCAGTAACCTCCCGGTACTCCGGTAAAATCCCGATTTTACCCGGAACACTTCCGATATCCAAACATAGGCTTCCAATATATCTTCATGTTTCGACCATTTCGATACTCCTCGTCATGTCCATGATCACATCCGGGACTCTGAACAACCTTCGGTACATCAAAACACATAAACTCATAATAAAACTGTCATTGTAACGTTAAGCGTGCGGACCCTACGGGTTCGAGAACTATGTAGACATGACCGAGACACTCTCTTGTCAATAACCAATAGCGGAACCTAGATGCTCATATTAGCTCCTACATATTCTACGAAGATCTTTATCGGTCAGACCGCATAACAACATACGTTGTTCCCTTTGTCATAGGTATGTTACTTACCCGAGATTCGATCGTCGGTATCTCAATACCTAGTTCAATCTCATTACCGGCAAGTCTCTTTACTCGTTCCGTAATACATCATCCCGCAACTAACTCATTAGCTGCAATGCTTGCAAGGCTTATGTAATGTGCATTACCAAGAGGGCCCAGAGATACCTCTCCGACAATCAGAGTGACAAATCCTAATCTCGAAATACGCCAACCCAACAAGTACCTTCGGAGACACCTGTAGAGCATCTTTATAATCACCCAGTTACTTTGTGACGTTTGGTAGCACACAAAGTGTTCCTCCGGTAAACGGGAGTTGCATAATCTCATAGTCATAGGAACATGTATAAGTCATGAAGAAAGCAATAGCAACATACTAAACGATCGTGTGCTAAGCTAACGGAATGGGTCATGTCAATCATATCATTCTCCTAATGATGTGATCCCGTTAATCAAATGACAACTCATGTCTATGGTTAGGAAACTTAACCATCTTTGATCAACGAGCTAGTCAAGTAGAGGCATACTAGTGACACTCTGTTTGTCTATGTATTCACACATGTATTATGTTTCCGGTTAATACAATTCTAGCATGAATAATAAATATTTATCATGATATAAGTAAATAAATAATAACTTTATTATTGCCTCTAGGGCATATTTCCTTCATGGAGACCAAAAGGTCAAACATGAATCATATAGTAGATATGAAAAACATAGAGATGTTCACCATTGAAGACTACTCCATCTCACGTGATGATCGGACATGGTTTAGTTGATATGGATCACGTACTCATTTATATGACTTGAGGGATGTCTATCTAAGGAAGAGTTCTTAAGTAATATGATTAATTGAACTTAATTTATCATGAACTTAGTCCTGATAGTATTTGCATATCTATGTTATATATCAATAGCCTGAGTATAGCTCCCCTATTTTATTTTTTATATGTTCCTAGAGAAAACTAAGTTGAAAGATGATAGTAGCAATGATGCGGACTGGATCCGTGATCTGAGGATTATCCTCGTTGCTACACAGAAGAATTATGTCCTTGATGCACCGCTAGGTGACAGACCTATTGCAGGAGCAGATGCAGATGTTATGAATGTTTGGCAAGCTCGGTATGATGACTACTTGATAGTTTAGTGCACCATGCTTTATGGCTTTGAACCGGGACTTCAAAAATGTTTTGAACGCCATGGAGCATATGAGATGTTCCAAGAGCTGAAATTGGTATTTCAGACTCATGCCCATGTCGAGAGGTATGAGACCTCTAACAAATACTTTGCCTACAAGGTGGAGGAGAATAGCTCAGCTAGTGAGCATGTGCTCAGAATGTCTGGTTACTACAATCGCTTGAATCAAGTGGGAGTTAATCTTACAGATAAGATAGTGATTGACAAAGTTATCTAGTCACTATCACCAAGTTACTAGAACTTTGTGATGACTACAATATGCAAGGGATGACGAAAACGATTCCCAAGCTCTTCGTGATGCTGAAATCAGTGAAGGTAGAAATCAAGAAAGAGCATCAAGTGTTGATGGTTAACAAGACCACTAGTTTCAAGAAAAGAGGGCAAGGGAAAGATAGGGAACTTAAAGAAGAATGGCAAGAAAGTTGCCACTCCCGTGAAGAAGCCCAAAGCTGGACCTAAGCCTGAAACTGAGTGCTTATACTGCAAACGGAATGGTCACTGGAAATGGAACTGCCCCAAATGCTTGGCGGATAAGAAGGACGGAAAATTGAACAAAGGTATATTTGATATCCATGTTATTAATGTGCACTTTACTAGTGTTCATAGTAGCCCCTGGGTATTTGATACCGGTTCAGTTGCTAAGATTAGTAACTCAAAACAGGAGTTACAAAATGAACAGAGACTAGTTGAGGGCGAAGTGACGATGTGTGTTGGAAGTGATTCCAAGATTGATAAGATCACCATCACACACTCCCTCTACCTTTGGGATTAGTGTTGGACCTAAATAAATGTTATTTGGTATTTGCGTTGAGCATGAATATGATTGAATCATGTTTATTGCAATACGGTTATTCATTTAAGTCAAAGAATAATTGTTATTCTATTTACATGAATAAAACCTTCTGTGGTCATACACTCAATATAAATGGTTTATTGAATCTTGATCGTAGTGATACACATATTCATAATATTGATGCCAAAAGATACAAAGTTGATAATGATAGTGCAACATACTTGTGGCACTGCCGTTTAGGTCATATTGGTGTAAAACGCATGAAGAAACTCCATGCGGATGGACTTTGGAATCACTTGATTATGAATCATTTGATACTTGCGAACCATGCCTCATGGGCAATATGACTAAAACTCCGTTCTCCGGAACAATAGAGCGAGCCACTGACTTATTGGAAATAATACATACCGATGTATGTGGTCTGATGAGTGTTGAGGCTCGCGGCGGGTATCGTTATTTTCTGACCTTCACAGATGATTTGAGCAGATATGGGTATATCTACTTAATGAAATAGAAGTATGAAAGATTTAAAAAAGTTCAAAGAATTTCAGAGTGAAGTGGAGAATCATCATAATAAGAAAATAAAGTTTCTACAATCTGATCGTGGAGGTGAATATTTGAGTTACGAGTTTGGCCTTCATTTAAAACAATGTGGAATAGTTTCACAACTCACGCCACCTGGAACACCACAGCGTAATGGTGTGTCCGAACGTCGTAACCGTACTTTATTAGATATGTTGTGATCTATGATGTCTCTTACCGATTTACCACTATCATTTTGGGGTTATGCATTAGCGACAACTGCATTCACATTAAATAGGGCACCGTCTAAATCCGTTGAGACGATACTGTATGAACTATGGTTTGGCAAGAAACCAAAGATGTCATTTCTTAAAGTTTGGGGTTGCGATGCTTATGTGAAAAGGTTTCAAACTGATAAGCTCGAACCCAAATTGGAGAAGTGTCTCTTCATAGGATACCCAAAAGAAACTGTTGGGTACACCTTCTATCACAGATCTGAAGGCAAGATTTTTGTTGCTAAGAATGGATCCTTTCTAGATAAGGAGTTTCTCTCAAAAGAAGTGAGTGGGAGGAAAGTAGAACTTGGTGAGGTGATTGTACCTTCTCTCGAATTGGAAAGTAGCTCATCACAGAAATCGGTTCCAGTGATGCCTACACCAACTATAGAGGAAGCTAATGATAATGATCATGAAACTTTAGATCAAGTTACTACAGAACCTCGTAGGTCAACCAGGGTATGTTCCGCACCAGAGTGGTATGGTAATCCTGTTATGGAAGTCATGTTACTAGACCATGACGAACCTACGAACTATGAGGAAGCGATGATGATCCCAGATTCCTATAAATGGCTTGAGGCCATGAAATCTGGGATAGGATCCATGTATGAGAACAGAGTGTGGACTTTGGTGGACTTGCCCGATTATTGGCAAGCCATTGAGAATAAATGGATCTTCAAGAGGAAGATAGACGCTGATGATAGTGTTACTTTCTACAAAGCTCGACTTGTCGCAAAAAAATGTTTTCGACAAGTTCAAGGTGTTGACTACGATGAGATTTTCTCACTCGTATCGATGCTTAAAGTCTATCTGAATCATGTTAGCAATTGCTGCATTTTATGAAATCTGGCAAATGGATGTCAAAACTACATTCCTTAATGGATTTATTAAAGAAGAGTTGTATATGATGCAACCAGAAGGTTTTCTCAATCCTAAAGGTGCTAACAAAGTGTGCAAGCTCCAGCGATCCATCTATGGACTGGTGCAAGCATCTCAGAGTTGGAATATTCACTTTGATGAGTTGACCAAAACATATAGTTTTATAGAGACTTGCGATGAAGCCCGTATTTACAAGAAAGTGAGTGGGAGCACTACAACCTTTCTGATAAGTATATGTGAATGACATATTGTTGATCGGAAATGATGTAGAATTTTCTGGAAATCATAAAGGAGTGTTTGAAATGATTTTTCAAAGAAAGACCTCAGTGAAGCTACTTACATATTGGGCATCAAAATTTATAAAGATAGATCAAGATGCTTGATAAGACTTTTGATGAGTACATACCTTGATAAGATTTTGAAGGAGTTCAAAATGGATCAGTCAAAGAAGGAGTTCTTGCCTGAGTTCTAAGGTATGAAGTTGAGTAAGACTCAAAACCCGACCACGGCAGAAGATAGCTAGAGAGAGAATGAAAGGCATTCCCTATGGCTTAGCCATAGGTTTTATAAAGTATGCCATGCTGTATACAAGACCTATTGTGTACCTTGCCATGAGTTTAGCAAAGGGGTACAATAGTGATCCAGGAGTAGATCACTGGACAACGGTCAAAATTATCCTTAGAGGACTAAGGAAATATTTCTCGGTTGTGAAGGTGATAAAGAGTTCATCGTAAAGAGTTATGTCGATGCAAGCTTTAACACCAATCTGGATGACTCTAAATCTCAATCTGGATACATATTGAAAGTGGGAGAAATTAGCTAGAGTAGCTCCATGCAGAGCATTGTAGACATAGAAATTTGCAAAATACATACGGATCTGAATGTGGCAGACCCATTGACTAAACTTCTCTCACAAGCAAAACATGATCACACCTTAGTACTCTTTGGGTGTTAATCACATGGCGATGTGAACTAGATTATTGACTCTAGTAAACCCTTTGAGTGTTGGTCCCATGGCGATGTGACCTATGGGTGTTAATCACATGGTGATGTGAACTATTGGTGTTAAATCACATGCCGATGTGAACTAGATTATTGACTCTAGTGAAAGTGGGAGTCTGAAGGAAATATACCCTAGAGGCAATAATAAAGTTGTTGTTTTACATTTCCTTATATCATGATAAATGTTTATTATTCATGCTAGAATTGTATTAACCGGAAACTTGATACATGTGTGGATACATAGACAAAACACCGTGTCCCTAGTAAGCCTCTACTAGACTAGCTCGTTAATAAAAATGGTTAAGTTTCCTGACCATAGACATGTATTGTCATTTGATGAAAGGGATCACATCATTAGGAGAATTATGTGATGGACAAGACCCATCCGTTAGCTTAGCATGTTGATTGTTCAGTTTTATTGCTATTGCTTTCTTCATGTCATATACATATTCCTTTGACTATGAGATTATGCAACTCCCAGATACCGGAGGAATACCTTGTGTGCTATCAAACGTCACAATGTAACTGGGGGATTATAAAGATGCTCTACATGTATCTCCGAAGGTGTTTGTTGGGTTGGCATAGATCGAGATTAGGATTTGTCACTCCAAGTATCAGAGAGGTATCTCTAGGCCCTCTCGGTAATGCACATCATGATAAGCCTTGCAAGCAATGTGACTAAGGAGTTAGTTGTGGGATGATGCATTACAGAATGAGTAAAGAGACTTGCCAGTAACGATATTGAACTAGGTATGAAGATACCAACGATCGAATGGGCAAGTAACATACCGATGACAAAGGGAATAACGTATGCTGTCATTACGGTTTGACCGATAAAGATCTTCGTAGAATATGTAGGAACCAATATGAGCATTGATGACCCACAAGTATAGGGGATCTATCGTAGTCCTTTCGATAAGTAAGAGTGTCGAACCCAATGAGGAGCAGAAGGAAATGATACGCGGTTTCCAGCAAGGTATTCTCTGCAAGTATTGAAATAAGTGGTAACAGATAGTTTTGTGATAGGATAATTTGTAACGAGCAACAAGTAACAAAAGTAAATAAAGTGCAGCAAGGTGGCCCAAACCTTTTGTAGCAAAGGACAAGCCTGGACAAACTCTTATATGATGTAAAGCGCTCCTGAGGACACATGGGAATATCGTCAAGCTAGTTTTCATCACGTTCATATGATTCGCGTTCGGTACTTTGATAATTTGGTATGTGGGTCGACCGGTGCTTGGGTGCTGCCCTTACTTGGACAAGCATCCCACTTATGATTAACCTCTATTACAAGCATCCGCAACTACAACAAAAGTATTAAGGTAAACCTAACCATAGCATGAAACATATGGATCCAAATCAGCCCCTTACGAAGCAACGCATAAACTAGGGTTTAAGCTTCTATCACTCTAGCAACCCATCATCTACTTATTACTTCCCAATGCCTTCCCCTAGGCCCAAATGATGGTGAAGTGTCATGTAGTCGACGTTCACATAACACCACTAGAGGAGAGACAACATACATCTCATCAAAATATCGAACGAATACCAAATTCACATGACTACTAATAGCAAGACTTCTCCCATGTCCTCAGGAACAAAAGTAACTACTCACAAAGTATAAACATGTTCATAATCAGAGGGGTATTAATATGCATATAGGATCTGAACATATGACCTTCCACCAATTAAACCAACTAGCATCAACTACAAGGAGTAATTAACACTACTAGCAACCTACTAGCACCAATCCCAGACTTGGAGACAAGAATTGGATACAAGAGATGAACTAGGGTTTTGAGATGAGATGGTGCTGATGAAGATGTTGATGGAGATTGCCCTCTCCCGATGAGAGGAGCGTTGGTGATGACGATGGCGATGATTTCCCCCTCCGGGAGGGAAGTTTCCCCAACAGAACAACTCCACCAGAGCCCTAGATTGGTTCCGCCAAGGTTCCGCCTCGTGGCGGCGGAGTTTTGTCCGCGAAGATGGCTTATGATTTTTTTCCCATCGAAAGACTCCATATAGCAGAAGATGGCCACCGGAGGGCCACCAGGGGGCCCATGATGTAGGGGGCGCGCACAGGGGGGTAGGGCGCGCCCCCACCCTCGTGGGCAGGGTGTGGCCCCCCTGGTGAGGTTCTTGCTCTCAATATTTTTTATATATTTGGAAAACATCTTCCGTGAAGTTTCAGGACTTTTGGAGTTGTGCAGAATAGGTCTCTAATATTTGCTCCTTTTCCAGCCCAGAATCCTAGCTGCCGGCATTCTCCCTCTTTTTGTAAACCTTGTAAAATAAGAGAGAATAGGCATAAGTATTGTGACATAATGTGTAATAACAGCCCATAATGCAATAAATATTGATATAAAAGCATGATGCAAAATGGACGTATCAAGCATCCAGGTTCCGCTATTGGTTATTGACCGGAGAGGTGTCTCAGTCATGTCTACATAGTTCTCGAACCCGTAGGGTCCGCACACTTAATGTTCGATGATGATTTTGTATTATATGAGTTATGTGATTTGGTGACCAAATGTTGTTCGGAGTCCCGGATGAGATCACGGACTTGGCGAGGAGTCTCGAAATGGTCGAGAGGTAAAGATTCATATATAGGACGATAGTATTCGGACACCGGAAGTGTTATGGGGGTACCGGGTACGTATCGAGTCACCGGAAGGGGTTCCGGGCAACCCCCGACAAGCTATATGGGCCTAATGGGCCAAGAGGGGAAGCACACCAGCCACAAAGGGGCTGGTGCGCCCCCTCCATATGGGCTGGCCAAATTTGAGAAGGAAAGGGGAAGAAGGAAAGGAAAAGGGGAATAGGATTCCCCCTTCCCCCTCTTCCCTTCCTACTCCGAATAGGAATAGGAAAGGGGGGAGGCCGAATTGGGAGGACCCCAAGTAGGATTCCACCTACTTGGGGCGCCCACTTGGCTGCCTTTCCTCCCCTCCAACCTATACATTTGAAGGGGGTCACTGCTAGAACACACAACAAACATTGTTAGCCGTGTGCGGCGCCCCCCTCCATAGTTTACGCCTCCGGTCATATTCACGTAGTGCTTAGGTGAAGCCCTGCGTGGATCACTTCACCTTCACCATCACCATGCCGTCGTGCTGATGGAACTCTCCCTCGATGCTTTTCTAGATCAAGAGTTCGACGGACGTCATCGAGCTAAACATGTGCAGAACTCGGGGGAGGCCGTACGTTTGGTGCTTGATCGGTCGGAACATGAGGAAGTTCGACTACATCAACCGCGTTGTCAAACGCTTCCGCTTTCGGTCTAGGAGGGTACGTGGACACACTCTCCCCTTCTCGTTGCTATGCATCTCCAAGATAGATTTTGTGTGAGCGTAGGAATTTTTTAAAATTGCATGCTACGTTCCCCAACAAAGGCCTCATAGGACCAGCGCACTAGAACAACAATTGTCGCCCATGAAAAGCATAGATCGGAAGGATCCAACCTGAAAACACATGAACGTAGATGAACAAAGATAGGATCCAAGAAGATCCTAACCTGCTTTATTCATTAAGTATATAAGAGGGATATCGTGAACCTTTAGAGGCTCCAGGAGCCAAATATGGCGTCGACAGACTGACTGATGCCCTAGCTAAACCATGAGCTTCAAACTTGATTCCCTAAACTCATGTGTAAACTTAACTAGCTCAAAACCAATGCATCTCTTATGAATGTCTCTTATGATAGTGCCATGAGCCGGCTTAAGCCCTTAAGTATGCCTTCGACAACTTCAGAACAATCTGAGGTTACACAGATGCACCGCTCGTCTAGATCCTTCACTGGACTCATCGCTTCATCGCATGCAAATGCTTCAATTGTAGTTGCGTCTTGAAGACAATAGAACGTCCTTGATGAGATGCCCAAGAAGTTACGCATGTGGTCGCGACATATAGCCGCAACGGCCCCCTTGCTTCCAAGCTTAGCTACTGCCCCATCTGCATTAGGTTTAACACAACCATAAGACAGAGGTAGCCATTTTTTCTGACGTTCACAAGATACCTGGGAGATCTTTGGTTTCTTCACGTGATGTACAGTTTCCAAATCTTCTAAGAACCGAATAGTGAAGAGTGAGGTAGATAGTGGACTGTTGGGGTAATTGACCATGGGTACCCCGAAGACGGCGAGGCAATATTTCAAGACATCGGGGCTAGCAAAGCCCCTCAGTCCAACTGCTCAGGACGCCCCAGACGGTCCCCTGTCCGACTGCTCAGGCCGCCCCAGACGGTCCCCTGTCCGACTGCCCGAGCCGGCTCACCATCCGGCTGCCCGGCCTGCTCTTCATCTGGCTGCTCCAGTCAGCCTGCTACGTGAAGTCAACTATGGCATCCCATCAAACACGACACGGATGAGACGGCTGTACCCGCACTGTCGGCGAATAGTGGAGCAGTGTACACGCGTCACCCCATGTATAGTGTCACTTGTCCCTGGGCACTATTTTTGAAGTGACTCGGGAGACAAGCATGACATCAACCATGCCCACCTAGCTTACATATTAAGCTAGCCCACACTATATATATGAGCATCCATCCATCCATTCGGTATGGACTCACACTCCCACGCACACTTGCATGGCTCCTGGCCACTAGCTCACTCGGCAACGGGCATACATGCCCAAGCATTTATACGCATATATACGAGATCAGATGCCCGCGACACTGATCTCAGATACAGCTCCAGGAGCAACTCTGTATTGCCAGACATATACACCATATATATTCAGACATGCAGGAGTAGGGGTATTATCTCTTCGGAGAGTCCCAAACCTGGGTAAACCACTGTGTGCTACTCGCATACCCGTCCCCGGATATTCCACGGCAGTCTTGCCCTCACCTCAAGCCACCCCGTGGCATTTGTCATCTCGCAACCCCCCCACCCCTTGAGAATACCATGACATGGACTCTTGATATTTATCCTCATGTATGATCTTCCTTTGAGCCCGCCAAACTGCCCAAAGGGTTACTATGCCAAACTGCCCAAAAAGTAAGCATAGTAACTGTTCCAGTGTTGAAGTCTCGTATGCTCTATCTTAATGGAAAATGAAACCGTAATAACCGTTCCAGTGTTCATCCACATGTATACACTAAAAGGTTTGCCCTGCAAAAAAAGAACATGTGCACTGAGATGTGAGTACAACTTGTATTGTCTAGCAAAAGTAGGATCTTTTGCCCCGCAAAAAGAAATATCTACACTATGGTCTGAGTACTCGTCGTATTGTCTTGCAAAGTACTCCCTCTGTCTTGAATAGCCGAAACATCTTATATAAGTCGACAATGATTTGGCAGTTCAAATTGAACTGCCAAAACGTCCTATATAAGTTGACAGAGGAAGTAGGACTGATGTAAAAAAACTGCAAAACCTACATACATTTATCACCGGCACACGCTACATGAGACAACTCAAGTGCTCAACTAAATTGAACAGAATTGTCGGCTTGCCCCAGCTCGCACCCTTGCCAGTGGCGCGTCTATAGGGGAAAATATCAGGTTCTCCCATCCTTGGGGTGCTCCCATCCTTAGGGTGCTCCACATACTCCAACTTCAAGAAAATCAAATTTTAAATATTTCAAAAAATTCTGAAAACTGTTGTGAATGTTCACAAGAAAATGTAACTACAAGTCCCAAAATTTTCAGATCTAAACTCTAACTAAAAATTGAGAAAGGAAAATGTGAAATCTAGCATGAATAGTGTCATAAAAAGACAAAAGCAACATTTGACACTATTCATATCTGAATTTGTCTTTTTTGTTTCTCAATTTACATTCCTTGTGAGCATTCATATTTTTCCTTAAATTTTTGAAACATTTAAAATTAATGTTTTAAATTTGAAGCATGGGGAGCACCCAAAGGATGGAAGCACCTGAAATTTCCCCGCGTCTATAGACTCGACCTTCGGTTAAATGGAGTTGTGCTCCCTCATTTTCCTGAGCAGAAATGCACCAAACTGGTCCAAATTCCCTGCACCTCTCCTCTGTGCTTGTTTCTCAAGCTCGACATTGGCTGCTAAAAACTATATATCATTTCTATAATCCCCACAAAAATTCATGAGAAATGAAATCAAACATCAAATGCCTTTTGTTGATCAAACATCAAGTAGCGATGGAAGTAAAATCTAAAACTTGGGTACCAATAAACATGGAGAAATGACAAGGTATACGCAGGTGTGCATACACCCGGTTTTTGAAAACTAGTTAGTGATAGTTCAAACTAAAAGGTTGACCAATGCAACCAATCAAGCAAGAAAGGAACCCACGCAAACAAATGTTGAAATGAAGGATTATGCGGATTGAGGATAATGGATCAAGGTTTTGCGCTCAACTCCACGCTGGCCTTTGAAGATGGTGGCCGCTCGCCGCCCCACGCTACGACGCGCCATGGGGCCATCGATATCCTCCCGGAAGACGACATCCTGCCGTGCATCGCCGACCTCGACGCTCCTCTCAGCAGCCCCTGCATCACCACTCTGGCCCCCGTAGCGATGGGATTCCAGGTCGCCGCCATCACCTAGAGGGTCGACTGCCTCCACATTGACGCCGGTCAGGGAAGCTCCAGCTAGATAGACGGGCCACAGCAGCTATTCAAGCCCTCCCCGAAGGCCATCCTCGACGCCCCACCCGCCCGGCCAAGCTCCTCAGCTCCACCAAAAGTGAGGGCCACCTCTGCTCCTTCACGCCGGAGCGCTCGTCAGGCTGCGGCCGGCTGTACTGTGCCTGTGTCTTAGCGCGCGGCCCTGCGTCTTGTCCAAGAGCTCGATGGCCTCGGCCCAAAGGACCGGATGACCCCGGAGGCAGTGGCGGCCCTGCTCAAGTGCTTCGAGGAGCCTCTGACCCGCAGAGACATCAAGGCGATCGCAAAGCTCACCGTTCTGGACAGCAAGGCTCTGGAGATCGCGGCCGGGATGGCCGGCACGGATGGTGAAGACGTAGTTTGATCATGTTAGTCCTATTAATTAGTCTTCGTCGACGGCTGGTCTTAAACCAGTTCGAGCTAGGTTTAGTCTTCATGTGTAGTCTTCGGGTAGCAGCATTAGCATCTAGTCACCACCGGAATTTTGGGTCTATTGGAGGTCGGCGGTGCCCTCTGATTAGTTGTAATGTGTGGTGTAATCCTTTCAATATTAATGATAGTCGACGAAGCGAATATCGTAGTCTCCATGGTTGACACAAGCTACAAGATTATGTCATGGAACGTTAGGGGCATGAACTCGTCGGCTAGGTGATCAGCAGTTAGAGAGGTGGCGCACGCAAATAAGATAGCAATCCTAAACCTCCAAGAAACAAAAATAGAGACTTGGACTCCAGCCATGGCATGCGACGTGGGGGGCAGCATCTTGCAGGGCTGCGTGGTGCTTCTGGCCATGGGCACAAGGGGGGCGGCAATCTTCTGGGATAAGCAGATCGTCGAGATTACAGATCAGATCATCGCCAGCTTCTCGATCACGGCAAAGGTGAAGATCATCAATAGCGGGTGTACTTTTTGGATGACCACAGTCTATGGCCCTACAAATGACCTGCAGAAAGCCAACTTCCTCTCGGAATTGGCAGCGATGGCGCCGCCCACATCTGAGCCATGGATGCTCAATGGTGATTTCAACATGATCTACCAAGCCAGAGACAAAAACAATTGCAACATTAATAGGAGAATGATGGGCCGCTTCCGCAAGGCAATTGATCAGGCAGGGGTCAAAGAGATCAAATGCAAAAATAGGAGATTTTTGCATCTACTTCATTCTTAGATCATTGCCCTCTATTGTTAGCTAATGGAGATAGATCTGTCACAAAGGCTAGATTTAGATTCGAGAATTTCTGGACAATTTTCCCTCACTTCCAGGAGACAGTGTAGCACGCTTGGGAGAGGCCAGTTCATCATGACTGCCCGTTTGTCAGGGTGAAAAAGAAGATGGAAAGAGTAGCGGCGGATCTAAAAATTTGGAGCAAAACCTTGTTTGGGGGCGCTAAACTGCAATTTCACATTGCCAATGAGGTTATCCTAAGGCTTGATGTGGCCTAGGAGGTCAGGCCACTGACGGCAGAAGATCACCACATGTGGAAACAACTGAAGCTGAAAGTGCTTGGGCTGGCAGCAGTTGAGAGGGCTCGCAAGAAGCAGGCTTCCAGAATCACTTGGCTCCATGCAGGCGATGCCAACTCAAAGTTCTTCCACGCCCGTCTCCTCTCTTTTAGGAGAAAAAACTACATACACTCCATCAAAGAGGGCAATGCCGTCGTAACGGAGCCGCAAGAGAAAGCAAAGTTAGCCTTTGATCACTTTGCCGGTAGTCTCGGCAAGAATCAGCACCGGAACTGCACGATAAACCGGGAATTGCTTCATATACCAGCCTTCGACCTGCAGGGCATTGATCTTCCCTTCCGTGAACAAGAAATCTGGGCGGCCATCAAGGCTTCTCCGGCTGAGAAAGCTCCCAGACTGGACGACTTCACTGGGAAGTTCTTCAGATCATGTTGGCACATTATCAAGCACGATATCGTGGCGGTGTTCCAAAAATTCTAAAACCTAGCGGGTGAAAACCTCGCCGATCTGAATACTGCTTTCATTGCACTACTGCCAAAAAAGAATGGAGCCACGGAGATGAGCCACTTTCGGCCGATCAGCCTCATACACTCCATTGCTAAGTTGATTGCAAAAGTCATGTCCATGAGGTTGGCTGCTCGGCTACAACACTTGA